>NC_135419.1:16663852-16985102 GCF_051991245.1 Festucalex cinctus
ACAAATACATTCATCACAACTCGCATCGTAAAACATCTTAATATGACACGGATACCAGCCTGATTATAATTTCCAGTCACGTGGACATACTTTCAGGTAAAAATGGGTGACAAAACATTTAGCTGACTTCAAATGAAGTCATGGTCTTCTAATGTGCGTTTAAAAAAAAAAAGATCACCAGAGGGGGAGAAAAATACAATTTGATTGTTTCAACATTGTTCCACCCTACTCCAACTAACACATTTTTGCTTGCTATTGGTTGCTTGTTTGAATATGTAATTATGCTATTGTGGCAATGTCGGTCCCTTTTTTGTCACCGCGGACCTGCCATGTGACAGAGCTGCACAAGCTGTGTGAATGAGCATGAACTTCGACCTCCTCCTGGAAGGAATGACGGACGGACGGACAAGAGGAAGGGGGCGAATCACTTTTACCACCTCACGTGACTAACATCAAAATGAAAACATGCCATAAAAACAAGTTCGAGTGCAACGTTTCGCACTTTTGCAGCTCCGCGATACGTGCGGCGAGCCAGTGACAAGACCACACGGGCGCGTGTGCTCAGCTAGCAGCAGAAGCTCCGCGGAAGTGTTTACATTCTCCAAAGCCGATAAAAAACGAAGGATCGCCGGGCGTCGAACTGGCCAACGCAGCCTCCCCCGCTCGGACCTGTGCGTCGCGGGGGGTTTGACTCGCCGACACCGGAACACACGCTCACTTTCCCCCCAGCATCTCCTCCTTTTCCTCCCCGCCACCTTCTCGGTTCTCCCCATCAGCTCCGCTTACAACAAGCGAGCGAGCGAGGGTCCGCTTCGTAAACGCTTGACCCGGCCGGCCGCGGCTCCTCCCGAGCGGTCGCCCCCACGATGCACGTCCCGCTTACCTCATTCCTTAGCGGGTCCAGTTTGTAGACGGTCTGCAGCTGGTTTCGTAGCCGCATCGCTATGGCCATCGGACCTTGCTCCGCCATCTTTGGGTATTACACTCACTTCCGGGTAAACCGGAAGTGTCCTTTTAGCGGGCCCCCATCAAAGAAGTAGGAGAAGGAGCCAAAGTAACACAGGTTATTTTGGCACAAAAAGGTAAAATATTTCTCATGATGTAGTTATTTAACCAATAGTTAATTGACTGGGCATTGACAATACGAGGTTACAGGTAACAGGTTCAACAGTCATGTAGCTAGTAGCTACATTAGAAGTTAACAATTAGACTTAAGCTAAGTAAATTCACACTATTTTATTAGCCTATTCATATATTTTTTAAAATGTGGTATAAATGTGGTCTTAGACTTAGACTTAGACTTGACTTTATTGATCCCTTTAGGATGGCTCCCTCTGGGAAATTTACATTTCCAGCAGCAATAAGAACAGATAATAAAATCAATCAATAAATAAGGTTATTACACCAGATGTTGAATTAATAATAATAATAATAATAATAATAATAATAATAATAATAATAATTACAACTATTGGTTGTAATCAATTTGCAATGTTGTCATTTGTTTGGTGTAAAATGTTAATAAGTTAGGAATGTTCAATGTAACATTAATATTAAGTATATTGTCTAGTTTGAATGTTCAATCAACTATTTAGTTATGAAACATACTTCCGCATTACTGTGTTCACATCATATTTGCAATGTAAACAACAATTAATAGTGCTCATATAGGGCTATGAAATGTTGATGTTTATTACCAATAGCAACACTTTCGTAATAATTAATATGTGAAAAAAAACGTAAATAAAAATAAATAAATAAATAACTGCTTTTAAAATTGGTGAAAACTCAAAACAGTCCTAGATAAATGCTGGCTCTAAAGCTATGCATTGTCCCTCATTTTAAATTATGTTTAAGACTCAATGTTCTTCAAAATGTTCTACATTTAAAGTGTGAAAACCTGTTCTTTCAACAATGTTTTTAATAGAAATGAAATTATTGATTTATGAATTTATTTATTAAGTCATCTTTTTCATAAATACACAACAAACTAAATGTATTTTTCTTCTACGTAGCCCAGCTTTTGTGTGAAAGGGTTTACAGAGAGTCTGCCAAGTCAATTCAAGCATTTAGGAGAAGGAAGTAAACCACTTAAATGACGATTGTTTTGGCCTCGTTTCAAATTTCCTGCTTTTAATTGTTTGGACAATAGAGGGCGCCATAACAACATAATTGTTTGCAGCCGTCATCCAGTGAGCAGCAGCCAGCCACCTCGAGCTAAACTTTAAACTAATTTTTAAATATAAAATCTCCATGTTGAAAACAGACTTGTTGATGACATATTGCTCAGTCAGAAGGGCGTGCTGATGTTGTGTAGACATATTTGGCCCAGGCCCAATTTAGATTTATGTGAGCCGTGATGTAGGCACTGCTGCTATTCCAACTATGTACGTATCAAAGGGAAAAATGTGATAACGCCGCACCTCTTGAGTGCTTTCTTTGACACGTCAAACTGGCATAGATGCCTGAAAGCTAGTTAAAACAGACCTTTTTTGTAGGGAGAGGGTGATCTTTTTTGTATCAGGGGCCACTTATTTTTTTCCCCATAAAGTCCTCGAAGAGCCATGCAAAATTTCTGATAATGCAACAACAAGAATATGTTTGGGTCTTTTTATAATAGTTAAAACAATGCATAACAATGCAGTAGATTCAAACTATGGATAAAGCTATGCGGTGGTCCGCATGTGGATGTCATCGCAGTGATTTGAATTCCGCAAAAATCAAAAGAAACTCACTAAGTGCATCGCCATCTACGCATAAAGCTATGTGGCTGTTTGCGTAGTCAGTTGAATTTCTGAAAAATCAACATAAATCTAAACAAATCCAGGTCAATAGCCATGTGGCCGGTAATCGTGATGTATGACTACAACTCAACGTCTGCCCTTCTGTCGTTCATAGAGCGAGTGAGCGAGCGAGCTTCTGGAGTCCTTCCAAGGATGCCGTGGTCATTAGCTTGCCACTTGGCGGGCCGATTGCAGGAGCAGCGAGAGACAAAAGCCGCAACTCGGCCCTCCATGCTCTGATTGCTCCGAGAAGGTGGGTGGGAGAATGGGGGGTTTGCGTGGCGGGTGGGGGCTCTCCTGCTTGTTTGCCACACACATCCTCACTGCTGCCTTTTGGCACAACATGACCAGTGCGAAGGGGAAACAGGCCCCCCGGCTCACATACGGTGCTGAGTCTCAAACTGGGGTCCCAAGGGATCCCTTTTTACTATTACAAAAGGTGTATTTTCCAGAACAAAAGGTATGGTATTAGAATAAAGTTGTATTTTTCAAATTCCCTTGTTAAAATTAAACTTTAAAATCAGATTACTCTGACTCTATCTAGTAAAAATATGACCAGGGTGGTTTACGTTTTTTGTCACTTTTTGTCATTTTAACTCAACTCAACTTTATTTATAAAGCACTTTAAAACATACATTTTGTATACAACAATGCTGTACATGAAACAGAATTCGGTCATGCAGTAAAGAATAAGATTAGAAAAACAAAAACAAAGCAAATATTTAAATTGAATATACAAGTATTTTTTTTTTTACAAGTAAATACATTTTACATCAGTAAATTAATAACAAGACATAGGCGAGTGAATAAATAAATGAATAAAATTTAAAAGTCAGTGAAAAATTGTTGTATTAAACATAAAATTAAAATATTTGTATCACTGGTTTCATAGTTATACATAATTCTAATCACATACATTATTAAAAATAAAATACATAAATTTTAACTTTAATAATTTATTAAATATGTACACGGAATATTTTATTCATTTTTTTCTACAATTTAAATTCACACTATTTTATTAGCCTATTCATTTATTTTTTTTAAATGTGGTATAAATAATATAAAAATAAGTATTACACAGGTATGTCATAAGTGTCCCTTTAGGGATCTAAATTAGTATAATAATTATAGTGCTACTTGTATTGATTTTAAAAAGATGTAATTTATTTTATTCTAAAATATTACAGTACATTTTTAGGCATAAAAACATTGTAATTTTTACACCACTTCAACCACAATAACAAACATTGTTAAATCAATACCTAATTAATAGCTTATTTTAATGTTATATTGAAGACAGATATTAATTTCCAGTAAAAGTGATTGATGGGAGAAAATAAAAGCTGACAGTCAAGTTTAAACATGAAATTCAAAGTATGACAATAGACAAAAGACGCAAGAATATTTGAATCATTTTTTTTTTTTTTTTTTTTGTGGGGGCTCTTGGATGCGTTTTCTGCCGTGCCTGCAGGCCTCTGGAGTTTATTCACAGCTCTGTCAATCAGATACGCATTGACCTTGCGGATAAGGTAAAAGTACGTGGCAAGAAGGAACACAAGGCTCAACTGTGGCGGCTCCTTCAAGCGGCACTGATCACAGAAAAAAAAAAAATGAGCCAAAGTAGAACATCTTTATGCTGTCCAAATAATATTGATCAGGGTTCCATTTGACTTGATTTTACGGCAAATTGTGATGCAATCAGTCATTCTGCGCTGGAACGTCGGATAAAATACTGATATTACGATATGTAGCAATGTTTTTTTGCGCCTTTCATGGCACCATAATGTCCTATGTGTCTAGAAGTGAACCAAAACAAATCAATCAAAGAAAGAGTAAATCAGCAAAAAATATTAGGCCTACAATGGAAGCAGAGTTTATTCAATCAGCAGTTTACATTGTCTCGCTGCTTTCGCTATTTGCTTTTGGCGAAGTGTTTTATAGGCAGTATAAGATGTACTGAAGCCTTGTCTACCATCTAGTGGTGAATGGTGATATTACAACTTAAAACTGCAGTCAACTCCTCCATAATTGCAGGCATATTGGCAGATTTAGTTTGTTTTCCAATATTTTTTCAGAATTTGTTTTCATTCAAACACAAGATGTTTTATTTTATTATTATTATTATTATGATTATTATGATTATTATTATTATTTTTTATTTTTATTTTTTTCAATTAATCAAGGGGCAAGTCAGAGTGCAACCCATGAGCCATCAGTATCACGGGGCTTTTAGCCATCAATTACAACTTTGAAATGTTGATTGATAAAAACAAAAAAAAACAAAAAACAAAATCCCCCCCCCCCCCCCCCCTTCAGTTGAAATTTTGCCCCTGCCGACAACCCAACTGCCTGCAATTCTTCCCAAATTATCCAACTAAATTGTTGCAAATTTAACAAAACCAACTTTTAAGCATGTTTTAAGATGGAAAAAGGGAAACAAACACCGGGAAAGTCTGTCTTGTGGCCGGCAGCTTTTGGGTGGTCTTCAGCTTGGATGCCCTCTGGGGGTGGGATCAAGCGGACCTCGGCGTGTCATTCCAATACGCCGACCTGTTCAAACAGGGCCCGGTCGGCCGCACAAAGAACACACGGGCTCCTCTGCGCACAGCCGCCGTGATTCACGCTCATAAAATAATGCTCGAAAAACCTAAATCCATAAAAGACGTGGAAATGACATGTAATGACACGACGCCTCGCCAAAAGCAAACAGCGAGACAATGTAAACTGCTGATTGAATAAACTCTGCTTCCAAGTACACGAGCCGCACGACTTGATGAGGGAGACGTTTGCTGAGGCCACACGCTCGTTCGTGGCGTTATGATTAAGGTTTGGGAGGTGCCCAAATGCGACCGCCGTCTTCTTCTGGTGCCTCCCTGCCTTGACACTGGGCGTAAATTCTCGTCATTGAGGGCAGCCAGAAGACAAACATGACACCCGGTCACTCTGATGGAACAAGCATAAAGACACAAATCTTGACATGATATTTTCCAAACCATTTTTGTGCATTTTGGAAAATAAAACGCATGATAGTCAACTAACAGTGCAAGAATAATTTAATGTTGACAGCATTGTGAGTAACGTTATTCATTGAGACTTTCAATGTGACATGTTTATCTGATATATAAGTGAGGACTTTGTCTAAAAAAAAATGGCCTTTTTAATTTTTAAAATACAATTTTTTCTCAGATTTGTGTTACAAAAAATTGTGACGTTGTAGGCTGTGCCAAAAAAGCGTTTTTGTTTCCCTTAATATTACACTTTCTAATATATTAGGACATTTTTCATTGGAAAATACAAGATATATGATTTCTTTCCTAAAACTATTGTCAAACTTTTTCTAAAAAAAAAAAAAAGGTAACTTCTTACTCGGCTAGCTTTGGCAAAGTATGGTGGCATTAATAGGTCGAGCTGATTGTATTATTTGATGACTCAAAATAGTTTTTTTGCAATATTATGAGTTGCGGTTTGTGATAAATTAGGGAAAAATTTGACAATGATTTAATTTTTATATTACTAGACTGCTTCATAAATTAGGATATTTTCATTATTTTTTTTTTTCATTGCTAGTAGACTCATGTGAATAGAACTCATCAATAAAATAAGTCCTGTTGTTGCGGTTGCGTTGAAAGCACGTCAAGTGGCATGATTTCCATAATTTGGACATATTTCACATTTGACAAGCAAGATCCAGTTGAGATGCGCTGGAGGTTAAATAACAAGATGAAAGATGTTGTAATAGGAACCGCTGCCAACAAGAACCAATCGAGAAATAAGCCCCGTGTTAAATCTTATTAATGTGGCACAATAGTGCTTTGTTGGACTCAATAGCGAAGGTGTGTGCGTGCATGTGTGTGTTATTTCAGAATGACTTAACTCTTGAGCTTTTAACCTGATAAAGGTACACTTTGAGTAAGTATTGCACTAAGGAGGACTAGAATGGTTCATATATCACAGCATATCATTAGAGGGTATAATGTTGATCGCACTTAAGAAGATACATTATGACCACACAACAAAATACACACATCTAAGTTCTTCATGTGAACTAGACCCTCAGTCAGACCTAAAGAAACATAATTGCTTGGTTGTCATGGTTACTACTGATTAGTACATCTCAAAGTGCAGTTGGGGTACCACTAGTGGCACACATGCTCCCTCTAGTGGTACACAAAATCACTTTTTTTAGGGTTTGGTTTAGATTAAGTTTAGTTCATTTAAGTTCAGTTGTATTTAACTTTAACATTTGCATTTTTTTCGCTTCAAACATGTGGGTACTACATATTAATTAAGCACAGTGTTTGGCCCACTACACTGTTCTAATGTTGGTCATCATGGTGTTGTTGGTACTTGAAGAAGTATTTTTGGAAGTGCTACTTGTTGCAAACGTTTGAGAATCACTGATGTAATGTATCGTGTTAAAAAAAAAAAAAAAGTCCTCTTTGATCGCCAGAGCCACTCTTCTCCACGCTAGCCTCTTTGAAATTGAAGTACCCGCAAAGGGCCAAGGCACGCTCGCCTTCCTTGTCGGCCGCTTCATCTTCCTCGGGTGCACGCTCTCTTATCGCACGGCCATCTTTATCTTCACGGCCATTTAAGAGAATGTGGGTGAGGGCACCACAAAAGTCAGCAGAAAGGAAGCGTCGCGCCACTCCCTTGGAGAAGGATGCGGGCCGGGCGAGAGTGCCTGATGAGTATGATGACACGATGATGAGGCAAAAAAGAAAAAAACGTGTCTTTTTCTTGGGTCTACTCTCATTTCGGGGGCACTTTGCCAAGATTTTGTGGAGTTCGTTCCACATTCTTTCACGCTCTTCCACCAGCTGACATCTTTTTGGCAGCAACATGCAAGAAGAAGACGAGCTGGTGGAGAGAAAAAAAATAGGTGTGAAATGTCCATGTTTAAAATATGCCAAGTACTTTTGTTTAAGTGGTCCATGGTGTGCTATTCTATCGGCTTTTACGTTTTACTTTAGCACAAAACAACACTGTCAATTAACTTTTCTACTGTGTTTTTTTTTTTCGGAGGCATAGTTTGAGTTTTAACACCTGATGAAGTTGTAATAACGAGAATTTGTTTTGTAATCCATGAAAAATGTGATTTATTTATTTATTTATTTTTTTAAGTTACTTTCCTGCTTTAAAAAATTCTAATAATTCAATGGCATTGATGTTTTGGTAGTTAGAACTCTTTAAGCAATGGATGTTTTAGAATTATTATTTTTTTAGATTGCCAACCTCAGTTAAAGATTACTGTCAAATTAAACATAAAAGTGAATTCCATGTTTGGTTTTTCAAACAACATTAGTTTGTCTTAGGAAAGTCCGCTTATTGCTAACAATAAGAAACAGCGTAATCTGTAATATTTTACAAAATGATTATGGATTTTTGGCACGGTGCTTGAGTGGTTAGCACGTCCGCCTCCCTGTACTGAGGACGCAAGATCGAGTCCAGGCTTCGGCCTTCCTGGGTGGAGTTTGCATGTTCTCCCCGTGCCTGTGTGGGTCTTCTCCGGGTACTCCGGTCTCCTCCCACATTCCAAAGACATGCATAGCAGGTTAATTGTCCCTAGGTGTGCTTGTGAGTGTGGATGGTTGTTCGTCTCTGTGTGCCCTACGATTGGCTGGCAACCAGTTCAGGGTTCTTGTGAGGATAAGCGGTTAAGATAATTTTTTATATTTGCGAGCAAGGGCAGTTACTTCACCCGTGAATACTTGTGATACGGCACTTGCAGATTCACCAATTTGCAGGTCAGGGTTTTGTGGAAAACAGTTACTGGTGGTCTGTCGCCATTTTTTTCCAAGGTTTTTTTTTCAATGCATTTAGAATGGATGTCAGTTCGGCTATACCATTATTGCTATTTGTATTCTGGCCTGGTCCCTGTTCCTCACAAATAGCGCAGCGGACCCCCACATACTTGCGGCCTGGCACCTATGGATTTCACTTATTTGCAGATTTTTTTTCAATACGTTTCAAATATTTGTATTTATTTATTTTTAGAGCCCACACCTGTTTTTTATTGAAAACACCACATATTTTCATTACGTTTTCTTAAAACAAAGTTTCAATACATTTATTAATTGGCATCAATTATTTGCGGATTTTTGCTCTTCACCTGCCAGCCCTGCAAATATCAGGGTTCAACTGTGTATTTACAATTAATATCTCATGTCGTGTGTGTGTGTGTGTGTATAAGAGTAATGCATTGATGCCGAGTAGTAGTTGAGTACTTGGCTTGCTCGGCAGTCGTGGCTCGACCCATCGTGTGAGCGTTCGTTCGCATGCTACAGAAGCAGATGGAAGGCCCAGATAGGCTGACACATGAAAGGACACCCGCATGAAGGCCCAGAGATGTGCAGGAAGTCTCCAAAACAATTCCATTATTGACACAGTGGGAGCAGGCAATAAGGGTCGTCTCTTCTTCGTCGTCTACCTCTTCTTCTTCTTCATAGGAGGCCCAGAAAGGAAATAATGGCAGGCGAATCGCTGGTGTGCATCAAAGGCTCGCTATTATCTCAGCCTTGCATGCACACACACACACACGACGTAAAGCTTTGATGTGCATTTTATCTGAACGGCTACTGGGACGCCATCAACAAGAGTTCTGCTCCGCTGAAGAACAATGATGCCGCTCAAGGCTTCCCGTTGGGGCGCTACAATTTGTCCCTGCACCAGCGCCTGCGGTTGAATGACACTGGTGTTATTAGCAGTGTGGTGCAAAGGTGTTGTTGGTCTCCTTAGGAACAGATGAACATTGGTCACGCTGAGCAATTTTGGTAGGGTAATGTGTACCTTTGTGTAGATATCCTCCAAAAATACCCTCACTAATAGAATATAATTTATACCACACTCCTTTAACACTACTACTGTGATTATCACTACTATGACCACTACTACTACTGTGGTGAGTGTTGTCCATTTTGGAAAGGGGATGTGGAAGGGGAAAAAAAAGTTTGATGAAATCACTTCATGTTCCAGATAGTTTTGGACGACTGATTCTAAACTACATTTCCTCGAATGAAAGTTTTGCGAGATCGAGCGAACGTTATTTTCTTTTTTTGTTTCTAACAGGGTCAAATTGTACAGTACTAAAATAATTTAACTGAACTCTGACTGGCTGACTTGACATTTTTAAGACGCTTCATTTCCTATCGTGTGGCTCTGAAAACCAACTAAAAACATTGTCTTGTATTGCAAAGTACAAATTGGCGTTTGTTCTCACAACTCCAATAAACCGAAAGGCCATAAATCCACTCCATGCATGTAATTACAGGGAATCCAACACTTAAGTGGTCCAAGATGAAGGGAATTCTTTCTTTCTTTTCATTCTTTGATAATGGTCTTACTCCCTGTTTACTGTATAAAGAGGCGACCGCTGTGTCTATGAAGTGCTATTGTTTGCTTTTGTCTTAAGTGGCAAAGAGAGCGCTTTGTGAGCGCAAGATCTGCTGTTTGCTCTCCGCGGCGGAGGGTGTGATGCTTTGCTTGTCGTCGGATTTACTTGGTGGTTTGAGCGGCGGCTTGTGAAGTGCTCTGAGCTATCCAGAAGGATCCAGTCCTCAGCTGCTAGCAGGTTAGCATGTTTGCACAGTGTTGATGTGCTGGAAATAGTCACCGTCAAGACATGAAGATTTTTAATTTTTAATTTTTTGCATTGGGGCAGTGCCCCGTCAGCTCGAGCAGATCGCACTTCGCTGAACAAAGTTAATTTCTTTGCTGCAAATATGCAGTGGTGCCTTGTGATACAAGTTTACCTTGTTCCAGGATTGTACTCTTAACTCTCAAATCATATTTCCCCATTGAAATTAATGCAAATGTCCTCAATCTGTTGCAGCCTCTCTCTCTTAAAAATGAAGTTTGGAGCAATACACAATAAATTTGTCAAATTTCGCAGAGGATTAAAAAAAAAAATGCGAGTGTTGGGTAAAAACGTATTTGGCCAACATCCAATAGGAAGTCAATGGCCATGGCCAAATACTTTTGTGCCCCATTTTATGTAGCACTCTTCATACATAAAAAATGCAACTCACGTGCTGTGTAATTAAAACACTCATTGTACAATATAAAAAGAAAACCCACACATTCCCCTCCAACATCCCCATGAGCACGCCCACACTCGCACACAACCTGAGAACTATGTAAAAAGATAATGGCAGGGCACAGAGAAACCATGTGAGGAAAAGCACCTAAGGGGAAGCTCATCCACACTGAGAGGGATGACAGCCCACGACCACAGGGAGCGGTGCAATACCATAGGAACCCCCCCCCCCCCCCCCAATTTGTTTCAAATTGCAAACCAGATTTTATATATTCCCAAATCTTGGTCGTATAATTATAGCTACACATGCTATACAACCGAACAACCGTTGTCTGGTGGGATTTGCACGTCATGTGGTTTGGACCTACAGTAATTGATCTTGAATCAATGTATCACATGATTTGTTGTATTACTAAATCATGTTGACCTAATAAAAGACATCTGTTGCTTGTGTTCAAGGCTGTAAATGACATCCAGGAGTTCCCTGTCTCATTGCTCGGGAATGGGAGTTTCCAAATGTCCAATTCCAAATTCCTGCGTATGACAATGAGTTAATTCCACCGTCCCATTTAATCACGGGCCTTTAATCAGCGTCCTGCTGTGAGAACTTTTGATAAGACGGACCGCTCCGACTGGAGTAAATCTCCCTGACTGGAAGTGGAATCATCCATAGGAGGTCCAATCATGTCACAGTCATCATCAACGGCTGGCGTCGGCTCTCTGTCGTGACCTCACCTGACACGCAAAAACACATCGCACACATGCGATGTTGCTGACCCAAGAAGACAAAATCAGAAAAGCCCTGCCTGAGGCACTTCCCTGCTTCTCTGCCTGCCCGCCTGCTGGACCAAAGGGATGAGGTCATCCGATGCACCCCCCGCCCCCCTTCAAATTGCACGTCTGATCAGCGCGGCTTTCCTGCAACAATTACGTCGACCCCCGAGTCCTCATTAGCAGATAGCGTGGAGAAGGAAAACAAAGACAAAGAGCAAAGTTGTTTGTTTTTTTTTGTCAGTGGGACAGGATGTTTGATTCAAAGGACTTGATTAGTGACTCTTGGTGAGTGGGTTAAGTGAAGTGGGATCATGGTGTCATGTCCACCAATTATAATGAGGGCCCAAGCACCAGGTGACAAGAGAATCGCCGTGTTGTGGGTCTCAACATGCTTGAAAATGCATCAGTTTTTGCAAACGTGCATGTATACTGGTGAAACTTTACATCCCAAACACAATCCCACTAAATGTCACTCGCAGTCACACCCCTTGAAAAGTAGCCTCCGAAACCTGCTTCCCAGATTGATACCAAATGTGATGGCGGTCATTGCATGAAAAGTTAATTGCTCAAAACTAAGAGGATGGTGGCCTTTTTGGTTTGAAGCAGCTATTTCTGGTCAATTCTATGGCTCATATGTTGGTTGCAGACTACTGTCTGAGACAGATGGTTGACAAATGAATCACCTTTTTGGGGTCCTCATGATGCCTAAAAACTTTGTTGGTGAAGATTTATGAATTTTAGGGGCCCTGAAAACGACCTCCACAAGCTCAGTCCGAAGTGCCCTCTGGAAAGAAACCCCTGACACCAGTTTCAAAGATCGACGTGACATTCGATGGATGCCTACTATAATTCAGAACTCATGAAAAGATCCTAAGGCCGGAGGGAGACATTGAAGATTATTATGAAGATGAAGATGTTAATTTGTAGATAAACAATTCAAACTACCAGCGGTGTTTATTAAGAAGTCCTGACATCCATGGACCGTTGCCATCGTTTCAGGGTCGTATTCTAACCTCTGATAGATGATTATTTTTTTGGGGGGGGACTGTATATCTTACACGATCACAAGGCCAACTTCAAGGTGATCAGTCAAGCTGTACAATTTGGCAACGTCGGAAACAGATTCATCCTCAAACATGGGGGACCTCCAGTGAAGAAGTGCAAACGAGCAGTAATTCATCCCTCGCCGCTCGGGGCCAAACAGCTCCCACTCGTCGAGCCGACTTGATCTACGTGCGGCGGGACACACGGACATGTGCAGCGCTAATTGGCTGCTGGGTTTTAAATCAGACATTGTATCACCTGTCTGCTGCAACAGAGGGGAGGAAGAGACGAAAAACACCTTGAAAGATTATTTGAGGATTTGTGTCGACAGCTCTGTTTTCACTCTGGGGCGTGTTGGGACTTGTTGTGTTTTCCTTTCTTTCACTACACTGACTGTACCCGAAAATAACCCTGTCCGTTTAAGAGACATTTGAAGTCAGTGTAAAACAGAAGCGCGGTAGCCGATCCCCAGGCTATTTTTTTTGCTACTTTCCCTGCATATATAGAGAAAAGACGGGGACGGGCGGTAGTCAGTACTGAGATAGAAATCATCAGTGATGTAACCGGGGTATAGGGCTGTTTCGGGCACCCTCACCCAGGTGATCCAGCCGAGGTTGATCAATTCTCGACTTGTGTCCAGGTAGCGCACTATGACACATATCCCTCTTCTCCTCAAACAAAGCCATCATGAAGCCTTTTCAGTAGCTTCCATGATGTCTCAATCTGCTGGAGTCAGAAAGATACGAACAAAATAACTGCAAATAGCAGCAGAATGAGACAAATTTTCAGTTCCGTTGTTGATCAATACGCAGGCTGTAGCTTAGGGCAGAGGCTTTGTTGCCCCACACCATGGAAAAGTACACAAAGAATTGACATTCAGATACACAAACAAAATAACGCTAAAAACATCAGAATGAGACAAATCTTATAAAAAAAAAAAAAGCATGAATTACATACAGTAGTTGAACACTGTGCAGGTGGTAACTTGGGGCACAGGGTATGCTGCCCCACACAGTGGAGAAAAGCGAGGGAGAGGCAGATAGACACGCACTACTCTATTTTTGATTTTTGATTATTATTATTTTTTTTCAAAACAAAGTTATTTTTTTCATTGCAGTGATGAATATTTAACTGCCATTACCGCCACCTACAGAACTGGAGTTGAAGGTGCAACTTCATGCAGTCAATTCCTTTTAATTTGAACACTTTCGTACAAAGCTTGTCACATTCATTGAAGAAGAAACTCCTTAGGTGTGAACGTGAATGGGAACGGGAACGATTTATTTATTTTTGGTCAATATTTGTGCTGTGATTGACTGGCGACCTGCTGGGTCTACCTCAGTTTCCAGCTCGCCCACGAGGTGAGGACAAGGGTACGGAAAATTGACGTCTGGATGGGATTCAGTATCCAGGACTGACAAAATAGTTATGAAAATATGCCTCTCGTCATCGCCTCATCTCGAAAAAGTGCAAGCTGTACAAAGCCGCATCTGTTTTCATTTATCTGTACAATGCAAACCTGACACCACGTATGCTGTACCTCGACCTGTCACATCAAAAAATGAGTTGAAGTAGATGAAATATTTGACCTCGGCTTAAGAAAATATTGACATATTTCTGCCGTGATTTTATTTTTCTATTGTATTCTTTTTACAGTTTGTTTGAAGTTGAATTTGATGTCCTCGCCGCTCTCCCTTTGATGTGTGTGCTCGCGTAGTCCGCTAATGCATCCCATACCTGAACTCTACCTGAATGACACAAACAAAAGAAATCATCCAAGGAGGCTGACACGACTGGAAGATCAAGTCAGTGTAAAGTTCACTTTGTTTTTAATTTTTCTTTATATAAATCCAAAAGTTACTCTAAAGCCGCAAAACGTAAGCTCGTAAAATAATGGGGTTATAAATGAATTCATTTATATTTTATAATTCATTTTGCTAAATAAAAAAAATTAATTGAAATAAATGGAACGAAAAGGGTGTTTTGCCGGGCTCTGCCCCCCCCCCCCCACATTCTCTGCTAATCGGGGTGTGCCTGGAGACGCGGCGTGCCCACTCAATAACATCAAGCCGCGATAAGGTCACTATGTTAAAATGGGGGCTGGAATCAATCCATCCACTTTTTTACAAGGACCACATTCGTACATGACCTTTGCCCAATATATGGTCAAAGACTCCATAATAAAATAATTTGTAGATGATTATCCAATTTCACTTCAGGTCCAAAAAGTTAACCTGGCAATAGCCAGATTGATAATTGTGATTCACTAAAGAAAGTTATCTACAATATTAATCTGGGATTGCTCCGCGGTGATTTGCTTGGCAAAGGCGGAACATTCTGGACAATACTTTGAGCTGATTGGACGATATGGCATCTTGTTCACATTTGTTTGAATCAATCACGGCAACGGATGAAAACGTCGTTTTTGGTCTCCTCTTAGGAAAACAAAAAAGCACGAACATCTTTACCAGGTAAAAATGCACGAAGTCCTGCTGTTCAACATTCAGCAGGGAAACGGTGAGTAATTCTGCAAGAACACAATTGACTGCAGCGTCCATTAGTCCATGTTACATTAATTTGTTCCCACGGTGTCTGCGCTTCCTGGGACTGTCACAGCTGCATATCCCGCCCCCAAACACAATGTCGCTCTGTGATTGGTCCGCACCACAAGTGTTTGGGCTCGGTAGAAATCAACGGTCTTGGTACAAGATGTATTCTCCGGAATTTGTGAACTCACAAATACTGCGAAAATTCACCTTGCAGCAAGGTTACCAAAAAGTATCATTTACAGTTCACATACTACAATTAATGTATATTTTTCTAACCACAGAAGACAGCAGAGTGCAATGACAACCCCAAAACAGGAAATGGAATTTATTACAACATAGGATATTTGAAGTGTTGTTCAATCGCCCAGCCAATACTGTACAGTTCACAGGGTACATAGCAGCTAACTATTAACTTAACTGTTGTTAATTGGCCGTTAATTTGTCCGCCAATCAAAATTGAGCAAACATCAGCAGGCCAGTCATTAAAAGCTAAGTGATGTTTAGACAGTCCATTAGATGCACAACAAGACTGGCCTCAATGACAGACAAACAGATCATTGTGTGAGTGTGCGTGCGCAAGGCAGCCGAAGAATTCCTCTCGGGTTGAATAAACGCAGGTGAGTGGCTGCTTTGACAGGCCAGTGAAATATTGGTCTATTGTGTAAACATGACATCAGCCAGACGATCAGCTGGAACTGGCACTCGTCCACAAACTTATGGGACTCAAGACGATTTTGTTCTTTGGAAGGTTTTAAATGTACTTCTGGTCCTGAATTTGATTGGTAGTTCTTGTTTGTCGTTTAGGGTTAGTAGTTGGAGTTTGGAATGGAGTTAGGAATTAGAGCTAGCATTTGTTGCCAATTGGGTCTGGAGGTGATGGATTAGGGTTAGTGGCTGGTTGTTTAGGTTAGAGTGTGGCAGTAAAATTCAAGATTAGGTAATAGTTGTTAGGTTAAGTTTAGTTGTTGGGGATAGGATAGTGTTGGAATTAGGGATTAGGGCTAGGGTTAGTTGCTAGTTGTTCAGTGTTAGGGGTTTAGGTAAGGATTAGTGGTTATGGTTAAGCATTACATTTTAGGGTTCAGGGTTGGAATTGGCATTGGGTTTAGAATTTGTCTTAGTATCTGTCAGTGTTAGGATTAGGGTTAAGACATTTGGATGTAGGCTTAGCATTAGGATTGGGGTTAAATTACTTGTTGTTTGGTGTTAGAGTTACAACTGTGTTGAGTTAGACAATAGGCATTAGTTTTGGGATTGGGTTTAGGTGATTGGCTTTCCGGCTAGTTGCTAGTCATTTGGGTTAAGGTTTTGGGGTTAGGATTGGGATAAGGGTAGGTAGGGGTGAGAGTGTCGGTCATCGAAGGTGTGCCAGCATCATTCCAATGCAAAAAGTCATGTGGGTTTTAGTAGTTTGGGAAAGACTGATGTAGACTATAAACACCAGTGTCTGATTAGCTCTTTTAATTCAGGCCAAATATTCTGACATCTATAAAAATGAGCTAAAATTAAGCAGACGCTCCGCCAGCGAGTGGAAACATTTCACGCTTTGCTGCAACTCAGCACAGTTGAGATGTAAACTGGACGTGTTTTAGCTTCACAAGGTCTGTGGGAAAAGGCGAGCAGGCAAGTGGGGGGGACCACGGTCCAAGTGAAGGCTCACAAATCTTTGGAAAAAATACATTTCTGGGACGCCTTCCCCTCCGCGCTCAACAAGGAGAAAAGGCAGAGATGAAATTTATGACACTTTTAATACTTTTTATCTGAATTCACAAAAAGATCACTTTGAGAAAGAGTCCCAGCTGACCTTATCATCAACGGGAGGTAGAAACAGGATTTTGGAGGAGAAATCAAAGTTTAATTAGAGGAAGTCAAGTCAACCTTTTTTTTTTTTGCAGCCCAACTAGGCTTTCTGATTAATTGCATTTGTGGAATGTGAATTAAGCAGCAAAATCCAGTCGTTTTTATCTATCTCAGGGGGCAGCCATTTTGCCACTCGCCTGAAAATGCAATAATTGTGCCGAAGCGCCCAGCTTGTCTTATGACCAAACCTAGAAAACAGGTGCGCCAACATTGGTCATTTCCTTTTTGCATAGATTACAATTTTATCCTTACAAAATATTTTCTCATATTATTATGAACTACTCTCACAAAATGTAAACATTTTTTTCTTGTAAAATTAAGGGATTATTATTATTTTTTTTTATTATAATACACAAAATATTCAATGTTCAAACATTTTTTTCAGAATATTACTATTTCCTTTATTCTTGTATTTTGTATTACATGTAATAGCTCAACTTTTTTCTCATAATGACTGTTTTCCCCCAATATTACAACCATCTTTTTGTGTAGTTTAGAGTTTATATATATATATATATATATATATATATATATATATATATATATATATATATATATATATATATATATATATATATATATATGTGTGTGTGTGTTTATATGTATATATGTGTATATGTAGTTATTTGGGCTGCCTGTGATAGTAACCATGACTTTGCCGCTTCCAATTCGCTTAAAGTTTATTTCATTTGTCACCTGTAGCAACACATTTGTGTGCTGTGTTTTGTTTAGGGAAAAGTTTATCGTTGATGTCAGACTTTCAGGCGTTTTCTACCCCGATGTTCGCTGAGACCACACAGCACCGCACACGCAGACGCTCTCCAGCCCATTCCCGCAATAACAAAATACAACAGTCATGGAAAAATACAAACTGTGACAAGAAAGCGGTTGATTTAAAAAACAAAACAAAACAAACAATATATGGCTCTGTTGCCTCTCCCATATTGTGGTGGATGTGAAAAACCAATACGATTCTCACTCATGTATATTTACTGTACATTACAATTTCAGTATTTGAAAGCATCAGAATTTTGACTGGCACGAAATGTCCTGCTTCACTTTGATAAAAAAAAATAAAATGTTTGTATACATATATATCTATGAACTAGATATACATATATGTAAAGCTAGAATATTTCAACAATAAAGGCATGATTTTTTTAGGAAAATATAATATCCAAAATTCGGCTTGGGGGCGACTTGTGTCCTATGGAGCATGTTTATCGGTCAGCAACACACTCTAAAAATACAAACGTTACAGAACCCGCCACCCAAAACATTACCAAGGCCGATTCGCAGCATGCAGATGAGCGAAATCCTTGTTGTCGGATGCAATATAATTATATATGTGCGTCCACATGCCAGCACGGCGGCAGCTGATCAGCCCAAGGCGGCGCTGTGTTCAAATACCATCGCTAATGCAGACGTTCACGCGGGTCAACGCGCTGACATTAATCTCGTTTAAGACGGTCTCAGCGAAGGCGTCGTAGCTAATCCGCCGCTCAGGCCGGGTGTCAGGTAGTCAGTCGCTCTTAACTGGATTAAGTGACACGTCAATCTGGCCTTTAAGAGCAAATTATATATCATTATTTGCTCAGGTTATTTAATCACATGCAATGCAGTTGTCAATGGAGGAAGAAAATGAACGCGGGATCAACTGTGGAATGAGGGGAAATCATCACGTTTGCATTCCGTTTTTCTGAGACCTTATCTGGACTTTAACATGTCACCTGCTGACATCATCAATTGTTATTTTGTACGCTTTGATTCAAATGCAAAATAATGATAATTTTATAAGAAAAATAATCTGAATACCAAAGTAAAGAAATTTTGAAGAATATTCCAAAAATAGTTCATTCTAATTTTATCAGAAAAATGTCAGATTATATTATGAAAATAGCATTAATCTTAAATATGCAAGATAAAGTCATACTTTTATGAAAATAAAGTTCATTTTAATTCGTACTCACCAACTCCAACCTTGTTTCTTGAGCTTGCTGCTCTTCTGGCTGTAAAACATGTTGAGAAAAATGTCGATGTTAGTAAGTAGACAAGGATGTGGGTTAATTGTTGGCTGGTTGCTTGGCAGGAGGTCAGCTCACGCAAGATTTATTTGGTGTTTGCCATTTGTCACCTTGACCCACAATCGTTCTGCAAACACACTCTGTGTGCGTGTGTGTGTATATCGTACATTTCCCAAACGAGGGGTCAAGCCGTCAACTGGGTGCCCGAAGGGGAAACCATTTTTCAGGCGACTTTGATATGTCCGCTGAGTAAGTTGGCAAGTATGCTTTCAAAGTCCAGTAGTCTGCGGTGCCGGCGGGACCACCACAAAGGGAGCTAATCCCCTCTATCGCAGCCAGCGCAAACACATTAGCCGCACAACATCAACACGCCGCTCAAGAGCCCCCCACTGACAAATCGGACAGAGATTTCCCTGCCTGAGAGCCGCCGCGGTCTTTTTCCCAGCCACTCTCGGGAGTCAAATGGAAATTTGCAAATCCTTTTCAACCTGTATTCAATTGAATACACCACAAAGACAAGATTTGTTCAAACGGACAAACTCTGTTGTTTTTTTCTTTTACTTTTGCAAATATACACTCAGTTTGAATTTGATACATCACATCTCACCTGGGTTTGGTCACATGATGTTCGCAATGCGAGCCCGAGGGCACTGTGATGCCAAATTCAGGCGACAGTAGAGAGTGCTAGAGGACGAAATGGCAGTGCCCTGAGATGGATGAAAATGGATAGATTAATCTCCTTCATTCTTATTCCACAAACGCAATATTGATCGGAATACACACGCAGCACAAAGAATACATTATTGCACAGATTTATTTTTGCCTTGAGTTCTCCTTCAATAAAGAAAAACAAGCAGCGTGTCCTATAAAATTTATTTTAAAAAAAACTAAAAAAACAAACTATTTTTATAAAGCATACTTACTATATGTACTGTAGTATTCTAGTGTTAGATGTGTGCCTTTAAGGGGCGTGGCCAAGTAAGGGACGTCACAAGCTGGCCTAACCAGTTTTACCCGTCCTGTACCAGTTTAACCAGTCTTTCTTTAGTTAGTCCTATAGTTTCTTCTAAGACGTTTGCACAAATACAATATCAGTGAGACAGAAAGGAACAAGATCTTATTCCTTATCCTGTGAGGCAGGCATGTAAACCACCGTGCTGTCCATCCTGCCTCTACATGAGCATACATTCCATTTTCACCGCAATCAGGCCACCGGCAGCACCATCCTGGCGGAGTTGATCTCCTGAGAGGATGTCACTCAAAGCCACAATGGCCGATGGGATGGTAGGGAGGTCCTTCCGAGTCCTATTCCCCCACCACCCCACCACCCCCGACTCCCAGCTGTTCTACTCACCACCCTGGGCTGTAGCGGGGGTCGCCGTGTGTTTGTTTAAAACTCACAGGAGTTTCATTAAAGCCCTGACTCCCCTCATTTAGCAGTGCCATGGCCACACAAAGGCCGGGACCCTGGGAAGCGGCGCATTGCAAGGGACACCAATTACGGCGGCGAGGACACAGGCCGGCTTGTTCGTGCTCAGGGACATGTCACGTCGCTGGAGCGGCCTCCCCGTCAAACCCATTGACCAGAGCGCACACACAGGCATCTTAATTGGTGTTGGGCAAACACATTTTGTCACAAAGTTGCAAAGGAAGCTAAGTAGCTGAATGTTCACATTGTCCAACCCCTGACCTGAGAGCTTCAGGGGCCTTTTTCCCCCCCCAATGCCATCACCACGCCGAGACATCATTATGCTCCATTACTTTGAGTCGTCTCGGACTCGTCGTGATACTGTCAACCCTCGTTTATTCATCATCCAAACCATATCAAAGATAAGACTTATCAAAAGACACTTTGAAGGTACAATGTTGTACTTGGTTCTGTAACTATGCTCGTTTACTCAGTCACTCAAATCATCATTCCCCATTGAAATGAATGGAAACGCCATTAATCCGTTCCAGCCTCCCCAAAATAGCCAACAAAAAGAATACGAAATGTCACTTTAACATACTTTACATACGTCCTTTATTAACCATACAGTAATGACATAATTAAATACAATGTAAATTTAAAGAGGAAGTCAACCATCAACATTTCTTGACAATAATATATGTTACCTCAATGGTATAAACACGACATTCTAATTAATATGACATTTGTGGAATATGAGTTATGCAGAAAAATCAATCTGTTTTTATCCATCTCGGGGTGGCCATTTTGCCACATCACAGTTGCCCAGGGGGTCGAGCAACGACCAATCACAGCTCACCTGTTTTCTGAAGGTGAGCTGAGCAACAGTCACTCGACAGCAAGTGGCAAAATGGCCGCTCCCTGAAATGGATAAGAATGGCTGGATTTTGCTGCATAACTCATATTCCACTAATGCAATATTAACCAGAGTACGGTAATATATCAAATGGGGCTGCATAGAACATATGTCAAAACTTCATCAAAATTTCTCATTAAGCTGCGCTAATATTAGCCATTCTTCACAGAGGATATATAAGAATATATTCATGTGAGCATTGTTTTAGTATGTCTTCATGTGTCTGCATTCAAATTTCCATTACTAAAAGGCTTATAAACCTGAGACGAGGCAAAGTGTGCCTACTTCCAGCTCTTTATTTGTTGTTATTACCATTTATTATTTATCAAGGAATTACTTAACTGACCCACACAAGATGGCGGCAAAGCACTTTTCACTGTAAACTGCAGCGGGGAATCCAGGGCAGTAATTAAAAGCAACATCGCCACAATGAGCAATGGCATCAATAAACTCAAACTCATCCAATGATACGATTGGCGCAGTTGTCCTCCTTCTTGTTTCCCCCCGACCCCTCCCCGAGCCCCCCGCGCTGACCCCTTCTTTTATCCCGCTTTTAAAGAGGGGGATTTGGTGGAGCGGGAATCACTTGACATCATTAGTTGTGGAGAGCAGCCACCATGGCGGGGTTGCTTGTCTTGGCCCATGAAAACATGTGTCGCATTAGCGGCGCGGGGACCTGGGAAGAGACCTCAGGCGAGAGGTCGACGTGAGCGTAAACACGGCGAGGGCACACAACATTGTGAAGCGGCCCCGCGTGGCACAGCTTATGCTAATGGACATTAAATGATATGTAAGATACATGTCATAATATTGTGACTTTCTCTAACAATGACCACTTTATTCTCATAATATTATGATTTCACCCCGACAAAATATTTTTTTTGAAATATATGACTTCATCCTCATGTTTTTATCTAAATAATATGAATTTGTCATAGCAGCATTTCAACTTTTGTCTCGAAAACGGGCAATTCCTGTTATATTTTTTTTTATCAGTACATGTGATATTCCCCCCAAAATTTGAGATCCTGCTTTACTTTATCCACTTTTAACTAAGATTATATGTACGTACGAATGCAAGTGACTCTTTGTGTATGACCCGATCCCGTAGAAAAGCGATGGGGACATCCCCACACATTTATGTGCCTTCCTCGTTATGACCGACGCCCTGAGGCGAACACGAACCCGCCATGAAAACACGTTTGACACCCCTGCTTTAAGCGCACCACCAGCATCAATAGTAACAACAACAACAACAGCTATTGGAAGTGTTTGTCATCTTGAATTGACACTGGTCGATGTGAACAAGAGCGTCCTCAGTCAGATGCCAGGTGACACAGCTCATTAACTTCTCCTTTGCTGCCATTCTTTGGCCACCTCATTGTCTTGAGATATGACATGAGCCTTTGTTCACCGTCGAGTTTTTCACCCCCCCTCTTTTCTCTCGCCCCCCCTCTGCTCCGGGCCCATAATTAGTGCTTCGCGCTGGGCGTACTTTCTCACAGAGCTATGACACAATTAATCAGCACTTTCCCACCAATGGACACCAGCCACATGATTCAATGGAGGACGCATTCTCAAACTTGTGTTTGTTTTTCCACTCGTGTGAATATCAGGGAGGGCGAAATCATGTTTGAAAAACATTCTGTGATTGGAAATGAAGGGCAGCAGCGCGGTGACAGGTCCCGAGGATCGGGTTTTCCAATCTCGGCTCCGGAGTTTGCGTGTTATTCCCGTGCTCGCGTCTAGTTGGGTTAAAGACGTCATCTTCACATAAAGTCATCTTTTAGAGACCCTGTAAAGTGAATTCACAGATATTTTTCTAAAGAGCGAAGTGCGCATCTTGGCAGCGCGGTGCATTATGGGTATGCCCGTTAGTAGCTGACTACCAACTTTTCATTGAAAACTAATGGAGGCTAACGGGGGAAGCTCTGATTTGGACCATTTCAACCATGTCATTATTGACTGGCCTCGACTAGGACACTACAGCTAGCTTATTTAAATGCTTAATATTTGTCTGAATGTGTGCACTTTACCGGGAGTCTGACCGAGGTGGGACACCGGGACACGAAAGGAAGAGACTGGTAGGATCCTTCTTCACTGAGGGGCTGGAATGGGAAATGGGGCTAGAAGCAGGTTCTTAACGCATTCACTGCCAGCCCAGCAAAAATGTATAATTTGACGTCTTTATCCGTCAATGGCGGTGAATGAGTTAAATGACCATCACTCCCTTAGTTTTGTTACATGTACGTCCGCAAGCAAGCTTTGTGATGCTTCCGTAGGTTCCCTCGGTTTCAAGATATTGACAAAATAAATGTGTTCAGGAAATGTTCAATTTTAGCCTCTTTTACATCCGTTTGGATCTTTATTTGCTGTCTGGAAAATTTTAAGAGTGAACGGAGGTTTACAAGCGGACACTTCTGTCTTCTTGAGCTTTGCAATGGTGATTTTGTCAATTTAAAAAAAAATTTTTTTTGCCTATAAGCTCAATTAGGATAGTTAGAAATGGCACCAAGTGCACCTGTCATTTTGTCACGTAAGGCTGAAAGCCGTTTAATCACTTTCAACACAGCTGATTCATATTTAAGCTCATCAGCAAGCTCTGCAGGACCCAATCTCGCCATTCAAACGACGGATGTTTTGGTAGCCAGACTTTTTTTTTTTTTTTTTAAACTTGATTTTCACGCATGCGCAAACGTAATTAAATAAACGTGCACTTCGCTGATATACACTCACCTTCTGAAAATAATGGCCATAGCCGCATTTTGGCAAAAATAAGATGACACTATATTTGACATGTTTTATGATATTTGCCGAAAACTTGAAGACTGCTAACTACTTTATGTAGTGCTCATTTGTGGAGATATTTCATAAAACTGCTTTTCACCGTTTTAGTTTTCCTGATTTTTTTTGGGTGTGGCTAAAACATCGCTATCCTGACACACTTTGGAGTTCAGCATGAGTCACCCTTCAGTGGTATCAGTGGTTATGCAGAGTAATTGCCTCACGCAATTACCTAGCTAGTTGTTTCAACAACCTGAAAATGCATCTTCCCTTCGGATAGTACGCAAGCATGGCCACTTTAGAGCTCCCCATTGTCGGCCATGAGTATGGCATAGATGTCATAGAGAAAAGGTGAAAGAGGAAGGGGACCATTTAAACATTTGTCAGCCATGATTGTGCGCACATCACTGTGAGAAAGACAAAAGTGCCAGGAGGGAAATAAAAAAAAAAACACTCAGACTTGATGGCCAGTGTACGGTCTGGGGTTTTGCGTTGGTGTGGATACTTTAAAGTGCCTCGTTGTTGACCGTGAGTGCATGCGTGGCGTTTAAGTAGCTGCTTGCCTAGTCACAACGCCCTAAATCTGCCTCGGGTCGTCATGGTAACGGCAGCCAGCTATACAACATCCAAACTTCACACAGAAAAACCGAGATTCGATCCCTAAACCTTCCGCCGACCGTGGGGCGGACATGCATAATAGATCTGCTTTTAAAACTCATTCACTGCCTTTGACAAGTATACTTGTCAATTGTATTTTTTAGAGCGGTGCTAAATGGGGGCGAATCTGAGCATGCTCCACTGTAAATATCAAACTTGGAAACAACTTTACTGATGCCCAACCACCGGTAGATGACATCATTGCCCCATTTTATAGGAAATAAACACAGTTTCAGAGTCCATGGGAGAAATGGCTGTATTTTGGCAAACCTACATTTTTCTGCTGTCAATTATAAAAGAACGGGACGGGACAAAAAGTAGGGAGTCTATTCTGTTATTTGGTAGATTCGGTTTATATATAATTATTGAATGTAATATCACGTGAGTATTGGAAATGTAAAAATTTTCTATAATGACTGGCAGTGAATGAGTTTTAATAGATTCTCTTATGCATAATGGATCTTTTTTTTTTTTTTTTTTTTTTTTTAAATAGTTCCATCTTTTTGTCATTTTAAAAATGATTGAACAAAGAAGTGGGGTACAGCGTAGACTGTCAGTCGCAAGACACATAGACGAGCTTTCACACGCACATATTCGCACTGATGGACAATTTAGTTCTATATGAACCCAACATGCGTGCATTTGAACCCAGCGACATTGTGGTTTACAATATAGCTGTTATTGCAAAGTCCACCGCATTGCTCTGTGTTTTCCACCAGTGCTACTCTGAGTACATCCAGTAAGCACATTGGTAATCCTTTCAAAACACTCCTACAGTCACACACTGTCTCCTCCGTGACGATGCCACGGCGCTAAAAGAAAAATAAAAATACATTAAAAAGGAGTAACCGGTCGCCTGAAACCATGAGTGGCCACGCTCCTGTTTTGACAGTAAATGACGAGTCGTGAAAAGTTGTAATCGAGCTTTGTTTGCATTGGAACGTCTCGCTCACCTCCGCTAAAACTCGCCGAGACAAATCTTGTTAAAAAGCGAAAACATTTCTGTTGGCACGGCTAATTGTTAAGTGTGTGGCGGCGACCGCCTTTTTTCTCACTCGCCGCGTTCCGCGGCTCATACTGTATCCATTGTGTGCGCCCTAATAATAGAATGTCAACCAGTTGGCAAGCGAGGCTGCATTTAAAGCTTGAAAGAGAGTGAGGGCTCCATTCTATGTTTCGTTTGGAAGTGATTGGGCCCACTGATCAAAGGTGGAGTCAGAGAAAAGCCTGGCGGGAGGTTTACGCACAAAAAAGGAGTGGGGGGAAAAAAAACGGCGTCTCCCCTTATTGGTTTAAATGTCAATATGCACTTTTTGACACACTTGGGTAACGCTGAGGTATGCCGACGGGAAACAGAAAAAGCATCGGAGGCGTTTTCTTCTGGGTCCTTTTGGGGAGTTCCACTTCACTTTGTGTCAAACTGACTCAAAAGGAGACATACTGTACCCTACGCGCAAAAGTTCGGAATATACTGGGTGAGAACAGTTATGTTTTCATCAAAGTAGCCCAATGACCAATAAAGGGGTCATTCCACCCGAACCGGTGCCGTTTACTTGTAATGCTCTCAAACTGAATTTAAATTTCTGTCTTTTCTCAACTCTAAATCTGAGAATACACATACAGTCGACCCCTACAGATTCAATTATTAGCTGTTTTTTGTTTTGTTTTTTGCAATAATATTTTTAAATATTTTTTTTCGGATAGCATATTCCAAATTTTGTAGAGAGGTTTATGCAGGGGTCTCCAAGTTGGGTCCTCGAGAGCCCCTATCCAGCCTGTTTTCTATGTCTCTGTCCTTCAGCACAGCTGAATCTAATGATCAGCGAATCAGCAAGCTTTGCAGAAGCCTGATAACGATCCCGATCATGAATCAAGTGTGTTAGTGGAGAGAAACATGGAAAACTCGAGGACCCAATTTGGAGACCTCTGTATTAGAGTAACAGGACTGAATGAAAACCCAGGGACAAGACTAAAGTGTGACTTTAAACTCTTTATTTTTATTTTTTTAATAAACATTCAATTACAGTTGAGATGAGTCACACAAGGATGTAAAAAAAAAAAAAAAAAAAACATTCCCAAATAGTTCCTGATCATAAAAATCCAAGATGGCGGTCGATACGGGTATGTTGTGTGCACCGATAAATTGATATAAGGCCAGGTATTGGCCTGATATATGCCGCTTTTCCATCGGTCCCGCACAGGTATCACACCAACCTCACGCAACCACATCGCAACCGCCAGTTTTCCATTACAACTGGCGCACGGCAGGAAGGGAGGGCAACATTTAAACCGTCCGAGCCAAGCTTGCACTCCCGCATTGCTGAGATAACATTTCACGAGTGGCAAGTCGCGCCAACATTGACCCCTATTTACAATTTAATATGGACCACCATGGATGAAATATTGCGATTCACGACCGGCTCGCGAAGTTATTTCTGAATGGAGAGCTCTGCCGCTGGAGCTCCCATTCAAGTGAATGGGAACACACGACCAGCCAGCGTTGGCACTCGCGATGTTCTTTAAAACCGCAAACGTTACAAAACCATCCACAAGTACCTTTTAAATTGTAAATATAGTTCAGCGTTGCCCTGCGATTGGCTGGCAACCAGTCCAGGGTGTCCCCTGCCTACTGCCTAGAGCCAGCTGAGATAGGCGCCAGCACCCCCCACGACCCTTGTTGAGGAATAAGCGGTCAAGAAAATGGATGGACGGACAGTTCAGCGTTGTTGTAAAACATTATTATATTTATTGGATATACTGTTTTTTATGATTTTGGCGAAGACCGCCTCTTCCTCTTCTCGCTTAAAACAAGGAAATGGGCGTTGTTTGCGGCGTTGCTGACGGCAGGTGATTTCACGGCCCCGCTAGTCCCCCGACATCCAGCGCAGCAGAAGCACTGCCGAAAGAGTTCTAAACAGCGGTTACAACGGAACCCGAAAAAGTCCCGTGGAAATGGAGATACTAACTTTCTGGGGACAAAAATTGCCGCTTGGGTGTGGAACCGGTACGGTAAAAAAGCGCCAATAGATACCTGGTATCGGTACTCAACCATCTCTAGAATTTTTCCTATTTAATGTAGCACATAATTATATAGCATTTTTGTACATTATTTTGACGGATTAGGTCACTTAAGTACCCACTGAAGCCCCAGAAACTTGATGCCCGCCACTGGGAAACAGTGGTTTAATAGCGCATAGAGTTTGAATGTGGGGGGTGGGGGTGGGGGGGGGCGGTCGGGGGGTCAACAAGATGAAAAAGCAACAAGGGGGGACATAAAACATTCCTAAAAGTCTTTTCTGCTTTAACTCCGCCATCGGAGACAAGCGCTGATCTATCATGTTAGCGGTGAGTCATCTGCTGTTAAAAGTCGACCACACGTACCCGCAAAGGTAAAGCAGGACGGGGTGAGGTGGGGGGTCTCCCGGGGGGTCCGAATGGAAGGAAGCAGCTCTGGGAATTCAAACCCAAAGTATTTTTTTTTCTTCCTTCTTCTGCCTCGCTGTGGCTTCATCATTCAGTCTGACGGTTCCTGTAAACAGCGTTGGGGAAAGCATGCCGCTGCACATTCCTGCAGCACCTTTCATAAAACATAGAGAAATGTCCACGCCGTTTGCATGTTTACAACAAAAAGGAGACAGTATTTTTAGCGGCTTTCAAAGGTTAGCAAGGCAATTTTGAGCTTTTTTCGCTCATCGGTATGATCCCGAAATATTTGAGCAATGTTTCCATCATGCTTTTTAAGGCTGGCCTCGGTTTGGGATACGCTGTTTTCCAGTAGTACCGCAAGAAACTGCAAAAATTGCGGCACATTTAAATGCCAATCGGAGAAGAGAACTATTGTCTCCTATATTTCCACATTTTATCCCAGAAGAGATTGCGGCCAGCTCAAAAACGGGCTACGGTGGACTGTAAGACAGGATCAAGATCTAAGGTGGCCTGTATACATTTTTTTTCTTAGCTATGGTGAAACATTTTATCCATGAGGAGACTGTGGACAGCAACATAACAGGATGCTGCGGAAAAGTGTAGACTGCTGATTGTAAAACAGCAACATCCAAAATTAAGGTACAACTAAAGAGGCTTGTTTTCAACTCATAAGAAGTCATCCCCTTGGCTTGTTTACAGAGGAACATTTTATCCATGAGGAGACTGTGGACATGAAGAAAACAGGACAGTGTATCAAAATGGAGACTGGAGTGTCCAACGTCCGCAGTTAAAGCACAGCAACAGGAGCCTGCTTTTATTTATTTAACGTAAGGACCTTCTTGGATATCAAGAAGAGACTGTGGGCAGCAATAAAGCAACATGGTGCACTTTGGAATACAGGAGACTTCGGAGCATCATGGTACAGCATTAAGAGCTGTATACGATTCCCTAATCTATGGAGAAAAATCATATCCAAGAGGAGACGTGTACAAATTTTATCCAGGATGAGACTGTGGGCATGAAGTAGTGCAAAGGCTGTCACTGCCTTTTTGGGGTCCTCATATGATTAAAAACTCATCAAATTTAGCAAGCTTGTGTATCTTGGTGAATGTTTACATCTTATACGGATTCCCAGCACAACCCTTCAAAATACAAGTTAGAAATTGAACTGGAATCCGGCCCTTATGTTTTGATTTAACAATTTCATACTCAGAACTACCCCTTGGAAAGTGAGAAAATTAGCCCCCAACATCGGCTTTAGCGATTATCCTGACAATTGGCGGAGGTGAACAAGTTTACAGGATGCAGGAAAAAAAACAAGTCTAACCCCGGGTTTTCACTGGATGCGGTTGCGGTGCGGTTGCAGTGCGGTCCGGCGACGCAAGCAATTAGATTCCATTCATTCGAATGGTGCAGTTTACACCGCTTGCGGGTGCGTTGCGTGTCGACTGCGGAAGGCCTGCGGCGTGCCGCAAGCCTTCCGCAAGGATAGCCTATTTTCTATTTTTGCCGGACGCCGCAGCGGTAGGCCTCCGGCAAATGGCAAGCTAGCACAAAACACATCGAGCGGGACAGGAAGACCGAGGCAGTTTCAAAATAAATTTCCGGTTACCTTTCAGAATAAAATACTCGCCAGCTCCTATTTCGCAAGTTTTTCATCAAAACGTGACGTGGGCGTCGCCGGGCCATGTGCTCATTCACGGTTTAGACACCAGCGAACATGGACGAGGAGAGGTTTATATTGGAGGTGGAAAACCACAAAATAATATATGACACGGCACATTCCTTTTTATAAGGACTGTAATGTATTGTGAGTTTGATGTTCGCGATTGCTTGTTGTGCCCGTCTCGCTTGCCGTACTGAGCGGCAGCCGGACGCGGAAGACAGAAATAAAGAGTGGACCCGCACTGACCCGACTCTCGTTATTAATATACTTTACAAGGACAACCAAAAAAAGGATGCTGCATGGAATCTCATATCTTTCTGCTTCTCTGTTGAGCAGACTTTCTGTATGTTTGTCGTTGTGAAATGCCACATGATCGCGCGCGCGCTGTCCCGCGAGACACGTTGGGAAGTGGGCGGCGACGGAGCTGCCGGACCGCAGCTGTGCGGAGCCGGTGTGGATTGACAAAAAAATTGACCCGTCCGGAGCACGCAGTCAAGACGCACCGCACCGCAACCGCACCGCAACAGCATCCAGTGAAAACCCGGGGTTAAGAACCATGCCCGGAATTGAACATTAAGTCGGCCATTTTGGTTTGAAGAGGCCATTCTGAGTGAATTCAGAGCTCGAAGTGCAACTTGGGAATTCAAGTCAAATGATCCCTAATAACAATAAAGACATCAACACTGATTTAAAATATAGTCCTCATTTTATTAACAGAGGCCAAATAAAACTTATCACATTTTATTTACAAAGGGGAGGCAATAAATATCTTAATAATAGTCATAAAATTATTATTTTTTGCTTACATTTAAAAAAAAAAAAGGTCATAAATGTGTGTCACGTTGTTAGTAAGGTTGCCAGTAGACAGTTGAGTACACGTTACTGGAGAGGAGGAGGAGATGGTGGCAAAGTCACTAAATGAGCGTCCCAGCAGAAATTACCAGATGAAGAGTTCGCTGATGACTCGGAAAATAAGAAACCAGGAGGTAGAGGAAGTCTTCATCACCAAAAAGAACAAAAGGCAAGTCCAGTAGTGCGTCTGCGATGAAAGATGGAAGACGTGGAATCAGGTACAAAATGTAAAAAAAAAAATAGAATGCTGTGTGAAATATTGCACTCAAAGCAACACAGTCATTCCGGTGGCGGCATCCCGCCTTCTTCCTCCCGTCTCCATGGCGTCCTCTTCCAGTGGAAAGTATGGCGTCCTCGTCATGGCGGGACAACACAAACAAGATTCCAATAAATCCCGCTTGGCTGGTTTTTACGGCGTTGCGTCACCTCCTGGCTTGACGGTCAACAAAGACGCCGTCCCCAAAAGCTTCCTGTAGTTCATCCGTACGTATAAATAAGACGGCGGGACGCATCAAGTAGAAAAATAAAAAAAAGTGTTCTTTCAAGACCAGATTGTCCATGGAGTGTCCCACCCTCCTGAGTGCTGTCAATCAAACATCCGCCCGTCAATCAGTTCCTCCTGGCTTTTAGCCGGCGGGCTCGCCGCGTGCGTTTGGTGACGGGCGTGAAGCGGAACTCTTCCAGTGGGTCCTCGCGGCCCTTGGGGTCCCGCTTCATGAAGTGGACCTCCTGCTGCCGCTGGGTGGTGCGCGAGCCCTTCTTGGGCCGGCCCTTGCGGTTGAAGCCCAGGTACCAGCCTTTGTACTTGGCCGACACCAGCGCCGTGTAGTTGTTCTCCAGGAACTCCTCCACGAACACGCACTCCTGCTTCCTGCCGTCGGGCTGACAAAAAAAACAACAACAATGAAAAGACATTTTGAATAAAAAGACCTTCATTTACGGATTCAAACTGAAAAAATATGGTTCTATTTTGCAAATTTATCCAATAGGAGACTGCGGGCAACAAGAAAGTGGGGCACTGTGGCAAAGTGGTTACGGCTGGGGGTAATACTGCAATGCATTCAGAGGTAAGGCAAAACAACAAGAGCCTGCATTTACTGTCGAAAAGGAGACTAATCGAAAAGGAGACTAAGGGCAGCCAAGTGGAAAAATTTTACCAAATGGAGAATGAGCAAAAAAAAAAAAAGTGGTGCAGCCAAGTAGAGAATGAGACATGCTAACAAATAATAATAGATGTCAGTGAGGTTGTGTGGTATTTACTTTTCTAGAAGGAGATGCATTTTATCCGAAAGGAGACTAAGGGCAGCAAGAAAAACACTACATAACATAATGTGTGCTGTAATTTTCTGTTGATTACCATTGTCATTAAAACCAAGCAAAAAGTCATTGTCCATCATGACGCAGCTTTTTGGTGGGTGATTCGGATGAGAAATACTCTGGGGCCGCTAGCGTCTTTTCCGGGACGCAGCACCCCACACACACTTCCAAACCGCCCCAGAAGACCACCTGGCGTGAGCAGGTGACATAATTGCATTCCTCCTAAGTGACCATTATCTGTGCAGGCGCATTGTGGCCATTGCGGCGGCTAATTGAGCGATCCGGTTACGTAATGGAGGAACGGGCCCAGAGTTATCAAAGGGGTTTTGTTTTGAGGAGGGGGAGGGGGCGGGGGGATTGTCATCCGGATTAAGAGCTCCCTCTCACAAATGCCCATTTTGATTTGACCGAATTCACAGGCCAACTCACCCTTCCGACTATTTTGCCCTTCTCGTTCATACAGATGTAGTGCTGGCTCTCTTTTCCTTTGATTCGGATGTGGCTGCCGAACGTTTCCGTCTCCACCACCAGAAGAGCTGAAAAAACACAGGAGAAAGAAAGAACACATTAGAGAATGAAAGCATGTTGCACGTTTTTACCCAAAAAAAATACCGATATTATAATTCGACCTTTACATTGATTCTAATTTACACTCACTTTTCAATTGTATCCAAAATGAGGTTGAGGGCAGAAAGAAACTGGGGTACTTAAGTGGAGAATACTAAAAAAAAAAAAGAAAAAAAAAGAATAGAGAGCACGGGTTTGCTATATTCTCTGAAGGGCGACAAATTTTATCTGAAAGGAGAATACGGGCAAGGCAAGGCTTTGCTACATTGCTTCTCGGCAAGGAGACAACCTTTACCTGGAAGGACACTACGGGCAGTAAGAAAACAGAGGACGAATGCCAAGTGGACACTGAAACGCTGACAAACATTGTAAGGATCTTGTGTATTTAATTATCAGTAAAGAGGAGTATTTCATCCAAAGGGAGATTAAGGGCATCAAGAAAATAGGCCACAGCAACCAAGTAGAGAACAAGACATGCTTAGGAAATGCCAATGCTGGAGGAGAATGAGGCTCTGCTGTATTTACTTCTTAGCAAGGAGCTACACTTTTATCCAGAAGGAGACTAAGGGCAGCAAAAATCCTCAGTATAGCTGTTATTAAAAAAAAAAAAAAAAAGTAGAAAAAAAATTAAATAATCAGATACGTAGAAATTACTCGTCCCCAGATTTGATTTTATGAACAAAAAAAATCATTGTTTTCTGAAAAGTATCTGAGCAACAAATGTATTTTCTATTTGTTTTTATCAGAAAAAAATAAACCACACACACGTTTGTTGAATATCAACTGTATTTTTTTTTTTTGTCATAAATCGAGCGTAAATTTAACATGCTTAGTGACGTTAAGAGTGTCTGAGATTTACAGCTGTGTGTTTTGTCTGCATGCTAAAAATCAACAGCGTCTTTTAAGATGACACAGCAGTAATCCACCCCGTTCCCCCTTTCCGACGTTAACCCCCGCGCTGTGGCCCTTTGTCTGTGACGGGGGCCCTCCGAGCAGGGCCGCCAAACATTTGCGCAGTGGTTATGTGCCCCCACCCCACCCCGCCGGATTAGGTTTCAAGTCTGCCTTTAGTCTGTGCTCACTCAATCAAAAAGTTAAGATGATCCATTTGTTTAACACACAGGGCGGCCATTCAGGACAGAATAGGCCCCGGGGATGGGGATGGGGATGGGCTCCCCCTGCCTTCACCCCCCCCAAGCCTTAAACTACACGGGGACAAGCCGGAGGAAGAAATGATCTATAAGAAGCCACTGGAAGTTTGGGTTGCTGGTTTTTATGCCGTCTGGATTCTTTAGTGCTTCTCAAAGTGCGGTTTGTGATGCCCAAGCTTGGGGGTCCGCAAAACAATCTTGTATCTCGCCAATATCATACATTACAATTACATACCTTAACTTTCGGCCAATTGACGTATTATCACATCAATCTGACATCGCTGCATGACTAAAATTGTTTGTTTTGTTTTTTTAAATGTATTATTACAAGAATGAAGTTTTTTTTTTTCAAACTCAGGGTGTGTTCTTTTTAACCATTTAGTTCTATTATTGGGACCGTAAAGGCGTCTTTTCCTTAATGGTCTGTGATATTACAATAATAACTTACTTTTAAATTATCTTGTTAAAACATGATGTTATTCCCTTGTTAAAATGCTAAGGACTTTACTTTTGAAAATTATGACTTAATCTTAATAAGATTGTGACGTTTTATTCAGGCAAACTTGGTTTGAAAAAATATATATGACTTGATTTCTGTAAATATGAAAACGAATTAATATTTTTAGAAGAAGCAAATTGTAATATTAGGTGAATAGTTTTTTTTTATCCCAATAACACAAGACTTTTTTTTGTTTTTTTTTTAATGCAAGGGTTTTCTTAAAGAGCAACGGAGTAAAGTATTTTTGAAATTCCACTTGATATAATGTGGTTGTATTTCCTTGTTATAATTGGACTTTAATATTACAATTTTATTCTCATAAAATTATTACCTTTTACCCTAGCAAAATACATATCTTTCTAGAAAAAAATAAATTTTTATTCTGAAAATATTAAAACAAAATATATATCCTATAACATGTATGAATTTGTTTCTATAACATAACAATAGACTACTTTTGGATTCCTATGACAGTAAAGGGATATACAAAAAAAAAAACATGACCTCAAGAAATCATCATTTGCGCTCCAGTAGGCCCCAACTTTGTATCTTTGTATTCCAAAGGTCCCTTGCTCTCTCTGTCTGTGTGTGTTCAAAAACAAAGAAGACGCTTTGGTCAAACTTAACGGGATCCTCTTGAGTTGTCGTCCGCTAAGCTGCGCTAATTAAGCGTAATCTGCCGGCAAATCAATGTCGTCGTAGCAAGTGGCATTAGGTTGACAAAAAGGAGGGCATGTGGTGCTTTTATTAACGCCTTCGAACAAAAAAAGAAAAGGGGGGGAACAATCCTGAGACGTCGTCCAAAACGATGCTATGTGGCTCTCCTGTAGTTACAACTCAGTAAAAAGGAGACTGAGGGCAACAAGAAAAGGAAGCAATGGAACCAAGTGGAGAATGAGATATACTAAAAGTAACAGCAATGGAGGAGAACTAGGGTCTCCTGTATTTACTTCTTGGTAAGTAGACACATTTAATCTGTAGGGAGATTAAGGGCGAGAAGAATAAAGAGCGATGTGACGCCAGGCCACGGCCATCCTTTAACCTCAACTGTCAAAAAATGGAGCATAATGTCCCAGACTGTGGATTTGATCTCTTTAAAAGCGACCCGGGTGACGGAGTACCGTGAAGGAGCACCGCTTCCTAAAAAATAATGAATACGCTAATTTGCGATAAGGACGGCACGGCATACATCTTGGGGACTGAAGGGCAGCGTAAATGCTGGGAGTTGGCAGGTGCCAGGCACTGCAGCTGAACGGGCAGACGGGGGAGGCGGAGGGGAAACGCGCAACTGGCAAGGTTTCCTCGCACGGAGAAAAAAAAACAAAAAAACAGGTCTGCTTCTACTCAAGCTCCAACAAGCAGTGAGGAAACATTTTTTGAGCACAGCAATTTCCCAGAGTCAGCTGTTGTGAGCTGCTAACCATTTTAGCGTATGTGGAACCATATTTGGTAGCTGGCGTTTCACCTTTTTCTGCCTGGCTAAGTGATACCGTTTCACTCCTGTGCTATGGATGGCGATAACCTATTTTAGAAAGCAATTTTACTCAGCTCTTGGCTAGCCATTTTGCTTCTCAAGTTCTGTACTACAGTTCACAATTTATATCGATTTTATTAGTTTGGTATTGATCCATCATAGCTAGCTACTTAGCTTATTTTTTTAGTAAATCAGTTTGCTCATAATCAATCTCTTGGCCAGCTATTTGGCTATCTGTTTAACAAACTACTCCGCTTTTGGCTAGCTTCTTAGCTTCTCAAATTAAATGGACACATCATTGCTAGCTACGTATTTTTATCAAGTGTAGCAATCTATTTTTTTTTTTGTATGATCTATCTTAGCTAGCTCCGTAACTTATCAATTTGAGTAGTTTACTCATAATACTGATCAAGCTTGACTAGGTATTCGGCTTATCTGATTTAGCAAGCTTGTTTCTTAGCTAGCTAGTTAGCCTTTGCTAGCTACTAGGCTTATCTGCTTTCCTTTGCACATCTATTTTAACAAGCTAGTATATTTTTGAAATATAAAGGTGTCTTCATTAAATAGCACATAAGCACATTGGTAATGCAGCCATTTCAATCCTTCAACAAACTAAACATCCTTTATGGGGTTTTTTGAAACACTAAATAATGCAACTTTATTTATTTTTTCTTTTAACCACAGCTCCCACATGGATTTGCCAGCTCACTATCCTAATGCAAGCGGACTTTAACAGTGCTCTATGGAAAACAGGTTAAAAAATAAAAAAAATAAAAAATAAAATAAAATAGGGAATAGTGATTGGTTGCTGGACAGTGTGAAATTCATTTTTCCCTTGGTGATAATAAAGCGTTCATATGGTAGCTAACAAAAACATTAATAGGAATTGACTTAAGTATTTACCATAAATATACCCTGAGATGAACTGTCATAAAAGGGAACCTACACATGGAAAAATATAGTGTAATGTATCGTGTGACGTGTGGTGAGATGCACAGGAATTCTCCCATACCATACTTGCCCCCATCATCTCCGTTGGCGTTGACCTTCTTCCCGAGGATCTGCACGTGCTTGCCCGTGGTCCTGCTGTACAGCTGGTAGATGCGGACCTGCTTGCGGCTCAGGTCGTCCGGGTTCCTCGTGTGGTTCTCGATGTAGAAACGGAAGTCGGCGGAGCTCTGATGCGACTCCTGAGGCGGCGAACAAGGAAGAATTTAGAGACAGGCCTTCAAGATATAGATAAAAAAAAAAATGCCATACTGGTAATGTGAAAATAAGACCAAAAAAATTGCATTTATATTGACTGTTAATGTAAATTTAAGTTTTGTTTAATTGAAAAATGCTACCTTCCAAGCCACATTGTTAGTACAAGTAGTGCGCTTCAGCAGAAACAAAACCCATTACAAAAAACAAAAAAAATCTTAGCAATAAACTGGACTTCATTACCAAACTTAACGGCCCTACAACAAATCTTCTCAAACAAGCCAGGAAAAACAAGGCACGTGTGGGATTTGAATTCTTTTTACAAGCTGCTAACTGCCGGATGTGTTGATGAACTTTGGTAAAAAGAAAGATAAAAAAAACTTGGAGCAACAAGTGCAGCCTCATGCTGCGCCCGGGGGGCATGTGATTTACATGCATTTCCACTACAAGCAATTATACACCTGAAGTGGCACTATCATCAAACAAATATCCGCCTGCGGGTCCCAGCAGGCTCTATGAATTAGCGGAAGATTGGAGTGGTGGCAAATGTACTCACAGTATTACCTACTATACCTATTACATTCGTACCAAAGGTATTTGTATTTGAGGCGTCCTGCACGGAAAACATTTTTTTTCATCCAACTCCCCAAGGTATCGACCTGTCTGATGTTTACGAGTCACCTTAGACCGGATGTAAAAACGAGGAAATTGCCGACTTATTTCGCAGGGGCGGTGTCATCACAAGCGCGAGCGTGAGGGGAAACGTATACTTTCGGAAGCCCGGGAATCTGCGGCACGACATGGTCTCCACAGCTGGACGCCGATCGTAATTGCACGGTAATGGCTCTTTACGCGGCGGCTCTCAGGTGGCTAATTACATACGCACTACATACCCCGAGCTCTTGTTGTTCTAACCCGGGACAGTTCATGACATCCAGCGAAAGCTATGGGAAAGATGGCCACGCTAGAATGAAGCCTTAAAAGTCAGAATATAGAAGTAGAAGACTGTTCACCAGGTGAAAAAAAATTTGTGATGAAAACGGTGATGTCATTTTGACAGTTCAATGTACGGTGCAACTAGATTTTTCCGACATCTGTACTTTACTTGAAAACGTACGGAGCCCCTAAGGTGACATGGTAGAAAAGAAAAAAACTTTGTGTTCCCTTGCAAAGATTCTTTGCGAGGGAACGCAAACTTGTTTTGCGAGGGAACGCAAAGTTGTTTTTTTCGCTTACCATGTCACCTTAGGTGCTCCGTAAACACTTCCGGGTCAGCTTCCATGTGAACAAAAGCGACGAGGATGGAACGTTTGTAAACAGGAAACAAAGCAGTGGGAAAGCTTTCCTAAAGCGACGAGGATGGAGTATGTATTTTCCCACTGCTTTGTTTACACGTCGCTTTTGGTAACATGGAAGATGACCCGGAAGTGTTTACGGCGCACCTAAGGTGATATGGTAGGCGAAAAAAACAACTTTGCCTTCCCTCGCAAAACAACTTTGCGTTCTTTCTCTCTCTCTCGCATTCTCTCTCGCAAAGTTTTTTGCGAGGGAACGCAATCTTTTATCAAGGACATAAACAAGGAAGTTTAGATGGGATCCACCAAGGACTAGCAGCTCACAAGGTGCAGGGCAACTTGCCGCTAATTAGATATAACACCCACCTGGGGGGAAAAGGTGGAAAATTCCCAACAGGCAGTGGTAAAAGGGGATACCAGTTTCTGTTGGCGCTAAGAGGTTAGCATCACAATAGCCTGTTTCACACAGATCAAGACAAGTCCGTGGCAGCTACCCCGTTGCAAGATGATGCCACACAGATGGTGTAAGAAATATTTGTGGGAAAAGCACCGACTTAAAAGGGAGAATTTTTCCACGCCAATTAAAGATACAGTACAGTACAACCACGTGTAGCCCAAAAGGTCTGAGGAATTAAAGTTGCTAAAAAATAATAATAATAATAATAATAATAAAGTTATTAACAAATGAAGAGAGAAAAAAAAAAGTTAGGAGCTTAAAGTTGTATGCTTTTCAAAGATAAAGTGTTAATATTGCAATCTTATAAAATGTAATAACAATGGAAGAAAAACAACATTATTAGCTTTAAAAACATAATTGCCCAAGTCATTTTTAACTTATGGTGGCACGGTAGTCGAGTGGTTAGCACGTCCGCTTCCCAGTTCTGAGGTCTCCGGTTCGAGTCCAGGCTCGGACCTTCCTGGGTGGAGTTTGCATGTTCTCCCCGTGCCCGCGTGGGTCTTCTCCGGGTACTCCGGTCTCCTCCCACATTCCAAAGACATGCATGGCAGGTTAATTGGGTGCTCCGAATTGTCCCTAGGTGTGCGTGTGAGTGTGGATGGTTGTTCGTCTCTGTGTGCCCTGTGATTGGTTGGCAACCGGTCCGGGGTGTCCCCCGCCTACTGCCCAGAGCCAGCTGAGATAGGCGCCAGCAGCCCCCACGACCCATGTGAGGAATAAGCGGTCAAGAAAATGGATGGATGGATTTTTTACTTAAATTCACAGTATCTATAAAAACACAAAAATGCTTGCTTAAAATGTTTTTGTTTTTTTTTCTTAATGTGTGTGCAAATGTTTAGTCATGTGGGTCATGATAATCTGCAAACTGTACTTTTCTTGAATGTGGAATTTGTTTCCAAAAGCATTACAAAAAAAATGACTAAGGCAATTATGCTAATAGGCTAGGGATATGATATTAAAGGATATTAAAAAGTGATTTGCACAAACACAGTTTGATTATTGCCACTTATCTTGGAAAAGATGCTTTAATCTAAATAAATAAATAAATAAATAAATAAATAAGGCAGTCGGTATATTATTGATAAAATATGCCCTTTTCTATTGAAAAATAGGTTATTTCTGTATTAATACAAAAATATTAATTGTATACAAAAAAGTTGTAATGTTATGAGAATAGTCTTTTTTCACTAAAATAAAATCCTAATTTTGTAATATTAAAATAAAAAATTACCAAAATTACTTTTGTAATAATGTCAGCTTTATGATGTTGTATCACAATTATATCCAAGCTGGTCATCTGCCAAAATCTAAAGTAGGAAGGAGTATTTGGTTTAGTATGTTTGTTTTATTAGCGCAACGATTCCCTTTTGTTGGTATTCTCTTAAAAAAAATCTCCGACATAATAATTGAATGCCAATTATTTTGTGGGCCGCCAAGCTTCAGCTCTCGAACTTCACTTTGAGAACAAGTGGCATAAAGCGCATTAAACATATCAAGAGTCTCTTCAGCAAAGACAAAGATCAGCATCATCTCTCATCAACCCTCTTAAAGTGAAGCTTAAAGGTTAAAAAAAAAAAAAGGCCTGCTGAGGGATTTATCTCCCATCTGGCCATCTCCAAACAAACACAAAGGTGTGTTTTGGTGCAAAGTTGCACTTCTTGTCACGGGAAAGGCAAAAGCGGCTAACACGGCTGAGCGCCGACGCGTTTTATCAAGCCGCCGTCGTCGTCTCCACGACATAAGCACCCCCACCCACCCTCCTTCCATTCGGTCTTCAAAGACCACTTGAAAGACGATACTCTGACGACTTCAAAAGCTGCAAGTGATTGGTTGCATCCACCTCCACGTTAACGCTTTGACACCGGCGCGCGTGCACGATCACGAGCACGACGATGGGCAAAATTATATCCTGAGTGGGATTCACATTTATGACTTTCTGTGACTCTTCCAGTATCTCTTTTGCGACCCGCTGATGACACTGTCGACTATTTTGGTAGACGGCGCACCTGTGTCATTGGCTCATATGACGAGTTGGCCAAAAATATGTCTATGTGAGTGAGACGTTAGGAATGTTGTGTCACAATTGGGCTCATTTACATTTACATAATGCCACCTTCCATATTTGAGTTTTTTGATATGCGATTTTCCAATGACACCAGCATTATCATCAAAGGCAAAAGGTAATAACTAGAGCTGCCAGCGTGCGGGATAAGTGGAACATATACTTACATATAACAAACGCTACGTAGCTACATAACAATATTAGATAATCGTGATGAATATTTTCAACTCTGTGTCCATGAGAAAGCTGGAGTCCAGCATGAGATTCAAACCGAGAACCTCTCAACTGCGATGCAGATGTCCGAACCACTGGGTCACAGTGCCGCCCACGTGATGATGCATGTTACAGTAAATGCGGGTTCACATAAAACGTAGCATGTTCTGGTTTGTTTGTTTGAACGTCACAGGTCATAACTCGGCGTAGGAGAAGCCCACCACGGTGTGTGTGTGCGTGTCTGGGGGGGGGGGGGGGGGGGGGGGGGGGGGGTCAAATAAATGTGTTGCAGTACACTGCCATTCTCCCGAAGCTGACCGAGCGAGTCATTAGGTGCACAGACGCCTGCTAATGCTTACGGTTCAAAGTGAGACGCTGCTCGTAAAACAGGGAGAGAGAGGAAAAAAACAACAAAAAAAACAAGCACCCAACCCATGAAAAAAAAAAAAGTAAAGCATCTGTTCAAAGAGGAACTGTTAACCCCCCCCCCAGTTTGGAGTATCTGTAAAAACACAAGGCATGCTGCTAATTGAAGTGCACATACAAGCCATGACACACTTGTGCTTAATTGTCACACGCCTTAAATGAGATTTGCAAGCGTGTTCAACATGAACGAGTGCTCATTTTATGTCCGCTCGTAATTGTATCCGAGTAGATGCCGTGCACGCCAAACTTACACGACATCATTATTATTATCATACAGTGTCATTACATCCACATGTGTGTACAAGGGGGGGTCAAAGGTGAATCTGTGTGTGTGTGTGTTTTTTTTGTTTTTTTGCCTGCTGTGTGTCTCTTTGATATGCCAAAAATGTTCACGGGTCAACGTGACCTTCTTCTGTTTGCTCATAAATTTTATATTAATTTAATAACACAGAAGAAATTAATGATGTAAAACAAATGTTTCTTTGAGATATTTAAACTTGATATGGGCCAGTTATACCTACTGTCTTTTAAGTCAGAACATAAACATTAATTTTCAAAAATATTGTCATGTATACAAAGAAATATTGGACATTTTTCTTTTAGATTTAAATATATATTATATGGACATATGGACACACACATATGGATGGATGCATTTTTTTATGTTTATCTATACAATCAATATCTAAATACACATTTAAAAGAATCTAACAAAAAGTAGCACATTTTTCTTTTATATTATTATGTTCTTATTATTTTGAAATGGAGCAATGTGACCTATATATGTAAGTCATGCAATCAATATGCATTTTTTTTAAATACTGTAATTTTATATACATAGAAGAGTAGAAAATTTTTTATTTTTTATTTTACATTTTTTCAAATATTTTATACTGTACATATAGTTAGGAGTTATTTTTCCCAAATGTTTTTTTTTTTTAGATTTTTTGTTTAATATTTAAATATATAAAATTAAATATTTAAACTTTCAAAATCAGCCAGTGTGCCATACCTACTGCATGTTCAGTCATAAACTCAATATTAATCTTGAAAAATAATTTATGAATTCACCTCAACTGCCGAGCATATGTTGACTGACAATGGATTGGTTTCAGCATGTTTAAGAAAAAGAAACAAACAGAAATCCTCTGAATTTCTTGATACATTATTGATACTGGATCATATGTCGATATTTTTTTAATGTTCATAATTGAATAACAAATTTCATTACATAAAGTTTTCCCATTGAGATCATTATGTATTGTAGATGCTTTGCTTTCAAATTGATTATCATGGAGTTGATGTATCATGATATTGTTGGCAGCTTTCATAAATATTGTGATGTGCCATTTTGACGATTGATTTTTGGCGCAATCCCTGTATCATGATGCTGTTTTGAATCATTTGAATAAAATATTGTTGGATATTGTGATGTATCAATGATGTTTTTTCTTCATATATATTATCATGCAATAATGGTATTGCTCTCACAGCCATGCATTACTAAGTTTGGAAGCCCTGCTCACCCATTACATTTAAGTAAGTTGTATTTTACTTGAAAATATATTTTAGAACTGCTTCAATGTATCAATTTTTTCTTATTCAAGAGCATGTTTGCTTATTATAAACACGCCCCGTTTTACTTCTGTTATGAGGCATGTTTCGGTGGTGAACGGTTGCACGTACCTGCAGCTGAAAGTAGAGCACCAGAAAATGTAAACACCTGAGAGAAAACACACACAAAGACAAGTGAATGCAATTCCGCAACATGCAAACGTTTTTAGCGACTTCTATTGGAAAGAATGCAGATTGATTTTTAGAGGGACTTGGGAGAAGTTGGGGGGGTTTGGCACTTACAGGTAAAAGAACCTGGAAGGCAGCGGCGACATCTTGACACCTGCTTCCGCTCGACCGACAGGGGAAAGAAGGCGGGGGTGCGTGGAGAGGGGGACACCCACCACCACCACCACCACCACCGCCGCCGCCTTCCTGGAGCTCCGATGCGGCTCCCCGTGCGCCTTTTACGCGCTTCTCGCGGCGGCGGTGGCGGTGGACGAGTCCGGCGGCGACACGCTCACCCGAGGCAACATGAGGCGCTTCCTTGTCGACGACTTATCCAGATGATTAATCGGGAGAAACAAAATCCCACTCTCCGAATGATATCCTCTCCGAGAAGAAGGAGGCAAATAAATCACAAGTTCCCAAAGTGCACCTGAAGAGGGGCAGTTCTACACCTTGCACGGGCCATTTTCTTTCTTTCTTTCTTTCTTTTTTTTTTTTTTTAAATGCTGCAAAGTGTTGTTTGTTCGAAAATAGTCCTTCCACCTGACTGGGGATAATAATGCTAACAATGAAGAAGAAATCCAAAGGTGGCTGTCAGCCGGGATGAGCTGCGCGTCTGCGGCTGCACGTTGGGCCACTGGGAGGCTTTTTGCTCGCTGGTGGGTGGAAACATGTCAGCGGTTTGCACCTGATAGGGTAATCCCACGGACCATCAGCATGCACGGGCTTCCCTTCGCAAGCAGTTAACGTCCCCCCCCCCACCACAACCCTCCATCACCACCCCTCTCTCACTTTTCACCCCCAACAGCCCGTGCAGGAATTCATTTAAATGCCATTACAAAGGTATTGGATTATTATTATTTTATTATTATCATCACATCATTATTATGTATTTTTGTTATTTTACATTCAACATGCATTTTGTGTTTAATTCTGTGAAATCGCAAAAATGCACTGAATGCAGTTAAAAGAAATTGATTCTAATTATGAAATAGGATTTTTATATTTTGTCAGGTTTTAAAATCGATGTATAGTCATTTCAATTGTATTTTCAATGTGTATTTTAATCTTAAACATGCATTTGTACATTTTGTGCATGCTTTACCATGAAATGAAAAATATTTAATTTCATAAATATAGCCTATATCTGTTCATTTAATTTTTCTTAAATGGGCATTTGTGTGTTTTCAATTTGTCTAATATTGTACTTTCCCCATATAATTTTATTATAAAAAAATATGTTCATGTGCGTTAAAAAAAAACCGTTTTTTTTTCTCTCACGAGCGTTGCGCAATGATCTTCTGCTTATGCAGTGGCGATCGCGTTGCCTGACAGAAACGAAACTGTCGTTGTCTTGCTTGCGATTTGTGCTTTTGAGAAGTTGGCCGGTTTGTGGATTGGCGCGCACCTTCGCCAGACGGCATTCAAATGCAGCCCGCCTACCCTCCCGTGCACCTTCTTTATTTCAATAACGTGCTATAACTTAGCCGACATTTAAATGGACGCGAGGTGTGAATGTGTTTACAAGCGCTTCAGAGCTGGCAACGCCAAAAGTGAGCCCGCAGCACATCCCCATGCTGCCATTAAAAGAAAGAAAAAAAAAGAAAAGCTTTGTGGTGCTCGGCCTTTATTGTGCCATTAAAAGTGGATCCTCGGCATTCCTGCTCCATTCATATTCAAAATCATCCCAAATAATTACATACATCACTTCCCATGTGGCCATTTCAAAGCAGCGTTCCAAGAAAGACACCACCAGCGAGGCAGCTGCTGTACATCAAATCAATCACGTCACAAATAATTGTTTTTAGACTTTTTCATAACAATTAGTGCAATTTGATCGTGACTGCAAAGCAAAAGTGGACTTGCACGTGGTTAATGGCTACAATCATGGCAACAGACATTCATTTATTCTATGCAAAGTTGATTGATGAGAAAAAATGTGATACATTTTGTGACAGCAAAGGGACCCTAAATCAAGGTAAGGTCTATTAAAAAAAAAAAAAAAAAAAAAAGATGAAGAAGGGAAAAAAATAAATAAATTATGGTTTCTTTACGAGTAATTAGAAGACAGGACAAAAAATGAAAGCACAATTTTGGGACATGAATCAAGGTAAATGCATTGACTTGCTAGCTTGTGTTTGTGATCACAAGATAATGTACAAATTGATGCTCATGACATGAAATGTGATTGGTTAGTTCTGAACACAGCCACACCCCCAGTTTTAGGAGGGTGTGCACACTTTTGAAAACATGTTTCTTTTTTTTTTCATGTTCCCTCTCCAAAAGATGGGAAAAAAAAGATTGAATGTGTTGTACAAGTTATAAATCCTATTAATAATGGCAAAAAATATATTTGTCTTGTTTTTTTTTTCTTTAGTAATATCCCAAACATCTTGCATTTAAACAGCGGTGTGTAGACTTTTATATGTCAACAAGCCATTCAAGAGTTGGGATAAGGTTACCTCGCTGTGATTAGCCCACAAGAGTGGAGACACCCAATTAAGATAGCTCAAGATTTTGGTTTATTGGATGCTATTGAACAGTGCAAAGTCGATTTTGAAGCTATTGGTACTTTTACTCCCTACATTTGAAAACTAACATCTTGTAATTCTATGCCACAAATAGGCTGGTAAGACGTAAATGGAGAGAGGTTAAGTCAGCCAGTTGAAATGATTGATTGATTGACTGATTGAGGCGTAAAGCCAGAAAGCCAGGGGGGGGGGGACTGAGTGAGTCCTCCTTGCCTGTAGCTGGCGCTACCCTGCAGCAGTTTAACACCATGGCAAATCATTAGGACCACTTCCTGTTTTGACAACAACGAGCATCGGAGCATGTCTGCATTTCTCACCAAAACTTCACCGGTTTGGAAATACTTCAAAATTGACAACAGCCAACTTTACAACAAACTCTGCAGAATACGGATTCTTTTTGTTTAAAAATATGTTTTAGTGATTTATTTTCTCATTTATCAAAATGTACTACTGGTATCGGCACTTGGTATCGGTATCGGTGAGTAGTGAGGGTCTGAGTATTGGTATTAGTCTGAAAAAAAGTGGTATCAAACATCCCTACAGTTAATGAGTGTTGTCATGTGTGGCAGGGTGGATTGAGTGGTTGGCACGTCCGCCTCCCAGTACTGAGGACGCAAGATCGAGTCCAGGCTCCGGCCTTCCTGGGTGGAGTTTGCATGTTATCCCCGTGCCTGCGTGGGTCTTCTCCGGGTACTCCGGTCTCCTCCCACATTCCAAAGACATGCATGGCAGGTTAATTGGGCATGCTGAATTGTCAATAGGTGTGCTTGTGCGTGTGGATGGTTGTTCGTCTCTATGTGCCCTGTGTGGCTTGCAACCAGTTCAGGGTGTACCCTGCCTACTGCCCGAAGTCAGCTGGGATAGGCTCCAGCATCCCGTGACCCTTGTGAGGAGCAAGCAGTTTAGAAAATGGATGGAGTGTTGCCATTTTTTAAAAATCAAGAGCTTTATTTTGAGTTGAATCAGCCCTTTTTTTCCTGACGCAAATAAGGTATCTATACGACAGGCTACGAGTACTTTTGAAACTTGCCAATGAAAGTGCTTTCACACACCACCAGACTTTGTGCGGCATCCACACTTGCAGTTGTAGATGGAAACGAAACTGGCCTGTTGTAAGGGGGGGTCGCCGGGTTTGCTATTTTTCGCCTTTCAAGCATTTGAATTTGAACCTCGCTCGTGCAGCAGTGCGTGTCTGTCCACGGCGACGGCGACTGTGGGAATGGCGGCTGGGACGTCTCACGGAAGCTCGGGGAGGAGGCGGCCGAGGGCGGGCGGGGTTGTACGGGCGGCTTGGAGCGCTCGGTGGGTTCAAAGGGCCCCGAGGAGGCATTTAAGGCCTGACAAAAGAACTTGGCAGATCAGTAAGTGAAGCCCAATGTAGTACATTAGTGTCAGGACCCCCTCCGCGTCCCTCCCACTTTGCACTTTCATCTCTGACACGGACATATTGACTGAAACGAAGGGAGGGGCGAAGAGGGAAGGGAGTGGTGGTGGGGGGGGTCGAGAGTCCCATTCAAGTCCCAAGGTGAGGCGACTCGGACGAGCCACCCAGAAACCTTTCAGGAAAAGCCACCGACGTGTGAAGCACACGGGACGGCCTTCTTCCTCTGATCTCGCCGGAATCAGCCTCACCCCATTAACCCCCCCCCCCCCCCAAAACCACAATCTCAACCCCAGCTCCCACCCTGACTTCCCTTTTCACACCATCGGCCATGCGCTCCTGTGGGCTACTGAGCAACAGCGGCGAGGTCGCGACACCTCAAGGGTGCCAGAGAGAGGAGCCAGGGGGGGGTTGGGGGGGGGTGCCATTCGCCAGCTACCTCGGCGACCTTTCAAGTATTACCTGAACGATAAGGGTTTGGGTGGGAGGGGGAGGGGGGGGGGGGTACTGTGTTTCAGTAATTTGTCCCCAGTCACACGTTGTTTGCATGGAGTCATTAAGGCCCATTTAGGTTTCGCCCTTGAAGGGTGTTGGGGGAGGGGGGGGGGGAGTGAAAGGTGAAAATGAAAAGCTTCGCTCTTGTTCAAATCATCCCAAGCACCGCCGCACATGCACAACAGGTTTGCATCGACTTCAGCCGCTGGTTTCAGTAAAAATCGGCTCTGATCCAAGATGGCCGAGAGCTATTTTGGCACATAGTTAACTTTATTTTTATTTCGCCAAAGATTGTGATGCTTAACGAACTTGAGTCGGTACTATCCGAAACGTACACTGAGTCGAGTTTTGTTGCTACCAAGTTCCAATGCAACACTCTGGTATAATTTCTTTGGCTTTGTGCAAATGCCTGCTCTACGAGTTTTGTGTTTTCACCAGTGTTGGTCCTGTTTGGAGAAATTGACCATGGATAGCATTAACTGTGAACTAGTTATTTCCTTTTATTTAGTGTTTTAGGTGTCATATTTGTGACGGGAGAGAACTGATATATTCAACTCGTTGTCAACATTTTTGAAATGGCAGAAACAAAAACGATCGCCACACATCGCCATTCAGAAATGCAATTAGGAGCTTCTGAATGTCCGACGGGCTGACTATGCATCAACCTTTGCATTTCTTGCCTCTGAGTGGTTTTGTTACATTGTGAAAATTTTATACTAACTTCAGTCGCCTGTTGAAAAGTAACAATCATCCCTGCAAAGTGGAATTGAGCGTCGTCCAAAACCGTAAAAGTTTCACTTCAAACATCCACGCTAAACTCTTCTCACTCGCAGGGATTGTTTCACCATTGCCTAATTCAAAGACACGGCCAAAATGTGTCACGGCGAAACAATTGTCCCTCAGACCATTTTTTTGGCGCCTAGTTGACAGATACTGTAAAAGTCACCACCCTTGGACGAGCGAACGTCTCGTGTCTTGTTCTCAGACGATCGTGAAACAATATTATGGTGACATAACAGGCCCGGGTGGATGGATGGCAAAAGTAAAAAAAAAAAAATGCACTCAGAAATACAGATGCATGTATGAAAACAGATGATAAAAAAGTTCAAAGTAGGACTAACCTAAAAAAAAAGAAAAAAAAAAAAAGGACAGACTAGTCTAAAATGTTTTTCAGTACATTTGCACAAGTGTTTTTGGAGAAGTAAAATTGCCGCCAGTATCCAAGAGTTGAGAAAGCCCCGTAATTGTTTTCTGCGGGGTATTGGCAAATGACGGCTTGCGGCTTTGTTTGCGACGCGGCGTAAAATTGTTACGAGCACCAAACAAGCTCGCAAAGCAACGTTGGCCTGGCTTTCACAAAATGTGCGATTATTTGACAAACACTAAAAAAACAACACCTCGTGTGCCCCCGCTGTATTCCTCCTCAATGGCTTGATGGATGGCGCTTTACAAGCCTCATTAACGGCACAAAGGCCCAGAGTCAATTAAAAACGGGCTGGAAAACAGCTTTGAAAAGGTGATGCTTGGCAATCAAAAGGATGTGGAAGCCCACCGAGCGCGTGACCCCCCCCCAACGCACCCTCGTAATTTGATGAGGACTTTGATTGTGAGTCGCCACCTTCATGTTGGGGGTGAGAAGTACTAAGTGAGTGTTCAAAGACGAAGCCTGTCACGCTAATGTTTATCTGCTTATTGTGAGTCTGAAGCGGCGTGTCATCAGGTGCATCTGGGCCTGTTGTTGTTGCCTTGTGGAGGTAAAGGACCGGATTGGTTTCAACCTGTGATGCTATCACATTTGGCATAGCTTTTATTAGCACAGCTTCTTTGGAGAAAAGCCTCATTTTTGTTGTTGTTATTTTCAAGCTAATTTGGGATTCTCTGTATTATTGTGTACAATGAAGACGACAATTCCAGACAAAGACTTTGAGTAGATGAGATCAAGTCAAGACCAAAACAGTGAGGGATTGAGACCAAATCAAGACCAAGACTGGTAGGACTAGAGGTCGACTCGAGAACAGCACTGAGGGATTGAGAACAGGTCAAGACCAAAACTGGCAGGAATGAACACAGAGTCAAGACCAGAACTGATGAATTTGAGACCAAGTCAAGACCAGAACTTGCAGGATTAGACACAAGAGTCAAGACCAACACTGAGGGTTGAGTGAAGACGAAGATTACGAGATTTTGGGGAGTTGTGGCCAAATCAAGACCAAGATATTGAGGAACTGACACAGAATCAAGACCAATACTTTGAGACTTAAAGACCAAGTTAACTAATTCGATCCCAGCCATTTTCACAGACGCAATGCCCTTAACTCCTGGCTGTTTTACTGGATTTTGACTGATTTTTGCTTGCTTGATTGCTATAAAAAAGAATGGAACCTACCAAAAGAAAGATTAGAGTCTCTTCTTTCATCAGAAAAAAATATATTTCTATCTGCTTCAGTTTTGCAGAAATTAGCATTAGAATATAGCTAAGTTTCATCATTATTCACAAATCTATTTAAAACAGTAGGGAAAAACATGGGCCTGGTTGATCGCTTATACTCTTCTGCCACCTACTGGCCATTTTTTTGTAATAACTACCATCGATTCAAGCATTCTCCAGTTCAGAGGCTGCATCAAAGATTTATTTATGCTCTAGAATTAAAAAAAAACATTAAAAAACAAAACAAAACAAAAAACGTATAAATACGTCTTTGGGAGCATGGTGATGTTTAAAATAAAACGTATTTATACGTTTTTGGAAGCAAATTAGTTAAAATTGGGACTTGAGGGAGCCGAGAACAAGTTTAGATGAAATTATGAGGGGTTAAGAAGAGCAGTACTTTGATGGGTTGAGAAAAACCAAGACCATGAAACAGTTCAACGAGTAAAATTCTGCAGTTGAGTCTTTTATTTGAGTATTCAGCATACATTTAAGATTTTTGTGTTGCTTTGTAGCTGGCATTGTTTTAGTTCTCAGAGAGTGAAAATATCTCCTCCCTGATTTGTTTTGACCGTCAAAATTAGGTAAGGGTCATTTTTTTGGGGAGGATACTCTATATATGGGGTGATCCCTGCAGTTTTTGTCTTGAGAATAAATACTGAGGCCTCCACGTCTCAAAATACAATTGATTCCAAGACCAGACCCCCCAAAAGTAGCTTTGAGACAATCCTTGAGTATAAACACTTTTTTTTTTTTTTTTTTTTAAACAGGGTGATTAGGTTTTACTATACAAAATTATGGAGAACCCGTGAGATGATGAGACCTGAATCTTGCCCCTGAACCGGGGCTTTGTAGCTTGAGAATGAGGAAGGAATGGGCAAAGTGCAGAATAACGTTAATGGTCAGGAGAAGCACTTGTTGCGCCGCGTTGCCATTGGACCTTTTGGGTCAAGAAAATATTCCAGAGTGGTTGGAGTGGAGTCCCCTCCTTGAGCCGCCTCTCCTGGCGTAAGCTAGCCCGAACCTGCACTTCCACTCATCCTAATCGCCGAGCCCAATCCATTCCCCTGTCTAGCACCTCTTCAGAGGCCGCTCGCCCCCTTTGTTCTGACAATACACAAACGACCATTCAAATGGAGGGACTCTGTAATCAGTGAAATACTAGCCCCGGGGCTTTTTAGAATGGGGGGGGAGAAGAGCGCAAGAGAGAAAAAGAGAAAGAGAAAATCCATCCATGACCAATAGACTCTAACTACCTGTCTGGGTTTTTAGCAGCAGATGTTATTTGGGAAAAAGAGGGGAAAAATATGCCACTCCAGATGTACAAAGTGAAGGTTGGCTGGTATCTCCACCCACTGAAAGGGGAAAAATAAAGCTCGTTTTTGTCGAACAAACATTTTGGGTCCAGGGAAGTATTTCCAAGGACCCACAAATAATCCTAACCCCTGAAAGCCATAGAAATTAAAAAGTTCTGAGAAGTCTCATTGTGGCAATGGCAAATTCATATTTTTCAGAGAAAAAAAACAACAAATTTTTCCAAGAAAAAATATTTACCAAAAAAAAGAAGAAAAAAAAAAATAGAGATATTTTGTATAAAAAAGTAGTGTTGTTCCGATACGGTTTTTTGGCTCCCGATACCGATACCCAGCTTTGCAGTATCGGCCGACACCGACACCATACCAATACTTAAGGTTTTTTTTCTTTCCTCAAGATGAAAAGGCTGTCCTGCCATTGGTTCAGAGAATTCAAGGGCCAATAGGATATCTTAGATCGGCATGCAGTGAACATGTCACATACCAGTGAATGTCGTGCACCAGCAAGACGCAAGATGCTGCATCCAAAATCCTATATTAGCGTTGGAATTAATGGTATCGGCATGTTACTTGTGAGTAGTCACCGATACCGATACCACTGTTTTAATGCAGTATCGGCATCTCTGCCGATACCAGTATCGGTATCGGAACAACACTAATAAAAAGTCAGACTTTTCCAACATAACGTCAATATTAGTCAAAAATTTAACAAAGGAAGAAAGTCTTATTTTAGAAATATGTCTTTTCACAAAAATTAATCAACAGTTTAATCAGTTTAATGTGGTGCTTCTGTAAATCACAACATATTTATGTATTTTTTTCCCGCCGACTTCTTTGAGCAGCTAGCTGGATACCGTTGGTAATTGGGCGTTGACTTGGGTCTGTTCTTGACCATGAATTGTTGTTTGTAGTTGAGTATTTGGATGACATTTGGTACGTGGTATATGGTACTTCATTGGTATAGCGCTTTTCTACCATACAAGGCCCTCAAAGTGCTTTACATTCGACTATTCATCCACCTACTGATGATGCAGCATCTGGAGCAACTGCTGGTTCAGTATCTGCCTCAGTATCTACCACAACCAATCAGATCGATTCACTGTCTATATAAACTGTCTGAGAAACGTGTGTTTGTCGGATTACTACCTCAGTTCCTCTGTGCATCTCCACAGCCCAAGGGGGCTTGGCGTCTCGTGATTCTCGATGCATTCTCATTGTTTCTCGTCTAGTCAAGTTGTTCTACGCCTCTCGATGTTATGTGAATAAATAGCTAAAATCTTATTTGTGACTGTGGTTTTGGGATCCAAACTCAGCACCTAACAGAGGCAACCAGCCAAGCTGTAAATAATGCAAAGGATCGGTGACGTCGTTGGTCAAGAAATGCAGAGGACTTGTTTTGCATGTCTATTTATACGACATCCCTCCTCCATGCTCACTTCTCTCCGGTAATCATTTTTACAATTTATTTCATGATGACATCGAGGAAAAGGGAGTAAGCACAGTCGGTGTTGGGGTATTTAAGTTCAGAGAAGCACTTAAAACTTCTTCGCTTTTTTTTCTCTCTCTTATTAATCCTTCAAAAGGTATACGGCAACTACATTACTGAACAATATTATCCGAGTGACGTCTTCTTTGAACTAATTGACTAAATCGAACATTTGTGTGCGTAAAAGCAAGCATGAACCTTCATCTCATCAACTTAAGCGCAGCTCTGCAATCAAGGGGGACCACATGCAACGAGCGCAACGAGCTCCACAGAGCTCCACAGAGCTCGGGGGCTTCAAGTCATTACAGATTTCAGCTTTTTGAAGTTCAGCGACTGACAAATTACCTTGTTGCGCCGGACTGCTTGGAGTGAGCTATGTCTTTCAAATATCTGGTAAAAGGAGCGCCCAAGGTGATTTTGGAAACTGAGACAAAACAAATATGCTTTCGGTTTAGGTGAAGCTGTGTTTTGGTGGGTGAAGTCGAATGGAAAGTAAATGTGCGAGCACCCTTGAGGCATATTAGACAAACCCAGCACATCCAGTGTTTTGTTGCCTCGTGAAAACAATGAGTGATTTGTCCTGATTTGTACATACTCACAAAAAAGAAATGAAATTTCTGACAAAATCTAAAAAGCACTTGTTTTCGAACAAGGAGCTGAAAGGGAAAATTCACAACAGGTTCTTTATCCATAAAACATTTCCAATGATGTTGACATCTCTGACTTTCTGTGATTCCTCCAGTGTCAGTATCAGTCTCAGTTGTTAGGTCCATGAATGGATTCATGCATTTCCTGGTTCACTTACAAATGGTATTTCAAGAGTTCTATCAAGGCTCCTATACTTCGTTGGATTTTTGATTCATCCATTTTCTGCACCGCCAATTGTCATGAGTCTCGGGTGAGCTGTAGCCAATGCCAGCTAACTTTAAATGAACCTAACGTATGTCTTGGGAACAAGGGAGTAACGCAAAAATTCACACTGGCTGCGGAACGGGCACGGTCCGTTTTCCATACGGTGGCCGTACGGAAGCCGCAAGGATAGAACGCATTCAAGTCTACGTGTCCATTCACACCAGCTGCGCTGCGGTGCGGAACGACTGCGGCGATGCGGAAGGTTTCCGCAAGCGTTCTATTTTTTTTCCGGACACCGCATGCGGATTTTCATGAAGCTGAAGAAATGACACGAGCCGGACAGGAAGTCGGGAGTCTCGCATCAAGGTGAATCCAGTATATTTCAAAATAAAAACATTTGCAAACTCGTTTTTTTTGGGAGGGAAGCTAAGCTAGCTAACTACATAGCATGACATGAGTCCAACATTTAACAAAAAAACAAAAAAAATCAGCTCAGAATAAATTAAACATGACAAAATAACACTATTTAACCACAAGTCCCAGAAATAATTTCCAAAAAGCATATTGATGTGATAACAGGCAGGTGTGGCTATTGTTTACAAAATACGACTCTATAGTCGATATACACGGTTGTTATCGCGTGAATTCAACTCTCCAGCGTGAACCCCACGTGAGCTTGTGCTCTGGGGGGTGCAGATTTCTGGACACGCAATGCACGCGGTGTGAATTGCAGTACGTGCGGAAGCCGTACGGAAAACGCACCGCATGCTTTCTGCAGTCAGTGTGAATTGGGCAGAAGCTGCAGTATTCTGCAAACACTACATGGGAAGGGTTCGAACTCTGCACCTCACAGCTGTGAGGCAGATGTGCCGACCACTAGTTCAATGTGCTGCCCCAAGAAAAAACCTAACCCCAATCACATTTACACCTTTTCGGCTAGAAATGGAGACTTGCGGAAATAAAGGTCGTACTAGTTGTCATTCCATCTCTGCATTAGCGCATGTCCATAGGACTGCGACGCATGTGCATTCCTGTGCTGATGATGACATCGAGAACTGCGTTTTAATTCTCACCAATACGGTGCAAAACAAACATAACTCTGTCGCTAAACTTCTTGTTAATCACAACATTTCACTTGTGAAAACTGAACAAGACATGCTGGCGATTGTAACCTCCTTTCGCAGACTCGTTTGTCAAAACGCAGCCCCACCTCCTCCCCTTTCCCCCAAAACTTGAGTCACCCTCAAAAAGTTCTCGAGAGGAGGGGAAAAAGCTGCGAGGAATGCGCTCACATCTTTGCCATAGCAGCCGGCGAGGTAATGCGCTCGCATGTTGGCGCTTGTCGAGGTGAGCGCGCCTCCCTCTTCTGTATTAATAAGCAAGCGTGTGTCCTATTGCTCTTGTACACACTAGGCCAGGTTTTTTTTTTTTTTTTTTAGCTTACGGGAAGACGTGATGATGAAGTCCCCCTCCAACTATTCCCCCCCGCCAGTCGTGCCTGTTTCATTGAAGTGTTCCCAAATCTTGCACCCCCTACCCCGTCATACGCCCTTTTATCCCCAATGCCTACAAGTAAACAACAAATAAACCATTGCCAAAGTGGATAAATGTTTATACAAGCACATCATCCGTTGTCTTTAGGGCTGTACACAAATCAGTGGTGACTGGAATTGAGGTGTGAAATGGCCGATTTCAATAAATGCCAAATTAGAATGTTCATATTTGAGTGAGAAGGAATCATAGCATATTGTTACGAATGATTAGCCCGCTAATGAGTATTAAATGAAACTGTGAAGCAATCAGTCAATAAAGTCCATCTAGGCAGTGTGTCAGCACAGTTGTTGTTACTTTGCTGTTGGCACCCTAGCAAGTAACGGAAGGAGTTTGCAAACTCAGATCCTGGACCAGAGAGACGAACTCACAAGTTTAGCTTAGCAAAAAAGCTAGCTCGTAGGCCATAACGCGGATGGATTTAAAATTTGACCCAATCAAAAAAACAGAAAAAACCCAAACAAACCCCGAGATCTCCCATTGGCCAGGATACGGTAAGGGATGCTAGTATTTAAAGTAAACTATTTTAAACTAAAAAGGGAAATATTTCTGTAGGTGGTAGCAGCAGCGTTAACGTGGCTGGTGTACACTATAGATTAGGGATGGGTACCTTTCACATTTGAACCGATACTGTTCCGATACTCGGTAGCTGGGAATTGATACCAGTACTCAACGGTACCAATTTTCTGTTTTTTTTAATTTTTTTTTAAATTCATTTGGATGTAATAAATGTTCATCGTTGTTTATGTAACAGTCAAAACATTTTCTAATCAATTTACCAATTACTTTTCAATATATTAACAAAAATGTAAAATTTAAAACAAATGAGCCAGAGAGGTTTTGTAAAAAATAAATGTATCACATTTTACAATTACTTAAGTACAACTTAATACAGATAAATTAATATTACCAAAAAAAAGTGTGAAGCAAGATTCGTTACAGTAAATATATAAATTAATAATTGATGTTATCTCTCTCTTTTTTTTTCTTTTTTTTTTGTGAGTTGTTTTTCCAGAACATAAAGCCTGCCACACACTGCTCAATGAGTTTGAAGTTCCAACCCACTTTGCACTCAATGTAGTTAAAAATGACAGTGGGAAGGGAAAATGTGATGTAAACAAAGAAAATAATTAGGTTGAAATTAATCATTTGAATGCACCGACTGGTCTGTTTGATCCATTTTCAAACAAAGCGCTTTGGACAACATATGGTATAGGTAAAGCGCTATATGTACTGCAAGTGCACTCCATTTCCCATTTATCATTTTGATTATATTAGATTTTTCATTTGTTGGACGATGGAGCGTTTTTTGGTAAAAGTACATTGAGAAACCCATTCAAGTTGATTCGGAACTCGTTCGTTCTTGTCGACACAAATAGCAAACAGGGATTTTGGGTGCAATTTTTTTCATATGTTTTCAAATACGCTCACAGTATGTTTAAAAAAAAAACTTCAATAATACTGTGTTTAAAAGTTTTCATTAACGTACATTTTCAGCACCTGGAGGGAATGAGTTGACTACAGTCAGAAGCAGAAGAAAACGTCTGGCGATGACAATGACGGCTTCCCTTCGCGCTAATGTAAACATACCAGCGTGATCACTTTTTTCCCCCTCGGGGCGAAGGCCTTTGTTCCATTTTGAAAGCTCCTGTGAGAGCCTGAAATGTTCCCCTTCTCTTCCTCGCTGGTTTATTTTTGCCGGTATCCAGGTGATGCGCCTGCCTGTCACATCAAGCGCAGACGGCCTTATTTCCTCCGAGCAAAGGTCAAAACAATCGACACGGGAGGGGACGCGGGGGGGCTTTGCTTTGCAGACCACACTTGTGAGCTTGAACTGCGTAGTGCCATTGATGTCTGCCGATTTGGGAGTTGCAATGAGGAAAAACCTCAATGCAGAAAAACCAAACGGCCCCAGCGTTGAATGCATTTGCAGAGTTTTCCACCGTCCAGACAGATCAAAAGTAAGACGTCAGTGCCACTGGGGGCCGCCAAAGTGTAAACTTGGCAGGACATTTCAAAAAGGATGCTCCGCTTCTTTTTCGTTACCCCCCCAACACATCTGCACGTCTCAGTTTGAAGGGCAAACGGCAAGTTGCGTTCCAGTCCGCCGCATCATCATAACAACACTTAGCAGGCTTACAGTACTGACCACATGTCAGAGTCGCAGAATTATAATAAGCTAGTGGTAACACATGTTGACAACACCTGTTGATGGGCAGCCAGGTTTTTTTTCCCCCCCTCGAGACTCGACGCACAGATGTGTTGAAAAAAGACAATCAACCTTTACGTTAACAAAAAAAAAAAAAAAAAAAAAAAAAAAAAGGGACAATGTGCATGCCTGCAGACTTTACATATCCTCACCCTCTTATAGTAATTACCCAAGTCATTTTTTTTTATTTTGCAAAAAATATTTTTTATGCTTAAATCATGATGCAAATGGTTAAATTTTTTATCCTTCCCGAAAAAATCTGAAAAATGACTTTAGGCGATTATTTGAACTCATTCACTCCCAGCCATTTTCACTTGAAGCAATCCCTTTGATTTTGGCTGATTTTGCGATGCCCACAGAGTATTGCGTTCTACTGCGATAAAAACATGGACCCTACCAAAAGAACGACTAGAGCCTCTTCTTCCATCAGGAAAATAAAGTACATTTGTATCTGTTTCCGTTTTGTCGCAATTAGCATTCGAATATAAGTTTCTGTTGCAAACATGGCCCTGGCTAATCTCTTATACTCTGGTGCCACCTGGTGGCCGTTTTTTTTTTTTTTTTTAAATAACTACCATTGCTTTATGATGCTACCTCATCGTGTCAGAACCTGCATCAAAGCTTTCTGTATGCTCTATTATTTAAAAAAACAAACAAACGTGTAAACACGTTTTTGGGAGTGAAGGACAAAGTATTAAGAAACGTTTTTACACGTGTTTGGATTTGAATGAGTAAAGAAGGTGTCTAGCTCTAGCTTGAATGGGATTTATTACGGAAAATTGAGACATACTTGTGAATACAAATCGATGTTGTAGTCTGTCCACTAATCAAGTGTGAATTTCAACAACCGAGTTAAAAGTGTATCTCCAACGCGGTGTTACTCATTTGCTGGGTGCAAATCCATCTTACTTGATTCAACGTTGGAATAATCAATAGGATAATGGATCGCAAATCGATCTAAAATCTTCGCTCACGTTGTGAAATCACATCAGAGCTACAGCTTTTCGGTCTCAAAAGTGGAATTATAAAAATGCAGGCTGGGCCTTTGCGAGTAGAGGCATTCTGACAGTGCCGTTCGCATTCCCAAAAGACATTCTGAAAGAACAGAGTGGGATGAGATTGCATAATGCGCACCTTGGATTCATGGAAAAGAATGCCTGCTCTTTTGAGAAGCGCATGCTGACACATCCAGGACGTCTGAGGAGAAGCATGTGCACTGCGACGTTCTTGGCACGAGAGCGTTTTCCAGCCTAATTGATACTAGTTGCTACAAGCTGTGCTAACAATGGAGGTTCGATGTTTTCAATCCTCATCCAGTCCTCCACTTTGAGTCGCTACGTTTTTGGTAAATTGGAAGGTCATGAGGTTCAGTCAAGTGGGTCTCCAGTCAAAGTCCCCCCCCCCCCCCCCCCCCCCCCTCCGTCACTTGAATTCTTTGAATGTTTTCAATACTGTAAATAGAGTGTACAAGTACTCATTCAAGAAGCTATTCAAGCCTCAAACAAGTTCCAAGTGGGGATGCAAGTCATTAGTGACTCAAAACAATTAAAAGTTAATATAATTTTACAATATATGGCATCAAACTCAGCTTTGTTCGGTTTCAACACATTTTTTTTTGAACTTTTCAAATAGGGCTGTGCAATTAATCCAAATTCATTTATAATTTCAAATGATTACGCTCTACAATTACAAAAATCAGCATAATTGTAAAAGGAAGGTTATCAATACAAATTTTTGAGTTGTTTAAATGTATACATTTGCACCTTTTACTAATTTAATACATTTCGTTTCATCCAAAAGGAACTTGCATAATTAGTGTTTCAAAGAATTTTGTCTTTTTTACATTTAAACATTGTCTTGTTTTGTACCAAAAAAAAAAAAAAATCATCCTACTGCACTACAACTTCAAGTTTTTGCCACCATAAATAAATATATATTATTAAAGATATACTATATTATAAATTCTGTTTGATCCAAAAGGAACTTACATAATTATAGTATTTATATTTATTGAATCGACCTTAATATTTTTAAATTCTTAAACATTTTCTTGCTTTGTACCAAAAAATAATCGTTTGAATAATCGTGATTTCAATTATTGCAAAAATAATCTTTTTTTTTTTTTCTTCCCATAATCGATCGGACTTATTTTCAAACAAGCTTAAGTAATTGGCACAACCCTAATTTATTTTATTATTATTATTTTACACACATACTAAAACTATACTACAAACTATGATCCACAAAAAGTTTGGATCAACTCATCTTAATACCCTTAAATAAGCGGCTTACATTTGATTAAGAAAAAAAAAAAAAACTAATAAAACATGTTGCAACGCATGCTAAACTTCGGTCCTCCCCGACATACAAAACTTGTCTCTCAATTGAGATCTATCACCAATTACTAATTTCCTATTTGAGACCATTTTGGTCCTCCTTGACATACAAAACTTGTCTCTCAATTGAGATCTGTCATCAATTACTACTTTCCTATTTGAGGCCATTTTGTGGCATTTTAGGGTGTTAGCGTAACAGTCCAAAAATCACTGAGAACTTGTGAAAATTTTGGCCATTTCCAGGCATCATACTTCAACTCCTCACACAGAATTGATCGTAACATTGAAACGATGTATTCCCGTTATCCTTGCTATTGTTGTAGTCGTACCGCGGCTTAATTGCGGTTCCGCTCTCGAACTGTGCACGCCACACCACAAAGCGTGTGTCAGTACCTCCGGGCTGCTGAATTCCGAGCCGACCACAAGAAGGGAGGCGTGCGCCGGGTGCATTTCCACGTGCCTCTTGCACGATCACATCTCCGTTTTTTTCTTTGTTTTGTTTTTTTGGCGGGCGACGCCATGCGTCATCCCGCGGCTGCATCACTTCCTCATGGCTGGGGGGTAAAAGAGGTTTTTCAGCTGGGCCTTGCGAGTGAAGTAATGCCTTGACTCACACTTGAAGGTAATCAATTTGTTTCATGAAAAAAAAAAAAAAGGTCTGGACTTCAGTGCCATCCAGTGGTGGTGAAGCTTGAAGGCCTAATGGGAAAGATGGCTTCCAAATCATCATGAGGATTATCTTTGCTCAAGACAATGATTTAATAAACTGACCTCTTGATGAAATATGTCAAATCAGCAAATCTGCATACCTATTTCCAAGAGATAAAATTGTAACTTTAATGTTGGGATTCACTGAGGGACAACAAAAAACAATAATATATCAGTATTACAGCATTTTATTTCTCTCCCTTTATTTGGGCATGTTACAAGTTAGTTCATGAATCTGACCTGCTGACATCCATCACTGGTAGTCATGCAAGAAATGATCATCAATATTGAGCCAGAGAAGCTTTGCAGTGGAACCTCCAAAGTTGGTATTTTTCCACTACCATAATTCCATTTTGTCCCCCATAAGAAATGATGTTAACTCAGCTAGGCTCAAAATGTCACCGGTAGCTTTTTAACATTCCGAGCTGTCGTTGAGAACGTAACCACTGTATATAAAAACGAAATTAAACTAAAATCAAGTAAAAATACTCGCCCCCTTTAATTGGGTGGTTATTAAAATAATAATAATAATAAAAAATAAAAAGAAAAAGTCAACTGGGGTTAGCGCCAAAGTGTTGCAAAGAAGCAAGGCCTAAATATTTGCTATATTTAGCAACAATTTGTACCCAAAAAGCAACAAATCAGTGTGTTTTTGTGCTGTAATTGGAGGCTCCCTCCAGAGAAGGAGATGATAACATCTCAAGTCCAGACTGCAAATGAATGGTGCTTGCGTGGAGTTCAGACATTCATCCATCATCTCAACCACGTATACTGTACAATATTTACTTGGTTCATTCATTTCAGACTTAATGTGTGAGCAGGGAATCCATTTTCCAATCTAATTCGCAAAGCTATTTACTGTCCGCATAGAGTTGAAACACAGCACCACATTCATATTTTGTTTTGGCTTAAAAAAAAAAAAAAAAAAGTTGGATGTTCCACTGAACCACTATGAATTTCATATGCATTGATATATGCTGGATAAAAACAACAACAACAACAACAATGTAACAGCTTAATTGTATACTTATAACTCATTCAAACCCTAAAATGTGTAAATATATTTTTCAATCCTTTGTCCTTCATTCCCAAAAACGTATTTATACGTTTTTTGTTTTTTTTTAATGCAAGAGCATACAGAAGGCTTTGATGCAGCTTCTGACATGAAGAGGTGGCTTAAAGCAATGGAAGTTGCTACAAATATGACCATTAGGTGGCAGTAGAGTATAAGAGATCAGCCAGGGCCATGTTAAAACAAACTCTTTTTGCCAGTGTTTTCACCAGGAATGTGAATATTGCATTGATGAAACTTTCTGATGAAATTGCTGCAAAACGGAAACAGATATAAATATAGTATGTTTTTATAGCAATAGAACACAATATTCTGTGGGACTTGCAAAGTCAGTCAAATCCAGTAAAACAGCCGGGAGCGAAGAGGGTTACTTCAGTGAAAATGGCTAAGAGTGAATGAGTTAACAGTAAAAGTAAATTTAATTTGCTCAGGACAGTCAAATGCCCTCAATGAGGAATCTACAAGGATATTAAAAAAAACAACAAATAATGGCAAGCAACAATTGCAAAGGGATTTTCATGAGAACACAATAAAACAAAAATCAGATGCTGCAGCACAAGGACAGGTTGATTAGGCTATCATCAAACATTTTATTCAGCTGCACACAATCACTACTTTTAAGAAAAACAGTTCATTAAATTGAGAAAAGCAGGAAGTACATTATCCTTTCAGTCAACTATCGCAAAAAAAAAAAAAAAAAAAAAAAAAAAAAAAAGCCTAAAGTCAGACTTGGCTACTAAATCTACTTTAGAATTATGTAATTAAGAGGACTGCGATATTTATTTGATCAGATGAAGTATGTGATGATTAAGGGATTGACGCAAACCGTTAAAAGATGGCATCTGAGTGCCAACATTTGCCTCGTAAAAGATGTTATACAGCGCCATAAACACAAACACAGCGTAGATTGAGCGCACGCTTCAAGCCGTCGAGACGTTCACGAGTGCAAGCAATTAAAGCACCTTATGAGCTTTGTGTTTGCGGTGACATCATTCTTGCAACTCTCGTGTCATTCACTGATGAATACCTCATGATCGTGCGGTAGTAAACACGACCATCTCGCTTAATCATGGGATTCTCCCGTTAGCGGGTACGTTAAAATATATGGCGGACAAACTTGTAAATGTGCCGCTTTGACTAATGATGTTTTTTTTTTTTTTTTTGAAGTAAACACATCTGTGTTGGTTTTATAGAGCTCATATTGATATTATTTGATCATTTTGTCTCTCGCGCGATCAATGTTAAAAGTAATCCCCCGCGGAACCTGCTCGGAAAACAGTCTATTGTAAATGTTAAACTGGGAAGATGGACAATTAAGAAGCCACTTGCGGTGTTGCCAGATGTGTTTCAACACACAAGGATAATCGGACTGATTTTGAACCCCATTCCCCTTTTTCGAATCATAGGCAAGGAACCAGTAAAATTGATATGTCTCTGAAAGCTTATCCTGAGTGATTATCTTGCAGGATTTTCTGATTGGAGAAATTTCACCAAACAGCTCGCTGGAAGGAAATAATTTTTTTCCCTGCAGATAAGTCCACAAGAAAAAAATCACGAGAAGATTTTGAAACCACAATGTAGTTACGAGACAAGCTAACAGTCAGACTATGGTTAGCCTAGCTTAATCTATTCCGTCTTTGTATTTTTCCAGCAGTAAGAAGGCCCTGTGGCACCATGCTGCCTCTCAAAGGTCAGTCCTGGTAGTACATCATCAGCTATGGTTACGTGTGTTGTTAGTCAAGCACAGTAAGGACACACATGGCGATTTATTTTCTTGTTACAAATGCGTGTGGGAGTACACTGCAATCAAACAATTGGAACATCAGTGGACTACACTTCATGAAGCTATATGAGGTAAAGGCTAAATATGTTGATAAAAAGTATAGGAAAAAAAAAAAAAAGAATTCTGATCCACTGGCACCAGGTGTTCCTGGAAGAACATTTATAAAAAAAAAAAAAAAAGAAAAAAAAGTGGGTTCACACATGAAAAAGATAAAAAATAAAATAAAAAAAATAACTATGTAAGAGTTGCAGCAGAATGTTTGTTTCTAATCGGAATTCTGAACTGCAGGATCTGAACCGCGACTTTGGTGCAAACCCGAACTAAAAGCACACAAACTGTACAAGCATGTATAAAAATGTAAAGCAACAAAAACATGTCATTCACATAAAAATGTGGACGTATCTCAGTTTGGAACAAAGACATTTTAAAGGCACATTCTGCAATATTTCCTATCGCATTCTCGTGATTGCGTCCGACACGGACGGACGGACATGCGGCGTTTGGGAAATGCGGAGCTTCTGCAGTCAGTCTTCGGCGTAGCGCGCGAGCAAAGTGAGATGCCAACCTCAGCATGCACGCAATTAAACATCTCGGAGCACCTGAATGCAATAAATGTGACATCTGCAGGTGCTTTGCGTTTTTATAGCTACTGTTGTAGGATTTACACCCTTTCGTGTAGACTTCAAACTATTCAGCTTTTTCTGTCTTCGAAAATAAAAAAAATTTAAATACATTCACATGCGATTGGGCTTGTGGGGAAAAATGAACAAGTGAAATCTGTGTACATACTGATATCATATTAATTTCAGAGGAGGCATAACTGACTACCGTATTTCCTCAAATAGTGCCTGTTTCTCAAATACATTTCCCATCTACTTAAAACCAGGTACACATAATATATGTACATAATTGGACCAATTCTGAGCCCGATTCCCCATTATTATCAAAGTCACTAAAGACCTGATTATAATACAAATCACCAAAAAGATATTTTTGAGCGATTATCTTGTGGTGCGGGGGCTGACGATCTTAAATCATAAACATGTTTGATGATTACCGGTTTGGAAACTTCCTGAAGCTGACCCAAATACCGACGGCAGCAACTGCAATGTAGTAGCTGTTGTCTACACATCACACTGCTGTACCCATTTCAAGTGTGTTGCTAACCAAAACAGCAGAACCTACCATGACACGTAAACAAATTGCCGCACGTTGTATTACAGTATATTCATGCAGTCTTGTCTTACATCATATGGAGAACATCGATTAGCATTCTGCTAGCTTATTTGTATCATATTTATTTGGAGCAAACAAACGGCTACGGTCACTATTTATGGATAATACGCTACTGTATTGCACTACGAGTAGTATCTTGCGATTTCTGAAAACCAAGTGATAAAAAGAAATTAATAGAGCCTTCCCTAAATAAAACAAAGAACCATCCTTTTAACACGTCAAACGTCTTGATAAGGTGCTGAATGTAAAATGGGCAGGTGTCACGCGTGTTATACCGTAGCTGTTTATTTAACGCTGGAAAGTGCAGGTCTGAACTGGCCGCGCTGTCGCTTTGCTCGGCTTACAGGTGGTGCAGACTGACGAGATGGGGCGGCTTCCGCATGTAGCCGAAACCACTCTTACGATAAATGCGGCATTCGTCCGAATCCCGCGGAATTAGCGAAGTCAACACGGAAAAGAAGGTTACGCAGGAAATCTCGCCGACTGTGCCTTTAAAAATCGCCCGACGGATGCAAAAAAAACCCAAACAAACGAGGAAATGCGTTCAAAGCGCGAGGTCGTCTACTTCCTCTCCACCTTCAGCGTCTTCACGTAACCCCACAGGTCCGTGACCACCTGCGGCAGACGGGGAAGAAGGGTAGCAACAGAGAAAGAAAAGCGTGAGAGACATGACTCACTTTTCCCTGACATGTTTTTCGTGCGTCTCGGTGGTGGGACTTGAGATCGGGGCTGTCGGGGGAGCGACGAGGGCTTGGGTGGGGCCAGTAGTACATACCAGAGTATATGAGTAGGTGCTTCAGGTCTGACAAATCTCAGCGAGGGCTGATGAAACCAAAGCATTTCCACAGATGTTTCTCTACGCGGCGGGATCAACAAGCGCTTTCCCCACCCCACCGGGCCCTTGCTGCACTTGAAAGGGTTTTCACCTGCTCTCGACACTGCATGGCCAACATAACTCCACCCACACGCAAATGGCGAAGACTACATTTTAGCGTCGAGAATATGTCCTTCAAACTTACAATAAAATCTTCAAGACACGTTCATTTTTGACGGACCCCTCTGGAAGTTGGCCAAAACAGCTGTTTCAAACCAAAATGGCTGCTCTCCAGTTTTACCGGGTTTAATCAAACTTCATCATCAAACTTTTCTGCGGCACTTCGCCCACGCATTTTTTTTTTTTTTTATATAATCAATCTCTCTCTCTCTCTCTCTCTATATATATATATATATATATATATATATATATATATATATATATATATATATATAGAGAGAGAGAGAGAGAGAGAGAGAGAGAGAGAGAGAGATAGTTTAGATAGATAGATAGATTATATAAAAAAAAATGCGTGGGCGAAGCGTCGCAGAAAAGTTTGATGATAAAGTTTGATTAAACCCGGTAAAACTGGAGATGTATATATATATATATATATATATATATATATATATATATTAGGGGTGTTAAAAAAAATCAATTCGGCAATATATCGCGATACTACATCGCGCAATTCTCGAATCGATTCAATAGGCGGATGAATCGATGTTTTTTTTTGTGTGTGTGTGTGTGTGTGTGAATCGATTTTTAAACTTCCATTTTTAATGGAAAAATATTCAACAAAACGTCTGACTTCGGGTTAGGATTCACACCTTGAGCATGGAAGAATGTTATATGAACGGAACATTAAGCCTTAATATTTTATTTTAATGCCGTTCAAACATGAAACAGATTACAACCTCTATAAGACTGAAAAATTCAGAAAAATAAATAATACATTTTCATATAAATCTTACACTCTACAAGCTTACTGATTAGTATTTTCTAAATTTTAATGAAAAAAAATCGCAACAATCGACTTATAAATTTGTATCGGGATTAATCGGTATCGAATCGAATCGTGACCTGTGAATCGTGATACGAATCGAATCGTCAGGTACTAGGCAATTCACACCCCTAATATATATATATATATATATATATATATATATATATATATATATATATATATATATATATATATATATATATATTTTTTTTTTTATTATTTGCTGCCATACTCGAACAACATGCCATGAGAAACTAAAGTCTCACTTTTGCGCCAATCATCTGTCCAATACATGTGATTGAAATTCATTAGCAATCAGACAAAATCTCTCGTATAAATGGCCAGCATGGCTGTAAAACGGACACCAAGCTGAAACGATAATCGTTGTTTTCCTGGCTCTTTGAGCTCCTCATGATAGACATGCCTCCCAAATTTCCTGTGAAGTGCAACTGGCTTTAAAGGGCGGGATTTTCAGGTTGGGGAGTCTTTGAGTATGGGAAAGCCCTCAAAATAGTAATTTATGCTTCTTAAGAATAACAATGATGAAACGAAGCAATTTCAGGACCGTAAATAATAAATGTCCAAACAGTCCTGGATACACGACGACTATCTGACAAGTCTGCAGAAGTTTTAGAAGCTTCTTTGAGTGATTCATTTGCACACTGGCAAATGAAAGGCCGATGGGCTGTTGTTTTGCCACTAAAATGACAAGCAAGAAAGTGGTGAAAAAGATTTAAAGTTTTCTGCATTGAGCTGGTCAAAGGCCTTGAATGTGAACGTGAGACTGGTACCATCCCGCATACCACCAGTCCCTTCATTAAGGCTACAAAAGACACTCGCCACTAAATCACTGGGAAAGAGTCGGATTTGGCAGGTGTACTCCCGTTCCGCCTCAACGCGGGCTGGGCCGGGCCCACCGACACAAATATATAATTCAAAGAGAACGCGGCGTCCTGGAGAGATGTGTGCGTGAGGCCGAGTGGCGAGCATAATGCATGTCAACCGTGCGAGGAACAATGGCGCATTCCTGTGAATCCATCATGGCGAAGAGCTCTTAAGGCTTCAAATGAAGCCGAAGGGCTCTTGACCCTGCGACTGCCAAGAGTCCGAGCAAAACTGGCCGGCCAAGCTAGCAATGGTGCGGCAGCAGGACCTTGAATGGCACCAAGGATTCACAACATTTCCTGGAAAATTACACACACGGCTTCCAACTGCTGTCATATTTGATGAAACACAAGACTTCAGCATATCTTGAGAGACATGAGCGTGGGAATATTAAAAACACAACTTCTTTTATACTTTTTGGGGTGGAGGGAACCCTTGCGGGGGAGAACTTTTTCAAAGGACCTCAACTCCAATTACTGCTGGTCGGAAGTCGGATACATCCGAGTTGTTTTTTTCCAGTCCCAACCTGAAATTACGACGCAACTTTTTTTTTTTTCTTTTTTTTTTGGTAGCTAGCGGCTTCAAACGACCGATTTCAATGATTCGCAGTAATGTTGTGTCCTACTCGGGACATTTCTTGTGACACTTAACATATTTCCCACCTTTTAACGAAAACGCTCTCCGAAAATCAAGCTCTCTACATTCATTTGTTATGGGATGTTCGCCCTCCGGGAGGCGCCGCGGGAGCTAACCAGTGATGTCAACTGGAAGGGTCTATAAAAGTCACTCAAAACTTGTGGCTATTCATCGAACACAAGAACAAAAAATACACTACATATGGTGTGAGGCTAAAAATGTAAAAAAAAAAAATCAAATCAATAAAAAAAAAGGAGGCTCTGAAGGTAAGAAAGAATTTTGTCTCAGTTGGCTCTGGGTTCTAAACCCATGTGCGATCAGTAAATACATCACTAAACAAATATATCCAATGTGCCCCAGTTACTTACTTGTTTGTCTGAGATTTTAAAGGAACTCTTGACAAAGTTCTCAAACTTCTGCTCCGTCTTGGGCAGCGGTCTCCCCTGATGCGAGAAGACCGTAAATCAGACAGTCGGCCGAGCGGCAGACACTCAATTAAGAGCGGCAATCTGCGAGGATGAGAACAGCGGGCTGTACCTCTTTGGCTGCCGTCAACAACTTGGTCTTTATCTCGGCCAAAGACGGAGATTTAGACTGGCCGGCCTGCGCTTTGTCTTTTCCTGGAACAGGTGTCTGGAAAAGAAAAATATATTGTCCAGATAAGACGGGCTGATTGGGGATGTCAAATGGAGATTTACGGAGCTGGAGATTCAAAAGATTACATATTAGAGCAATATTTCTTCTTTATTTCTATACCATCTGACCTGCGTATGGTGTATAAGATGGAGGACTTTCTAAGTGGTGATGGATTGATATTATGAGCATCGCAGAGCAGAGCAGCTTGAGCCGCAGCCCCAATCGTGACCTATTTAGTCTGGCCTGTGTTTATAGCCTTGGCATGAGTACGCAGCTGGACGGAGATAAAAGAATGACATGGGACGACAAAAAGTACCCTAATTACAACAACTTTTTTATTTTTTTGTACATGTTTTAATACATCAGGTACAAATTAATACTTGCGAGTCGGGGAGGGCGAGTCTTGTCGTTCCACTTGTTGAAATTTCCATCAATGGCAAATCCACCGAAATGAAAGACACGTGCCACAGAGCAACATGTGTGTTTGACTATGTTTTTGGTTATTTTTTTAAAGAGATGTCTTTTTTTCTGTTCAATACCTTGAATCTTTGCTGATCGCATGGACACCATTAAAAGGAATAAAAACTGCGACATTCGCAGTCCAACAAATGCGTCCACACACACACATACACAAGTGGATGTTACACAAGCCAGCGTGCTTGTCCCTGCATGCTACGGCAGTGTGGAATCCAAAGAAATTGCAGGGTTTCATCGATAGCCAAAGACAAAAGCAAGCAGAAGCAAAACGAGACTCGTGGAAGACGTCTCAAGCGCCGTCGAGGCCGGTCATGTTGTCCTTTGGGTTCCGCTTCTGCGGATCGTGGTCACAGATGATCGGTGTTAAACGCCTAAAAGATATTTTACAGTCCACTATGATGTGATGAAAGTCGAGACAGTCTCGATTAATCGATGATGTCATTGATTTTTTTTTTTCTCAGCACAGTACAATGGACCAGTTTCACGAAAAAGACATTCCGAAGGATCGCTTTTTTTTACTCATTCACTTGCAGCCATTTTCACTGAAGCAACCGCCTTCGCTCCCGGCTGTTTTACTACATTTTGACTGATTTTGCAAGGCCCACAGAATATTGTGTTCCATTGCTATAAAAATGTGGAACCTACCAAAAGAAAGATTAAAGTCTCTTCTTTCATCAGGAAAAATAAGGATTTTTGCATCAGTTTCTGTTTTGCAGCAATTAGCATTGCGTTTCATCATTATTCACAAATCTGCTTTGAATTGTGGGGAAACAGCTTGTTTTCATCATGGCCCTGGTTGATCTCTTATACTCTCCTGCCACCCGCTGGCCGTTTTTTGTAATTACTACCATTTTTTTCACCCAATCTCTGCAGTTGAGAGGCTGCATCAAAGTCTTATGTATGCTCTGGCATAAAAAACAAACATAAAATATGTCTTTATAAATATGCCGATACGAGCCTTATTTTAAGGTATCAATATTTGTAATGGTAGCTGATACCAGTTTCGGCCACCCTCTAGTGGGCATTTTACAATCAGGATCTAGAAATTAGAGGAATAGAAAAACAGCCATTAATTTAATGAATTTTTTAGAAAAAATACTATATTACTAGTGGTATAGGTTTCTAGTATCTGTGACTACTCAAGAGTTGAGTATCAGTATCATTCTGAAAACAAGTGGTATTGAACATCGCTACTCACAATTAAGAAAAAAATAACTTCCATTGTGTTAGCTTGAGTGTTTTGTGATGATCAAATGTAAAGCAGGTCACACATTGAACCAAATGTTGTTGCTGTTCATATAGTGATTTATTGTTTTTAACATAAACAATTAAAACTATTGTTTCTTATTTAACAAATTAATTTAATTATAAAGTAAATCTGTCTTTGTGTTGCATTCAACTCATAGAGGATGTTTTAATCTGCTATTGGGATTTGCTTGAGAAGAAAACTCTTTAAATGGTGCCGTCTTGCTCGGTCCAAGACATTTTTCTGTCATTTTTAGAGCCAGAGCTGAGAGTGCAAACACCTGATTTCGTTCTCATCCCACTTGACAGCACGTGGACCGTATGAAGAAATATGCTGAATTTGATCAAAGTGTGCAGGATAGCAACCGAAGCTTAACAGGGAGATCCAATGTCAGACTTGGTTCTCCTGAACTCTGCGCTGTAAAATGATATAAAAACGTCACGTCATTTGTTCAAGACAGCACAATGTCTGTCTGTGAAAATTCAGGCAAGTCACTCAGCACGTGTTGAATGAAAACATGGACTCATCTCGGGATCATATTTTTAAGATTAGTCTATGTTTTAAAAAATATTGTCATCTGTCGCCTTCTCCGTGAGACCTGTATTTTACAGCGTACATCAAAAGGTTGAAATAAAAAAGGGGGGAAAAAAAACTTGGCGCACATGCACCCCACACTACAGACAAAGAGCACATATGCTGCTGGCTGCTGGCCAGCCAAAATCCACTACATTTATTATTTACAGGCAGCTTCTCCGCATAAGCCGGCACCAAAAAGGCCAGCTGCGGACCTGAAACAGCTGATAAACACACCAGCTTTTTCATCTGGCCCAGACGCTGATTACAGATGCCACAAGACATGGAACTTAATCACAAGCACACTCTCATTTTGACGCAATCTGTCGTCTTCAATCCAAAGCAAACACGTGTTTTTGCAACACCTTTGCTCATCAAGTTGGCCCCAAGGGGGGAGCTGCTCGACGATGAGAGCTCCGCAAAAGCCGCAATGTCTTGAAGAGATCTGGCTCGACATGACCAAGCAACCACAATCACCGATAAGTAGTGAGTTAAGTCAACTCTGGTTCTCTTAATCTAGCTTGTGAGCGTTTTCACGTAGGCTTCAATCAACAACAACAGTCCACAATCCTTCACAAATAGGAGGCGAATAGCAACTGAAGCAAGAATTGCTGGTATTCAATATCCATTAAGTCATACAGTAATGCAATTAATTCAGGGGTACATATATATATATAATTTTTTTTATCAATAAACAGTGATGAGCAATTGAGCATGCATTATTTTTGTTCACTTGGTGTTGCTGTCCTCACGTTCTACTGTAGTACATGTGCCTGGTTTAAAAAGTGGTGCCTGGCCTGGTGAGTGACATGGGTGTCGGCGAATGACATTGCAGGAGTTTATGAGTTGTGGCCTGAGTCACATCGTGTATGGATTTGCTCATCATTTTCTGACAATTTGTTCAATAAAGAGATTTAAGGTTGAGATTTTGCTTTAACCCGTTTTACAATTGAATTATTCAATTATTTTAGCCCCACCAAACACTGTTTAAGTATCAAAATAATTTATCCTTCAACTTGGTATGGACAACAAGGATGGAAATATTAAAACGACATAAAAATACAGGCGCTCATATATCAGGTTCCCACTAAAGTCATGATGCGGTGCTTTATATTAATACAATAAAGTCAACAACATAAATGTTGCACAAAACCAACTTAGTACTACAAGTTACCCGTTGCAAATTCTGTTTCCTAGTGCAGGTGCAGACCAAGATTATTTTAGTCAACTAAAACCAATGGAAAAAGTAAAACTCAAATCCCCAAAAACTATTTTGTTAAAGAAATAAAAACGAAAACGCTTTTTAAAAAACAAAAACTAACTGAAACTACATTTTATGTTTACAAAACTAACTAAAATTATAGGAAAAATTGGTAATTAATTTAATGCATGAGCCTTGGGGGATGATTTTAAATGTGATTTTAAGTAGATTTATTTTAATATTAACTGGAATAAGGGCATTTGAAAGTATGTCACACAGAAGTGATGTCATCTAGCAGTGGCCAATAGAAAAGCACCTTCAGATGACGTCGCTCCCATGGTGTTTTTTGAATATTGTGCACAAGTAATACACTTTTTTTTTTTTTACTCAAACTAATACTGAAACTAACTAAAACTAAGCATTTATTAAATAACTAAAACTAATAAAAACAGAACAGAAACACCCTGAAAATGAATTCAAACTAACTCAATTCAAAACAAAACAGAAAACAAAATAAAAACAAACTAAAATGAAAAAAAAATTCCCAAACTATAATAACCCTGGTGCAGACTCGTCCTTTTGTCACAATGATGTCATGTAATGTTTCTGGATACGGGGGTCATGTATGTCACTCAATGGGTTGGTCTTTTTGAAGGTTCTCATGCACATTAGTTCCATTCTGACGAGTCATACCCACATAAAAAAAATAAAAATCTTTACACTTAATGCTATCCAGATAGGCACCTGTTTTAACACATGTCAATCAGCTGCTCAAAACAATGACTCATCCTCTGGGATAAGTCTGAGCAAAGTGGTTAACAACTTTACAACTCTGACGTCTGCTTTAAGGCATAACTTCTCCAAAACTCATCAATCTAAAGAAAACCAGCTGGAAGATAAATGGACTTGGGATCGGCGCGACTTTGTTGATTCTCATGACAAGCCCGGTTACGCAAGAAGGTGCAGCGACACGCTGGGCTGCGAGAGGTGCGAACTGCAGTACTGGCAGCAGATCTGACGAGGCAATCTAATGACCAGTCACCTGCGTTTAGGAGAGAGGAAAAAAGAAAAAGAAAAAAAAAAAAAAAAAACAGACATCCACACCCTCTTCCTCGCTCCTTGGGGGCATCTGGAAGCGCAAGCTGCACTAGACATCAAACGTTGGTAATGAGAGCAATTGGGAGAAGGTGTGTCCAGGAAGCGAGGGGTGTGAAGAGCTTGTCAAGAGGAGAACAGTTGTTGGCTTACAAGAGAGGCGACGCAAATACAAACCGGTCAGACAGTATCGGCACTCGGCAGCCTGTCTGCTAATCCCTGGAGGATTTCGAAGAGTGTCCATCGGAAACAGCCTTGAAAATATGTTTGTTGTTGAAGGTCCCGGAGATATTTCAACAACCACCATAAACGAGCCGCTAAAAAAAAACAAAATGGCAGACTTCCCCTGAGTCTTTTTGGGCATGGACTCTTGTGACAGTTCTGTAGCTCTAATCAAGAGAGACGTGAAAATAGGTTAAGAGGAAACAAAAGAATCCGGGGGGTCCTGCCAGAAACCTCTATCAAACACGGGGCAGCATGGATCAGTGGTATGGTGGTCGTCTCCCAACCCAGAGATTGTGGGTTCGATCCCATGCCATTTGTAACCACGTCGAAGTATCCTTGAGCAAGATACTAAACGCCCAATTGCTCCTGATGCTGCATCATCAGGAGGTGGGTATAATGTGTAGTCAAATTGTAAAGCGCTTTGAGGGCCTTGTAAGGTGGAAAAGCGCGATGTAAATGAAGTGCCATATACCATTTACCAAACATACAATTTCATCACGACAATCATGCCTGCAAAATTTTGTCAGTAGTTGAGCAGATCCAACCTGGCCGATGATGGAATCGGAATTACTACATTCTCATCAACTGTAGATCCCAAAAACTGTCGTCCATGTGTCTGGTATATGTCGTTCAAATTTGGTAACAATTGGGAAGAGTCTCGAGGCACAGCAGTTCTGGGGTAAAGTTCCTGAAGTGCAAATATTCCCTCACACCTTGGGAGTTATGTTCCTCGTGTTTCACACAAATCACAACCTTTCCCGGGGTCAGATAAGCAGCAATTGGTCTGGGTGGATTGTCTTTGTGGTCAACCGCCTTATCTTGGTTCCTGTCAAAGCCATTTGATCAAATGCTACGCCAAACGTGCGGAGAAGCCAGCCAATTTGTATTCTCCTGGTGTCGCATGTTGCCGTGCGGATCGGCGGGGGGCATCAAAAGGTGGTTGCAACCCAAGACGGAGGGGTCAAGACACGGGGTCACGGGTTTAAACCTTGCCCCGGGAAACCATTTTAGAGGTCAGGTGTGTTTGCTTAAGAGACAGGCAGAGTTCAAGATTTGGGCTTTGAGAGGCAGCCGCCCAAGACATTCCACCATCGAAATTTGCTATCAGGTAGAGCTAATTACAAATGTGCTAATCACATTCCAGAACACAAGGAAGGCAGAAATTTAAAAAAAAAAAAACATCATCCAGTCTATTTGGAATTAGTTGAATGGAAGCAGGTGGTCATTAAGAAATGTCTGAAAGTTGGAAATACTGTAGTGCATGACGACTTTTTGCTCATTAAGTTCACCAGTCAAAGCTGTAAGACAGGAATACTGTCCTTATGTACCTTGTTTTGTGGCTTAGCCCCCGATCCTGATGGTTTTGGCGCAGGGCCATTTTGTTTCATCGGAGTTTTGTTAGCCTTCTTTGATATTTCCGGGCCCTATGGGGGAAAAAGGAAAAAAAAATCTGAATGAACAAACTCTGGAGAATTATTCTACAAAAGACAACACAAATTAGTACAACTTTCTATAAATAAGACACCTGAGTTCCCTCTCTAACATGCCAGAGGCCTTCCAATGAGGTTCCTATTGATAGAATTCACCTGCGCGATTATCTAACAACCCACATTTCCTGAACAAACCAAACCTTTCCTCGCCTCGGAGCGGGTTTGCAAGTGTAATTGCCCGTGTTGACATAACGACTACAAGCCCATTATGCGTGTCATTTCCCGAAGCGATACCTCTGGAAAGATCAAGTGACGGCCGGCATTTACGAGACGTTCTCAACATGACGAGATGAGAACCGCGGAAAAAAAACGCTTCAGTCATGACAACAGACCTGTCATGTTTCAATATTGACGAGAGAACAACGCATGCTGTAAACGAGGTGCGGTACCGGCAAAAAGATTGCAACACCGCCAAAATTGTAAACTCTGTGTTTATAATGCTTAACCTAGCGTTATATGTTTGAGATCACTTCTGTATTCCAAAAAGAAATGTCATATTGTGTAAACGCTTTTTACACTTGACCAATTAGGTGTTCCTTGTCGAAAAGCAAATTGCTAGCATCACACACAAGCACATTGCAAGCTAAGCGTACGAACATTGATACACAACTGACGCTCAGAAATAAAGCTTTTGATCATTGCAATATTAAGTAGTAAAGTAATAAAATGTGCATATTCATAACAAGTGAGTCATGCATTTGGGCCCACCCTGTACATTTAAGGCCACCTCAATCAAACTGAAAACCTCCCAATCAATTAAGAACAATTTATCAATGCTATTTAAAGGCAGGGCCTTCAGTTTTCACTCAGGAAAATGCACTTCATAAATACAGGATGCATAGCCATGAATTCCTTCTCAATTTACACCTCTGGGCTTCTGTTTCTGTGGACATAAAGTTGTAACAACTTTATGTCCACAGAAACGTCCCGCTGTTGACAAAACAAACACAAAATGTCAAAATACAGGCTGGGGGGTGGAGGTTTAGGAAAAAATCACCACCACACATTAACAGAAGCCCAGAGGTGTCGATTGAGAAGGAATTCATGGCTATATATCCTGTATTTATATAGTGCATTTTCCTTTGCAGAAGGTCGATTTCAGGATTAAATTGTAATTTTTAAGGATGAATAATTGGAAAATCAAACTTTTTAGGGATCAAATCACAGATTGATAAGATAAATAACATTTACATGAAGAAAGACATCTGCATCATTCACTAATCTCCTCCATCTAGTGCTGTGGACTAGATGTGTGAAGATGTGGCGGAAGGGGAAGGCAACAGAAGAACTCAACAGGTGACAGACGCGCGCGCTCAGCTGTCATCTGACCCCGAGGCCAGGATCGGCGCTCATGTCGCAGGTATGCGCATCTGCCCCGCTTTGATCTTTCGCCCTGGCATTGTTTCTCGCTCGACCCGCGTGCTTTTGTCAAAATGCGGAGAAATCGCAGGCCGAAATTGGGCTGCTATACACACACACAAACACACACGCACACATATGCACTTGAAAGTGATTGCGGAGACACGCAAAACGTGTTCAAAGGCGAGGGCCAGGTGCAGGGCTAAAATGGCACGAGAGACTTTTAAACAAAAAAGAGAACAATCATATTAACAGTGGGATGACAGAGGGATGAAGATATGCAGGCTTGCACACACACAACAAAAAAACAAGTACTGCATGTGTGCAAAGTAATCCGACCTTGTGTTAGGACAACAAACATCTACAGTGGTACCTACAAAAGTGCAACAATTTGGAGTTTGGAACAATACAAAAAAAGTCAAAAGTTTGGAGTTCAAACCATCATCACATGTGATGTCAGAAAATCCCGCGAGACTTCAAGCTCAGGAAGTGGAGCGGATGAGGTACATGCATGAGTGCGTGTCAAGGTACTTATCTGTGGCCCCTGCATGATGGAGGCGCTAACCTCCGGCAACCACACAAGGACAAAACAGAACTAATTCCTGTACACACAATTGGTGGTAGTACACGTTCGTAAAATTGGATGGATGGATGGGACCATTTACTTTGTAATATGTATTGGACTGTATGAATCTATCTATCTATCTATCTATCTATCTATCTATCTGGACCAAAAAATATCAAGTGTTGTATATTGTTTCATAGAATTTACGAAAGCGTACTGCCAATTGTACATACTTACCCCGGGTTTTCACAGGTTGCGGTTGCGGTGCGGTTGCGGTGCGGTCCGGCGACGCAAGCAATTAGATTCCATTCATTCGAATGGTGCAGTTTACACCGCTTGCGGGTGCGTTGCGTGTCGACTGCGGAAGGCCTGCGGCGTGCTGCAGGCCTTCCGCAAGGATAGCCCTATTTTCTATTTTTGCCGGACGCCGCAGCGGTAGGCCTCCAGCAAATGGCAAGCTAGCACAAAACACATCGAGCGGGACAGGAAGACCGAGGCAGTTTCAAAATAAATTTCCGGTTACCTTTCAGAATAAAACACTCGCCAGCTCCTATTTCGCAAGTTTTTCAGCAAAACGTGACGTGGGCGTCGCCGGGCCATGTGCTCATTCACGGTTTAGACACCAGCGAACATGGACGAGGAGAGGTTTATATTGGAGGTGGAAAACCACAAAATAATATATGACACGGCACATCCTTTTTATAAGGACTGTAATGTATTGTGAGTTTGATGTTCGCGATTGCTTGTTGTGCCCGTCTCGCTTGCCGTACTGAGCGGCAGCCGGACGCGGAAGACAGAAATAAAGAGTGGACCCGCACTGACCCGACTCTCGTTATTAATATACTTTACAAGGACAACCAAAAAAAAGGATGCTGCGTGGAATCTCATTGCAGAAGAAGAAGAAAAAGTTAAATCAAAATAAGTCCACCTCTCTTTCTGCTTCTCTGTTGAGCACAGACATTCTGTATGTTTGTCGTTGTGAAATGCCACATGATCGCGCGCGCGCGGTCCCGCGAGACACGTTGGGAAGTGGGCGGCGACGGAGCTGCCGGACCGCAGCTGTGCGGAGCCGGTGTGGATTGACAAAAAAATTTACCCGTCCGGAGCACGCAGTCAAGACGCACCGCACCGCAACCGCACCGCAACCGCATCCGGTGAAAACCCGGGGTTATATGTCCTTGTGTGGTTGCCATAGATTAGTCCAACAAGATGGCTGACCTGCCACGGAAGCGCACCTCAGATCATGCCGGGGTCACAGATAGCACCTTGACAGTGCCCACCAAGGTTTGCTACATAACAAGCATCATGACAATATGGTCTGATAAATTGCACATTTACACTGTATTTGTTTTTAAATATATGGCTTTATTTAGGGTGCATGCCCGGGCGGAGGGTGTGCGTCAACTGAGGCGGGATGTTGAAGGGGGTGTGTCGCTTTCTTATTTCTAGAAAAACAAGTAGAATGGTTAAAATACACCTATTTCATCTAGAAAACGTCATTTTAAAAAGGAATATTTTTTCCAATGTGCAGTCTTGAAGGGTGTAGCTGTCAAAGAACGTATGCAACATTTGTTATTGTTTACTCCAAGTGTAATTTAAAATTAAATTAAAAAAAGAAGCTAAATATAACAAAACACAAAAAGTAAAAACAGTGCCTTTTGTATGTTTTAGGGTGTAGTGCCAATGTTGACGAGGATGTGTCGCTTAACCAGTTTAAGAAACGCTGTATTACACAACTTCACTGCTTATACAAGTCATAAATAAAAGATGAAATATTACATTTTTTGGAACTCAAAAAATTTTTTTTTTTGTTTTTTATTTATTTACATTTTTAGGTTTGTTTGCGATTATATAAATAAAAAAAGGTTAAATATAACTTGTTTTCCTAAAAAAACAAAACAAAAAAACAAAAAAGTCTGCTTAAAAATATTGGGAAAAGCTGAAAATATGAAATATGTACTTAAAAACAGTTTATGCATTAAAAATAACAGGCTTTTCCAATTTCATATGAATAAATATTATAAATAAGGTAAAATATAACATGTAAAACTGAATTTTTTTAAGGGGGGGGGTGCATGTTTAAAAAACAAAACAAAAACAAAAATCCCCTAAGTGTGAGTTTTAATTTAATACCTTGGAAGTTACTGCGATTGGCTGGCAACCAATTCAGGGTGTACCCCGCCTACTGCCAAAGCCAGCTGAGATAGGCTCCAGCACCCCCCACGACCCTTGTGAGGAATAAGCGGTCATGGATGGATGGATACCTTGGAAGTCAATCGGTGTTCAGCTTTGGAGGTTCCATTGCAACTTGCTGGTATAAATTAATCTGCACCTACTGCAAAAACCGGTATGTAAGAATAATGCATGCGTGTGCATGTGGGTGTGAGTGTAGTCATGAAATAGTGCCGTCCTGCTGGTGAGACAGTGAGAATTGCCGTAGATTACAGAGGAGAAATCCGATCATTACGCCACGCGAACCCTGTGTTTTACTCTGCGAAAACAGGTGGGCGCAAGAGTGAACAGGATGAAAACGTTCCATGTTTTTTGACTCGTACAGGGCAAAAAAAAATAAATGTGGCCGGTCAGTGGGTGCAGTGGTGGTAGGCGGAGCTGCAGGAAAATGTTGCCACAGGACACATACAGTCTGTGGGAGTTTGAATGAAGCTGGAAACAAGACGACTGGAGGAAGAAATGCTTTTGTGTGCAAGCTTCTGCCTACGCTGACACCAAGTGGACAAGTGAGGACTAACAGTCCATTTTACACATTTGGCTTTTTGTGATCAGATGAGTTCTATAACCAAATATAAAAACATACTTTCAATTGAAATACATTTATTTTATAAAGGCCAAATTAACATGTAATGAACTAATCACAAACTTTGGACATTTGTCTTTTATGCAAGTTCTTCTTCCTGCCATCGCAACAACTTGTTTCTTCAGAGTGAGTCTGCATGATTTTGGAATGAAATTATTCATCATTTGATTAATCGTTGCATCCCTTATAATAATTTACATAATCCCTAAATGTAGTCCGTATTAATGACAGAATGCAACCAATCCATAATGATAAATTCATTTGAAATCCACGACGAAATCTTACTTTTTTTGTGGTCTTCTGGGGCGTGACTTCATTTTCGTCACTCTCCTCATCCTCATCATCGCTACAAAATAACAAAAGATTATATAATGCGTCAGACTGATGAGATTGACAGGAAAATTATCATCATTTTCAACGTACTCTTCATCGTCGTCATCATCTTCCTCATCACTGTCTTCGTCAGAATCCATTTTGAACTTTTTCTGCAAAAACAAAAAAAAAACAACGAATGAAAAGATGCAAACATTGATGAGCGGTTTTGCACACCTTGAAATATTTTATATGGATGCAACATTTTATTTGAAATGGCTCATCTGGAACAGCTCAATGTGGCAAAACAAGTATACTGTAATACATATTTGACACAATTCTGAAAAAAAAAAAAAAAACAGCCAAAGATTTAGCTGTATGCAATCGAAGAAACCATAAACTGTTTATACAGGGTAGATGTGGTGATAATTAGACTGATTTTGAGCCTGATCCCCTTTCCCGATCCATGTCCAAAATAGTCCGATTATCAGGGCTCCATATTATCCTGTGTATGTTAGAGTGATTTTTTCCACAATTGATGATTGATTTCTCAGTGGCTAGGAAGCACTGGGTTAAGAGTTTAGATCTTTAGCTCAATTTTCATGAGGAGCCACTGAAAGAAATAAAACCAAATTGAGAGCACTACCTGTGAAACCTTCTTCCCAAACATCAGGCCAGCAGGACGTTTCACCGGCGATGTGTTGTGTTCTTCCTCTTCATTGTCTGAATCTTTCACACCTTATGAAAAACACAACAACAACCACAAGTTGGCTTATACTCAGATTTACATCCCTATCTATCCACCTATTTTCTATCGCATCTGTACTCATCAAGTTCACAGGTGTGCTTGGAGCCTAACCCTGCTGACACAACGCACATAATAGACAAAATCACTATTCACTAAGGGTGTCACGATTTCGATTTTTTATCGAAATCGATCGAAATTACGTCACGATTTCGAGCATCGAAATAGAAGAGAGGACACACGATTCGATGCCCCCCCCGCGCCCGCCGCCACCGCCGCCACCGCCGCCACCGCTACCTCCCAGGAAAGCAAATGAGACGCAGCCATTCAGCTACTAGCTAACGGCACTTGTTAGCTGACTTCTCCTGCAGTCATGATGGCAAGCGCGGACAGACACAGCAATGGTGCTTCAAGCCGCTCCCGCTTCTCTCGTCACCAGTTTGGAAACATTTTGCGTTCCCGGTGAGTTATGTCGACAACGTTCACGTTGTCGATAAAAAGACCACAGTTGCAAGATATGCTATGTGCGCGTACTGTACTCGGCCACGGTGTTACGCCCGGCTCGTCAAGGGGAAGGGAAGTAACACAATAACAGAAAATATAGAGTAGATAAACACGGGTCGACTTTAACATCTGAGTAGTTTTAATTGAAATTTCAGGCAGGGGTTTGACAAGGGAGTGAAAGTGGAAGGTGAACAAATAATAACCGCATTTGACAGAACTGACAGAACGGAGGAGAAACAATAACCAATAGGGGTATAATACACGGATACACAATAGCGTCGCGCTGGCACAGTCGTCCAATCGGAGTGTCGCGCTGGCACAGTCGTCCAATCGGAGTGTCGCGCTGGCACAGTCCTCCAATCAGAGTGTCGCGCTGGCGCATTCAAACTGAAGTACCATTATACGGGCACCAGCCGACACAAACACACACATACATACTAGGGGAGCGGAGCCGGCGGCGGGCCCGAGCCGCCAGCCTATAACAACGGGAAACACGACAAACATGACGGGACATTTACGCAGGCATCACAAAGATTTAGATTTATCAAATTCAACTAGAAGTGGGAAAACAACGGTCCAACCAACTATTTCATCCTCATTTACAGTGAAACTTCCACACACTTCAGCTCGCGCGAAACGCCAGATCCATAGGTCTATTTATAGCAGCAGACCTGCAGCCTTGGAAAACGCTGGATTCAAACATTTAATTAGTGTACTTGAACCACGCTACAGTATGCCCAGCAACTGTAAATGTTGGGATATAGTTTGTTCAGGCTGTATTTGTTCCATGACTTTGGATACAATATATTTTTTGTTGTTGTTGCACATTGCACATTATTTTAAGAGGAACGCACAGCACACTGTTGTAACCAAAAACAGTCAATAGATGGCAGGCACCCACTGTGACTTTTTGTTTTTGTTTTTTTATTTTTTATTTTACACTTCAGTAAGAACAAGACGGTTAACTTTATATTGTAAATAAATTCTTTGAATTTGATCATTCCTGCCTAATGTCAATTATCATATATTACATAAATTTACACAAAAATAATATGGAAATTGCATCACCTATATGTAGCCGATCTTTTGAAATAAGATTTACTGTACAATGAATAGAACCAATGATCATAGACTAGCCTTAGCCTACAGAAGCATATGCCTCTGTGTTATAAAGTGGGGGAGCGAAAAAAAAAATAAAAAAAAAATCGAAAAAAAAATCGAATCGTGACCCCAAAATCGAAATTTAAATCGAATCGTGGAGTTGGCGAATCGTGACACCCCTACTATTCACACTCACTGAGATAATCTTGTTCTTTTTTCCCCCTGTCAAGAACTTCTTGACATGTCAATTGTTACATTTTGTCCCTAAAACAAAATAAAAAGCTACAACTGGTAAACTTTTAACACGTGGAGCATGACACACACTACTGTATTTAGTTCGTCTGACCAAAAAGCATAACAACTAGATGTTGAATTTCATCATTTCAGTTATATCTTTTAAAACGGCACAAAGAATATTGAAAAGGGTCAACTTGTGAATACTCACTGACAAAATGCTGGCCGCTAATGTGAACCGGTCCAGAACCTGACAGGAGACGTAATGTGACCGGCGGCGTGATTTCAAATCCACCTAAACCCATCTAGGAAATTAAGAAGACATACATGCATATTAAATTTGCATAATAGGATTCAGCACACACAGGAAAACGCATGCCAAACGTTTAATTTTCTTTGGACTGGTGTTGACTCACAGAGGGCAAGACGGACGGCTTCAGAACAACCAACGGTACTTTGGTGGCCTTTCCATCGTAAGTGAGGGCCTCTACTTCCACCATGTGGAACTTGTCCTCGGCCTCGGCTCCCAGGCAAGCCTGAAAAAGCGTAAAAGCATAAAATACAATTCACCATTATTATGCCATTTTTAGCCCCTCTTATGGAGTTTGTCATTGTGTGTTAGCATTAGCCGAGTGATATGTTCCTTTGCATCTAAATTAGGCAAGGCAAGGCAAAGTAGCTGAAATAGATTCCATCTTACTCAATGAAGATACTGGAAGTGCAACAAGTCTCATTTAAAATGCAGTAAATTGTTTCCTATGCAAATAGGTGCGTTAACCACGACCACGTTTCAACAATAAAGATGGCAGAATCGCGCCAGTCGAGATAAGTTGGCGTCAATTCAGTAGTGTGCCTGTGTCTGCACAGTGCTTTGACTTGTTTTGTTGTTATTGTAAAACTTATGAGGCTAGGCTACTCGTTTTAAGGATGCCTTACCGCTTTGAGGGACAGTTGTTGTTCCGTTTCATCGTCGTCGACGTCAACTTTGTACTCCCGTTTGTCCGATTTAAGGGTACAACCTGGAGATAAACATTGGACATATAACGAATGCTAACTACAAGTCAACAAAAACGTGGAGTAACTAACTTGAGGTACGTATATTTCCCGGCTAGCTAACAATAGAGCACAATCAGAGCGATTAAATGAGCGTCACCGTATATAAGCGTCTTTCAGCTAAACATATTATGTGCGTCAGACGAAAATGCGACACAAATGATTGATTGTTGAAGGCAAGAGCTCACCGAATAAATACATTTGCGGTCTGTTCATGTCTGAAATATCGCCCTCCATCTTTATTGTTGTGTGTGATGTGGGGGGTTTACTTCCGTAGGTCGCTCTGACGGACGCGTCGCCGAGCCAATCGAGAGGTAGGAGCGGGCGCGTGACACCAACGGCATGAGCCAATGGAATCGAAGTAGAGGCGGGACAAAGGATTGGGATTTCGACTGTGGATGAACGCTAGAGAGAGCTGTCGTAAAGTGGATCGAGGTAAAAAAATAAAATAAATAAATAAATAAATAAATAAATAAATACATTAATAATAATAATAATAATAATAATAATAATAATAATAATAATAATAATAATAATAAAAATAATAATAATACTAAATAAATAAATAAATAAATATTTTTTTAAAGTACAATTTATAAAATGTAATAAATGAAATAAAATGAAATTGTATTATCAGCAAAGTTAAATTAGCTAATGATAAAAACTAAAATAAAAAACTTGTATGCTATTTTTGTTTTAGAATATACCGACTTTTTTTTTTTTTTTTTAAAGTGCGCAAGCTTGTTTTAAAGTTGATACACGAAAATGCATTCATCTCGAACCATTCTTGTCTCTGACAATCATGTCATAAAAATCTCTGAATATCTTGTTTCTCCAAGTCTGTTTCATCATCATCATCATCATCATTATACTTCACCTTTCCCCCATGGGGCAGTTAAGTTGTCTGTTTCTTTTTTTTTTTTTTTTTCCACATTACATGAACTCCATTTACCTCATCTACAAAGGACTTGTGCATTTTCAAAATCAAACGTGGCCCTTGAGCACAAATGTTTGCCCACCAATATGATGTATTCCCAAATTGCAACTTTAATTTTAGAAATAGCCCCTCGTAAATACCATGTGTGTTGTTTGGAACAAAATAAAACAGACATTTATGTGGTTGTTAAAAAAAAATCCTGACAATAACATGAGATCAATTTTAGAACATTGAAGGAGAAATTACCTGAGTAGAAAATTGTAAACTTTATGATGGCATGCTGTTGGCTTGAAGTAAAACAAACGTGCAAATTCCTCTTTTATACTCAGTTTGTCTTATTCATCACCTCATACTGTATGCCTTCATATTTCTCTTCTTAAACCGAGCGTGCAAAGATCACCTTGACCGCCCCTGTGTTTGAATTGCCGCCGAACCGTATCCGCTCAGAGTGGAATTGTGACATGGCAGCCAGCTGAATGGCTTGTCAGTTGCCTTTCTAGCCTCATGTCACCGCGTTTGCACAGCAGGTGTTGAGTCACATGCGGAGGCAAAAAAAAAAGTGCCGATTTTTTTGACCCGACAGGAATGACTTGTCTTCATGCATGGCCGAATGCTTTGAAGGGGAGGCACATCTGCACGTCGGCGGCTCACTCAACGCTTTTTATGGGGGGTGAGTGATAACGGCTGAAATTGATATACATTTCATGTGCAGAGAAACTTTGCCCATTTGCTTTTCGCTATTCACCTATTTGCACTTTTTTTGTGGAACCTAACCTTAGCTATTTGCTTAAAAAGTCATCATACTCTGGCATTTGTGCTCTTTCTGTAACTTTCTAAGATGCCACAAGATGGCGACAGAGCCCTGGCTAACATGAAAGTAGTAATTTGTGTCACCAAAGTATCTTAAAGTGATGCATCTGGACTAAAAGACTTCAATGCTTCAAGTGCATAGAATTCAAAGAGAATTGTCTGGAATAAAATTAGTCGCACTAAGCGTCAACAAAAATGTCAACAGAACTTGTGACTGAAATTTATGAGATGGTCACATCAAAAGCATGTACCTCAAAGCATAATGACAAAAACAAAAAGACCTTCCATAAAATGTCTAATTTTGTTTTTTTACACTTTGATGACTAATAGAAATGTTAAAGTGTTCTCTGTGCACTTACAAGTTTTATGATGGCAGCAAGCCAAGCCTCAAGTGAATGCTAATGAAAATAGCATGAAGCTAATTTCACCAATCTCCAATTCTGCTTCTTATGTGTCAAAGTCAAAGTAGTTTTGTTATTTCATCATTATTTTTATTCAGCATTTAACTTATTTTCTTCTTCTGTAGCAATGATGTTTAACGATATTGACATATTTAGCCTCAAGCAAATGCTGCGAACCAAAATAGCATGTAGCTAATTTCACCGATACTTGTAAAACACAACTCTTGATGAGTAATTATTTGAGTTGGACAGATTAATGTGACTTATTTTTTTATTAATTCATTTTCTTTTAACGACTTATGTGTGGTGCTTACACTAAGAACAAAATTTAGCGACCAAGTCACTAAATTATGTGACTTTTCTAACCTAAAAAAAAAAAAAAAAAAAAACATAATTCGGCTTATCAGGAGAAAAGTACAAAGTAAAACCCAGAAGATGAAACAACAACAACAAATGGTTTTGAATAAAGTCATCGTTATTCGCTTTGTTTGTAAGGTAAGCAGGAAAATCAATTAAGATAACATGTTAAAATATATCATGGTCTACTCTGTACATTTAATAACGCTTGAGCTTCAAGAGCCGTGCAGAGCCGAGCTGTGTAAAACATCATCAAACCTGCGGAACTGCTGGCGTGCAACAACTCGCATGTATTGCGTAAATAAACGAGCGATTCGCCAGAAGTTTTAATACGTGACCAAACGGCCGTCGCTGCACACAACAGCTGGGAATGGCGTGGCGTGGCGTGGCGTGGCGTGGCGCGGCGAAGCAGCGAGCCGGGTCGAGATGCAGTTAAATAAACACGTCGGATAAGCCGCGTCTTTATTTAGACAGCCTGACGAAGCTCAGCATTGTCGAGAAAGTAGCAAATGTTGCACTGGGAGCAACGCATGAGCCCGAATTTTTACATGTGGATTAGTGAGGGATAAACAGTTTGGGCAAGCGGTTTTACTTGTTTGGATTTGTTATCTAAATAAGGCTTCATTTAGCAGAAAACAGACGTGTCAAGCAGTTGAATTGTCGTTTGAATTAAATAAATATTGGCTTGCATGATTGAGTGGATTATAGCGGGCTGCAAACAAGTTGTTTTCTCTTTGGAAATGGTATGTCAACAACTTTCCATCAAAACAAGTACCGTAACAAGTATCAAAAAGTTTTTTGATTTTTTTTCATGCACTAATTTGGATTGGAAGATTCAAAACAAGGACACAGTTATTACGTCTATTAGAACTGTGTCTGCAAATCATTTTTATGAAATGTTGTACAATCAACTAATTAAAAGTAAAAAATAATAATAATAATACATAAAACATAGATGAAGCGATTGACAGGAGGAACTCGGAATACGGAAACTGTAATACAAACCGTCTGATATTTTATCTCTGTTTATCGGTAAACGTTCTCACCCCTAAATGTAACAATAATAATAATTTCGTCACGCAATTTACCGGTACTGTATATAACAAAAAAATTGTACTGGTGGTCCATTCATAAAAGATTCCACATTTCCATTACAGTACTTGCCATTTTTCTTACTGAGTCTGAAATGTGTATGTCTGAAATTTTATCACGGTTTAAACTGTCTTTTGTTGCATTGTTTTCTTCTTCTACATTTGTGCCTTCTTTCTCTATTTTGGAGTTGTGTCTGGGCATGTTCAATACCACTACTACCTTACCGATGTTAGTACGAGTATTGACTGTTAGTGTTGAGTATTCACAAGATAACTTACTTTTTGACACATATAACTTTAAAGGGATACTTCACTTATTTAGTCCATTATAGCAATAAAAAGTTAATATTTTGTCTAGAATTAATTTGATACTTTCATTATTTTTCACGTACAATTAGTACCTTTAAAAACACATTTTGCAACACATTTTGTCGACTGAAAATGACATCACAAGGGCTCAGGTAACCAATCACAGCTCACCTGTTGGTCATGTGACATTCGGGGGGCGGCATGGCTCACTGGTATGGTGGTCGTCTCCCAACCCAGAGGTTGTGGGTTCGATCCCAGGCCATTGTGACCACGTCGAAGTATCCTTGAGCAAGATACTGAACCCCCAATTGCTCCTGATGCTGCGTCATCAGTAGGTGAATGGGTAGTCAAAAATGTAAAGCGCTTTGAGGGCCATAAAAAGGCTTTATTTTTTGGACTTTTGTAGTTTTTATAAATGAGCGTGCCAGCTTTGTCCGGATGTTGAGCGAGGACGCTGTCTTCAAATGTTTGCGAAAGCCTTCACCCAGAGAGTCCAACCTTACTTCAATATTCAATACCGGCAGCTTGCAACAGTGTTTACAGTCAGGCTGTCTGCGTCCCCTCTGAGCTCTGCTCAGTGAACCGTGGCCAATTCAATGGCCTGCCTGATTATGAGTTAAACGTCTCCAAAGAATGGAGACAAGTGACGGCCGCAGACCGAGCGTGACACACGCTGTGTGCCGAAACAGTTGTCTGGTTGCCCCGCAAACACAAGATAGGAAGTCCGATACTCCGCTGTTTGTTCATAAAGAAGACAGAGATGGGGGGGGGTAGGGTGAGAGCGCCACGACGAGGGATTAAAAAAAAAAAATCTTTAAGCACCTGCAGTAAAACACAATGCATGCTTATGAAAACAGCCAAGGCAGGAATTTTTCCAAAATGAGCCAAGTCACGTCTTCAAGGCGGCCGAGACAGGCGGATGAAAGCGGCACAGAGGAAATGGGGGCAGAGGGAGGCGTCACCTGGAGACCGGGCCGCTGCTGACAGGTTCCCGGCCGAGCGAGACGCCCCGAAATAACGACGGAAAGCCTCACGGGGGCTGTCGGGGGGGTGGGGGGTGGGGGGGGGGGGGGGGGGGGCTAGTTGCCTTCTTTAGTTTGCAGACAGCTGTTGGCGAGCACATCATCGGCCTTTCTGGCTGACAGATTAGCGTTGACGTCTCTTCAAAAACCGACTTGGCGTTTAATGGGAAAGGTTTGGGGTGTCATGTGGTCTTGCAAGGTACGTTTTCATTTCGCAAAGACTTTCCCCCCCTTAAAAAAAAGTTCCACAGACAAACATCCATCCATACATTTTTAGTAGTCAATCACAGGGGACATTGATCCTATTTGCAAAAAGGTTAGGGCGATTCAGCTTGTGGATGAAATTTCAATATGAATCTAATATGATCTACGACCTTTACAGGTGAACTTAATTTGACCTTTAAACTTTTGAATGTACATGCCCAGTTCCTGTCCTCAAGGGTCACTGTTCTGCATGTTTTAGATCAGTGGCTCTTAACCTTGTTGGAGGGACTACACCTCAACCAATTTCTGATGCACGTTCATCAAACCCTTTATTGAATTTCAAGAAGGGGGGTTTAGGGTGAACAAAACGATCAGGGAGAGTGGCGTTTTCATTGAATCTGGCTCTCCGCACCTTGAATTCAGAAAGTATTGCATTTGTATTCGTATGTATCTTAAGGAAGAGTTCCTTTCGCTTTGCTAGCTATCTAGCTAGTTATGAATTGCTCAACTTGACATTGCAAATCACGCAGCTAGGACACTGACTACAATCACTCAACTCGATATTTATAGAGCACATTAAAACAACCACAGCTGTTTTCTTAAGAGAACAGCTGGGGTGAGCAGATAACGAAAACAGTAGAGGCCCCAGAATTGAGCCCTGTGGAACACCATACGTTCCGTTATACATGTGAATTCATATTGCACATATTAGTACAACCACTTTCTTTTTTTTGCTTGACATAGTATGAAGGGATTACAATTATAAGAAATGACGATGTACCGATTACTGGGCGCACCAAATAGGCCGAGCAGCCAATGATGGCCAATTAGGGCATATCATCACACTCATATGAGTCGGGTGCGTGTTTTGACCTCCGCCGAACCCCTGGGGTTCGATCAAACACAGGTTAAGAGCCACCCTTTTTTATGTTTCCCTCTTCCAATGCACCTGATTCAGATGGTCAGCTCATCAGTAAGGTCTGCAGAAGCCTTAATGTGTGTTCATGCCCCAACGAAGATCCGAAAGCTTTCCCAATGTCTTTGCAGTTATAAAACACTGGTCCGCTAAGATAAACAGAAAGACCACAAGAGTTTTTAGTGGAGAGGAAGCGAAGGCGTGGCCCGTTTGGTGTGACGTCACAAGAAGGCACGGCTCATTTACGAGCAGGGAACCTGAATGAGGTGTTTACTGCACTTTCCAGATTGCTCATCTCGTGTTATGACTTGGCTGAAAAAACATGTGGCCGATAGGAAGGATCCGCTGATAAAGGAATGTTTATGGCTAGCCCATGTCATTTTTTATTTTTTATTTTTTTTGGGGTCACCTTGACGACAACGGAAGGCTAATAATAACAGTCATCCAAACGCTAATCCACGTTTTTTAATAAAAAATAAATGAAAATAGAGTCTGAGTTTTCTCCATATGTCTGTGATGTCCATAAGCTCAAGTGTACTATCCCGCCTCAAATCCTGGCCAATGGTGAATGCTGATTTTGTTACTATGACTACTAAGGGTGGAGCTAGCACCTTGAGTACCGATTTGTCCAGTATTTATGTAAAGCACTTTATTAGGCTACGTTTTTTTTTTAAGTGCTCTTTAAATCAAACTGAGTCAACTTGAGAATTATTAAAGGAACACAAGACTTATGAAAAACTAACCAGCTATTCTGTGAAATGGTTCATTTCAACTCTTCCCTGAAAAATTGTCAATTTATATTGAGCAATTAGCAATTATAAGCACTTTTTTTTTTTTTTTTTTGCGTGAAGTACTAGCTGTATCGGGCATTTTGGACAGTTACGTGATCATCGTGACGTATGGCGTGCGTAAGATACAGATTGAATGACATGGCTGCCAGTGACAACAAAGAACTTACGAGGAATTACCGCGTCCCACGGCGGACATCAAAGATGGAATTACGCCTTATAAAAGAAGCACTTCTTCAAAAGCAGTACAGCCGCGGAGGACACGCCAAAGATTTGTTTCCAGCCGAAAGCCGGATGAAACTGGCAGATCCAGCGAGTCGAAGTGCACGGTCTGCTAGGATAAGCTACATGGCGTGTGCTAAGCACGCTTTAGCCCACATTAGGAGCGGCCACCCCCCACAAGGAATGACATGAAATCTGGCGTGCTAAAGATTTGACAGAATCAGAATTGGTGCAGTATTTGGGATCGAAGTCTTTTTCTTGCCTGTTCCGTCAGCAAACTCCAAATGAGCGAAGGCGGCTTCCATATACGCATCACGATCACGTGACCAGGTAAATGGCGTTCGCCACGGTATGTTCTTATTTTGATACTTAATCGGTTTACAAGAAGATCCAGGGAATAAGATGCCAGAGATATGTTGCACTTTAATTCTTTATACACAATGCCTAATCCAATACTGGAAAATGACTTATAAGTCTTGTATCCCTTTAAATGTATCCTTTTTCATCCCGACTCAAATTGCCATGACCCATAATTACACAAAGAGACAAGAAAAAAACAAGAAGCTTTTCGTTGTTTCCCAAAAAAAAGTCACAATATCATTTAATATAAAACACCTTTTTCAACGGACCGTCGTGAGGAAGTCCGTGTTCATTAGGAGCGCCGGCGATCTGCAGAACTCCCAGCCAGCGTATACAGAAAAGGACTTTATTAAACATGCATTTTCATTTCTTACTACAATGTACAAAGTCAAAAGGAGAATCCAGGTGTTTTTTTTGTTTTTTTTTGCAGACATGGGCAGAAAAGTCTCTGCATCCTCTTGAAGATTCCAGCGGTAAAAAGGGAAGATAGAGGGATTTATCAGTCTTGATAGGTGGGCATGTACACAGGTGTCCATTAGTTAGGGGGGGGGGTCCCTCCTGCCATTTTAGACCGTCAGCTGAAGGGAAAACGGAAATGTGGTGTCAGGCAGGGAAAATGACTCAACACGTAGACTACTCACAAAACGTTGGGCAACATCATTGGCGTCTACGTACCCGCACGCACACACATTCACACGACAGATGCCACGGAGGTGACGGACGTCACCTTATTGTCATCCGCCCAGGGTTGCAGGTTCTGCAGGGCGTACAGGGAGGAGTTGTGCAGGCAGAGCGGGTCGGGCTGCAGGGGCTGGCTCAGGGTCTTCTGGAAGGCTTCCTGCTGCAGCTGAAGCATCAGCCGGTTGGCCTGCTGCCTCTCCGCCTCCCGCTCCTCCGCCGTCTGTCTCCTGGTCGGGTAGAAGAAGACCGGAGAGGGTTTTAGCATAGACACGTCTATGTGGCAGGAGCAGGGCTGTTGTGTGCCTAATGTTTTGTCCAGTGAGAATCTCATCAAACGACAGACGACTGAAGCAAAAATAACTGGTAGCCATGTTGACATGAAAAGTATTGTTTGGAGACTGACGCGCCTGAAAGCTGCACATTAGCATTTATATTTCCTCGCCACCTGTGTCGGGGGGGCGAGATGACAGCTGATCTGGCTGAGTGACAGGCGCTAGCGAGGAGGGAACGTGACTGGCGGGCGGGCAGGCAGGTGTGCGGCTCAATGTTACACGTGTTAACATGGAGACGCGCATCCTTTATGGTGTGTCGGTATTACCTGCGACTCTCAATCTTGCCGAAAAGCAGAACCTGTTTGTCACTAACCAAAACAGCAGCAAAGGGACCGTGTCTCAGACAGACACAATTAAAGCTTGTTGGACATGAATTCTCTGCACAGTTTTATGGTGAACTTTATGCTATGGTCGAGCTAACCATGAACACAGAACTTCTCATGAGAACTAATTTATACATTGTTTTCCATTGAAAGCATTTTTGGGGGGGGATGACAGTTAAAAACACATCAAAGTGCGTCATCCACCATGATTGTTTGGAGTACTCCCATTTCCTCCTTATGCAATGGCGAAACTTAAGTGAAGCTTACAAATGTAAAGCATGAAGTGAAAGTGTACAACTTACTAAATGAAAACATAAAACTTGAGAAATTTTAATGAAATTTTAATGAAAAATGTATTATGTAAAAAGGAATAATGGCATTAGGTTGAATGAACTACCTAAGTTAAAACTTTACAACTTGAAATGAAATTCATTATCAAGGCAGAAGGTGTCGTATAAATTAACCAATTAATTCATATTTTTCTTACAGTGTTTTTATATTCATTAAGGATACACAGAGAAAATATTAAGGATATTCCACATTGTTTTTAAAAAGCTAGCTACTTCCCATAGCTAACTTTTCCTCTTCTTTGCAAAATAGTAAAGAGTGACTCAAGAGCACCTCTGCTGATGGCAGCCGAGTAGTGCACTTCTTTTTAGCCCCTTGTAAGTTCTGTTTAATATCCATACCAAAAAATATACATAAAAAAAAAAAAATCAGTAACCAGGCTGGCGTGAAATGCTGTGCCAATAGCACCAAAGAAGAAAATGATTAGGGCGGGTACGAGCCCTCACGCAGGCGCGCACAGCAAGCTGCGGCCATTAACCACGCGTTATTGCTAACAGCATTACCATAATGTGGTTGGCTGCCTGCTGATTCGATCACCATCTTGTTAGTTAGCGTGCTCGTCACGCAAGCGCATCCCTCACGTTGAGGCTAGCAGGTGCACGCTGCTACGATGACGACGGCGGCGGTATCAATCTCGGTCAAACGAGGAAGTGGGTTCAGGGCTGGGAGCTTATTCGTCGTGACACGCCGTTTTGTCTGTGCTCGTTTTACTTGTAGGCATTGAAACTAGCTTTTGTTGTACAGGATTTGCACGAGAGTTCGTGGAGGGTTAAAATAAGGTGGATTTCTGTTTGTTGATATTTGACGACTCACGAATGACCAGTTTGAAAGCAAAGCTTTGGCAACGTGAACATAAAACGTGCTCCTGTAAATACTAAATACTGAGTACTGTGTTAACACAAAAGTGTATTAGTTTTTGTGTTTTTCACGTTTCATTTTGATTAGTTCTTAGAGTGGTTTTGTTAGATTTTATTTTGGGTGGGCGAGTACCGACACTAGGAGTCATATCAGGCCGATACCACCCTTCGTTCAAGGTATTGGATACTCGCGGTGTACCACCACGATACTCAAAGTAAAAATAAATAAATAAAAATAGGGCCTAGAGTAAATCTTCCCCGACAGTAGTTGGTGCTATACTGCTGCGGTTTGTTCATACAGTAATTGTTTGTTTATCTATCAAAAGCGAGTACTCAAAAGTGTCAGTACTCGTACTGGTATCGGTCTGAAAGAAAAGTGGCATTGAACATCCTTAGTTTTTATATTAGCTGTATTTTTATTTCCAAAAAATGCTTTGCTTTGGTTAGTTTTTATTAGTTTTTGTATTGTTTTTTTTAAATATATGGAATATTTCTTATCTGCAAGATTTTAAAAATTAGTACAGTAAGTATTGCGTAAAATAAACGATGACCAAAAATATTCCTTACGCCGTAAAGTACAGCTGTCATAAAACCAGCTGAGCTTTTTTTCAATTTTTAACAAATATTTTATAATACCTATAAAACACTTATCGTCTAAGTGACAGTATTGCTCTGTAAACACTTTTGCTTATCTGCTGACTAACAACCAAAACAAAGAATACTCATTTTTGTGTGAGCATCGTGTTGCTTCGTGGCTTCAAATGTGCTTTTTCTTTTTTTTTTTTAAAGGAGCTGTCACTTTAAGGTCGCGGGTTGGATTTATCACACGTTCACCTCCAAACGATTGCAAGCAGCGCACGCGTCTCCTCCATCCGGCGAGAGGCTTTGAGTACAGTATTGCTGCGGAAAGCAGCTTTCTAAAAGGCCTTTTAGGAGGCTCCGGTAATTGTGCTTGGTCAAGCGAACTGGCCTCCGCCGGCCGAACAGCTAAGCAAAATCAAAAAAAGGGAGCACGCCGTTGTTGCCAGGCGCCTCCGACGCTTAAACCGCGACGGCCATTTTGTGCAACATCGGAAGTTACTTTGGAACCGAGGGCAAAACAAAAGATGATGTCCATTTAGGGCTGGATGAAAGTGCACATGCTGTTTTGATGGAGCACCTTCGGGCTCCCTTTCATGAGTTATCATTACACAGAGTGCTTAACAAACATATTAGAGCGCCACTCATCAAGAGGCCATCTAGCATCATGAGGTGCTTTATTGCGGATTATTTCGATTTTCAGTGCGCTCTCATGGGTAGACCATTTTGGATTGGTTTTGCTTTGAGTCTCAAAACTGAATTCACCATCCAGCATCATTAAGTGCTTTAATGCGGTTGATTTCAGTTTTCAGTTTGAACAGGAAAGACACATTTGAAATGGAATGACTTTTGTAAATAAATACATAAGAGGCTATGCAGCATCATAAACTGTTTTAATGCATATTCTTTCGATTTTTAGTAAACGCTCAACAGTTTACCATTTTGATGTAATTTTGGTTGAAATTTCAAATTGCTCCTTGCGTAAAAGAGGAATTGTGGATGGATTCAATGCGTATTCTTTCCATTTTCAGCCTGCCCGTAAAAGTTTACCATTTTGCTTTGGTTTTGATTTTAACTTTCAACTCCTTCATTCATGACTTAAAACCATCTCTCGTACAAAATAAGAGGCTATTCATTATTATAAAGCGCTTTGCTTTGTTTTTTTGTGTTTTTTTTTTCCATTTTCTGTCTTTAAACCACATCTCATGGGAATATTACCAGGCTATGCACCATTGTGAAATGCTTTAATGCAGATCATTTCCAGTTTCAATGACAACAATTTACCATTTTGAACAGGAATGGCATATTTCAAAATGAATTCTACTTCAACTATTTTAACCATTTGACTTGTATAAAGAAGAGGCTATCCAGCAGCATATACTGCTTTAATGCAGTTTCTTTCCATTTTCACTGAGCTCTCCAAGTTTGACCATTTTGAACAAGAATGATACATTTCAAACAGCTTAGAACACATTACTTGTGACCACCTTGTGGAAAAATAAGAGGTCATCCAGCGCTATGACGTGCTTTAATGCAGATTCTTTCCATTTGCAGTCTCTCTGCATTTTACCATTTTGAATCGGAATGGGGAATTTCAAACTAAATTTTGCTTTCACCACATAACTTGTATTAAGTAAGAGGAGGCTCTCCAGCATTGTGCAGTGCTTTAATGTATTTTCTTTCGATTTTTATTAAGTGTGTTCTCAACATTTGACCATTTTGAATACAAATGACCAATTTCAAACTGTATTCTCCTTATCACGTGTCCACGTTGTGAAAAATACACAGCCATCTAGCATCATGATGTGCTTTAATGCGGATTCTTTCCATTTTCAATGAGCTATCCAAGTTTGACCATTTTGAACAAGAATGAAACATTTAAAACAGCTTCAAACATATCACTTGTGACCACTTTGTGAAAAAGAGGTCATCCAGCATCATGATGTGCTTTAATGCAGATTCTTTCCATTTTCATTCTCTCAACATTTTATCCTTTTGAACAGGAATAGAAAACTTTAAACGGCACTTAACCGTTTGCTCTGTTGATAACCAAAACACGCGTTTAATGGTCTGAAGTCAGCGGCGTAGCATCGCAAGTCTTACCGCCATTTTGTCCGCCTGTTCTGAAACCAGGTCTTGACTTGGGCGTCCGTCATCTTGAGGGCCTTGGCCAGGGTGGCGCGCTCGGCCGACGCCAGGTACTTCTGCCGGTGGAAGCGCTTCTCCAGCTCGCAGATCTGCACCCGGCTGAAGGACGTGCGGGGCTTTTTCCTCTTGGGCGGCGTGCGGTTCTGGTACGGGTGGCCGATGCGGCGGGTCACGGAGAACGGCGACAGGGCGGCTGGAAAACGGACAAACACCATAACAGGCTCTTTTTTTAATGTTGTGGTCAGACACAAGGAAAAGCTTACAAACGATTGTAGTGAATGACAGAGGTACTCGAGTCACATGATTTGCGATTTTTAGGACTTGCTGGCTAAAACTTATGAAAGACTCGACTTTTTCCCGCCTCTGGTGATTGATGTCCCGGATCAGTTATTACCATCAAAAGCCAGAAAGAAACGATTTCCCAGGAGATTTGGTTTGTTTTCCCGTCTTTAGCTGGATGAAGTGATTGCCAATTTTGTGGTACATTTTGGGCCTCTGAGCAGAGGCCCAGAAGCTGCCAGTTGAGGACGACGATTGTAATTACGATTGCCAGTAAATCAATAAAATCACATTTCTCTGAAGGAAAAAAAATGGAGGAAGTTGATGGCTGCCCAGGATAAAAAAAATAAAATAAAAAAAAAAAATAGAAATGCTGCCTTTCATAAAAACAGAGCTTCTACTATATCATTAAATTAATCATTTAAAAAAAAAAAAAGAGGTGCGCCTTCTCTGTCAGGTATGGCTAGCATTTGGTAGCTAATATTTTTATTGCTTTGCCTGTATTTTGATCAAGATTGCATGATTTAAACAATCACTTTTCGAGGTTGGGTGTAGGGTATAGATGTGTACCAACTAGCTTATCATTCTTTTTGTCATATTTTGATCATGTTTGCGTTGATGCTTAAAGTCAACAAAGTTATACTTAGAGCTAGTAAATATTTTATTTGATCACACTGTTTGTCTTTTTTTTCTGGAGCAATTTTTTGATGTTGAATATCAGATTGAGAGGGGTGCACCATCTCTGTCAGATTGTTTGTTGATTTTTGTTTTTTTCTGTCATATTTTGCTGCCTTTTATTTGGAATTTAGTTTTCTTTTGCGTTCATGATTAAACATTGATCCATCGGCAGCATAATTATACATACAGCTTGTAAATATTTGTTGTGTTTTTTTATCTTATCATGCTGATGCCATTTAATGCTGTTTGCTCCAGTTTTCAACTTTTCTTTTTTTTTTTCTTTTTTTTTTAGGTTGTGTATAAGAGCCATCATGGTTGCTATACATATATATTTACTTAGTCACATTTTGATCAATGCATGAAATATAATGCCTTTTAAATGGTCGTTATTTTGCCATTTTTCAATGTTGTGCATAGGAGGGAGGGGGGTGCGTCATTTGTTGCCAAAGCGGTGACTCATTGGCCAATTAAACCCTACTCATATTTGATTATTATATGATTAAACACATTTTTTACCTTTTTGGTTTGCATTGCCTTTTGTTTTGAAGGTGTGTATATGGCAGAGTAGGGGTGCGTCATTTGATGTGCATTCGGGCGAGGGAGTGGACTCACCTGGGCAAGCCCCCTTTGGGAAAGAATAGTCAGCGAGGAGGCCATTGCCGTCTCGCAGGTGCGCGAGCTCGGGGTAATAGCATTTAGCTAAGGTCTCCACCGTGCTCCAGACGGGGACCCTGCCGATGTCCCCCTTGGGGAGAGGGCAGAGGGGCCCGGCCACCGCCGCCGCCCCGTTCCCCGGCCCCCCCGCGACCTCTCGTGCTCGGCTCTCCTCTGCCTGCTCCCCTAAAGGAAAGGGAGACACAGTGAGGTCCCGCATCTGGAGCACAGCAGTCGGGCCTCCCCCAACGGGCAGGTGTTCATAGGCGCCCCACGGTGGCTAATCGCATGAGGGAGGAGCCGAGAATGATGAACACATTTATGCTTTCAATTGGAAACGTTTGACGTCTGCCATTTAGTAAAACAAGTGACAGAGAGCATTGCTGGGGATGACAAGTCAAAGCATGCTAATCAGCATAGTTGGTCACAGGGTTGCTCAAAGATGAAATGAATAAACATCAGCATAGAAGACTTCATGGTAAGAAATTATGTGAAAAATGACAATAAAACAAACCTGCAACATTATTGAAAGGCATGTTTAATGATCCCATTATGACCATGTTATTTGTCAGAATGATGCATGCAAGTAGAGCCAAGTCATTATTTACTAGGGATGTAACGATAAGAGCGATATTGTGATATCGTAATATTAAAACTGCCACAATATCGTCGTCGTCATGTTCACGATATTTAAATACAACACATCTGTTAAAAAAAAAAAGTCAGGTTGATTTCCATTTGTGCAGTTCTAGCACCCTCTGGTGGCTATTTTTTTTTTTTTTTTTTTGTGCAGTTTAATTTTCATCAGGGATGTTTTGGCCCTTCTATGTTTAAAATCTATACTAATTGTCAGATGAAGGGGAACGTAATATGCCTGTGAAGCAAGTCAACATATGGAGGAACTCAGTGTGTGTGCATTAACAACATAACATAATAATAATAGTGACATAATAATAAAAAAGAATAATAATAACATAACATTGATGTTATGTACAAAAGCACAATAGTGTGCTTTTTTTGTATGAGCTCATTTTTTTAAATATTGCCAACCTCCCTACAATGTCGTGATAATTATCATATTGTGAACTTCATATCGTGATAATATCGTATTGTGACATTTGTATATCGTTACATCCCTATTATTTAAACTTACCAAATCGATCAATAATCCATTTTTTTAATAGCTTGTATGTGACGAAATTGTACCTTGATTTCAATTCAAAGCTGCAAATATATCTTAAATATATATTTAATAATATGTTTTTTAATTGCTACAAACAAAAGTTTTTACATGCCACAGATTTATGCAAAATTTTAAAAATTGCTACAATACAATTGTCACGACCTGTTTGTAGCATCCAAAGTACAAAAATGTGTGATTATTTTAATTTCTACAAAAACCAACAAAAAATATTTCTAAAAAAAAACAACACTCTCCAACATTTAAGCTAAATTTGAAAATTGCTATTGCTATTGCTAAAATTGCATTGAAATGTTTGCACCCTCTACCAATTTCTTCCAAAAGATGAGACTGTGCACTGAGTGTAATTTAAAATCAGAAAAAATAAATACATATATTTTAAAAAAATATACCATAATCTAGAATATATTTAAGAATTGTCCAAGCAATGTTTTTGCACCCTCCAGATTTACGGATATGCAAAATGTGTTACAGTTACATTTTTGCTCCACCTAGATGGTGTGTATTGTCCAAATGATGAAAATGAATTTTGGTTGTTAAATTCAAAGAGGAAGTCAAGTCACATTTTTCCAACATGTTCCCCCACAATCCCAAACACGACATTCTGATTAATTTTGCATTTGTAGAATGTGAATTAAGACGCAAAATGGAGCCGTTTTTCCTCCATGTCAGGAGGCGGCCATTTTGCCAGTTGCTGTCACATGAAAAATGACATCACAGTGCCTCAGGGTTCAGGGAACGACCAGTCACAGCGCACCTTGTGAACGTCACACGAGCAAACTCAGAAAACAGGTGAGTCGCGATTGGTCATTATTTGAGCCTTGAGCAACTGTGATGTCATTTTCAATCAACAGCCAGTGGCAAAATGGCCGCCCACTGAGATGGATGAAAAACCAGTAGATTTTGGTGCTTAAAGGGATACTTGACTCATTGAGCCATTTTCAGCAGTAAAAAAAAATAATATTTTGTCTATAATTAATGTGGTAACTTCATTACTTTTCATGTACAATTAATACCTTTAAAAAGTATTTTTTTTCTACTTGTTGTCAACTGATGATGACATCACCTGTGCTGAGGAAGTAGGTAACGAGCAATCATGGCTCAGTTTGCTGAAAACAGGTGAGCCGTGATTGGTCGTTACCTACTTCCTCAGCACAGGTGATGTCATCATCAGTCGACAGCAAGAGGAAAACAGTTTTTATATAGGTGTTAATTGTACATGAAAAATAATGAAGTTATCAAATTAACTCTGGACAAAATATTACATTTTCACTGCTGAAAATTGTTCAGGTAGTGAAGTATCCCTTTAATAACGCAATATTAATTAAAAAAATAAAATAAATACAATGTTTGGGGGACCACATGGAGCATAATGTATTTTAAAAGCAGAAATCATTCATCTAAGAAATATATCATATAATGGATATTTAAAAAGTCACAGCACCTCCCAAAAAATCGTAATAATAATCCAAGCGCTACAGGCTATTTTTACTGATATTTGTATGAAATTTTACAGGTAAAATATTGTTTTTCAAACGTGCTAGTTTGAAAAACAATATTTTACCTGTAAAATGCACAATACATGGATGAGGATTTAGTTTATTTTATCGCATCATTTAGCATTTAGCTTCCCTTGTAGCGAAACTTGCAGGCCGTCTTATTTGCCTTCCTTCCTGCTTGCTTGCGTGCTTGTCTCACTTTCGCTGTCCAAGTATTAATAACCACTTCTCATCTACATCATAAAATATCTATGAATACTGTCTATTTTGTCAGGCGTGGGATAAACACACGATCAATGCGTGTGTAAGGGGATCGCTTTTGGCCATAGATCCACTTGGCCAACCACCCACCCGCCACACATTCAATGTGACGGAGAGCAATACAACCAACCTGAAACCATCTGCTTCTTTGCTCTTTCATTCTTTCTTTCTTTCTTTCTGTTTGGCCACCAAAAATAAAAAAAAATCTCACCTGGAGCCCAAATGAGCGTAAACATCTGTTCAGGAGTCGCCTGAGCGCCGCTGATGCTATTTGGCAACGGCGCACTGCGTTCGAGGCTCTCCGAGCTTTGTGATTCCAAGACGGATTGCTGCAATTTGAACGTCGTCGTGTAAATGACAAGCGCATTTAGCCGCATATTGCTCTCTAATGATGTTCCCTAATTTCCGGCATGTTTTTTTTTTTTTTTTAATACGAACATCATCAGGTTTCACGATCCGTAATTGTGAAGTGGTAATTGTATCCCCCGCTAAAAGATTTCTTGGGGGGGACGGACGTGGGTGGGATTTTTATCATTAGTTTCTGATCCCTTGATGCCGCCTAAAGATGCTCACACATGACCTAATTTAGTTTTTAAAGAGGACGTCAATGTTAAACATTTCTTGCCAATAATATGTTATATGTGATCTCACGAGTCTAAACATGACATTATGATTAATATTACATTTGTGGACTATGACTTATGCAGCACTATCCAGCTGTTTTTATCAATATCAAAAGGCGGCCATTTTGCCGCTTGCTGTCGACTGAAGATGACATCACAGTTGCTCACGGCTCAGGCGACCAATCACGGCTCACCTGTTTTCTGAAGTTGAGCTGTGATTGGTTGTTACCTAAGCAAATGTGAAGTCATTTTTAGTCAACAGCAAGTGGCAAAATGGCCGCCTTGTGATATTGATAAAAACTGCTGGATTTTATTTTTACATTCATATTCCACGATATTTAAACTAGTGGGGCTACTTATTATTGTTTAGAATTTTTGGGGGTGTTGACTTCCTCTTTAAGCCACATTTGACTATTAGCGACTTGCGCTGAACCCTTGTAGTGCCCCGCTTTGATTTGGGATCATTTTTGGGGGCAAAAAATGTGTATTCTTCACTGGAAATTACAGTATTCAATTCATACCATACATATAAATACGTTGATTGTTAGACTTCCAACAATTTGCTCCCTCATATTTAACGCGATAAGCTGAGATTGATCGTCCAATTGTTATCATCTGCTCAAATCAAAAGTGATGCAACGTCGCCATCTACAGGTACCTGTTAGTCATTACACTGTTTTACAAACCTGAATTTTACAGACAAGCTGAGCAACACCCTGCTCCATGTTGAAAATATATATTTTCTTGTTGTTGTCTATCAAAAATATTGTTTGAACCACAATTTTGCACCATTATGGGTTGTTCCAATTCGGAAGCTCCACTGTTTTTGACCGTTTCAGGTTGCCGTATATTTTATTTGAATACATTTTTTTTTCACTGTATTATTGTGAGGCATAAGCAGTTCAGAAATGGATGGATGGATTTCTGTGTCCTTTTTATGACTTGCAGGCCTGTTGAGGTTCACAAGCAGCGCATCTGGCGTGCACATAATGTTCTGCGTTAGATGCTATTTCGGGCCATCTGCCTGCTAAATAAAGAAGCGGGCATGTAGAAAACAACATTCGGGTCGACGCCGGAAAAGATTGAATGGAAGACTGGAATTCATAAATGCAACCAGATGAATGCATTGCTCATCCATTGACATCTAACACTTAATACTTGAGTGATGGGGAATCACTTTTCCTGTATATCGACCTGCCCCCCCCACCCCACCCCCCCCTTTTTTTTTTTTTTTTTAAATGTGCTGTACCCTCAAGAAACATTTTGTTCTTGCAACCCCCATTTTGCTATTTCCAATGCCATTATACTCAAACCAATACTACATGTGTAGGGTGAAAAACCAAAAAAGAAAAAAAAATCGTATATGTTTCTATATCCTACACACCATACCCCAAATAAATGAATTATTATTATTATTTTTGCAACCCCTACTTTTTAACTACTTGCATATTTGCAATACCATCTAAAATATGTCCAAAGGATGAAAAAAAAATATATATATACTTTTTTGTTCGCCAGACCCCAAAGAAATTTATATCTAAACTGCACTAAACAACATTGAAAAATATTACCTTTAGTTTGCGGCATTTAGTGAACGAATGGTGACCTCACTTTCTGCAATTATTTCAATCTGTTGGACGCTGCAAATCTGGAAAATTGATTGGCAATAGGTTGTCAATTTGGGGTTGCATATGGTATTTAAGAAGGTGCGAAAATTTGGATTTAGTCACTTAAAAATTCATTTATAACTTATTCTTTATGCCATCTTGGGGTTTGGCAAATTTCAGCTGTATTTTATTGGCTGAAAATGAATCCATATTTTTCTTGAGATCTATGGACGCAAGATTATATAAAAAATGTTTATGATTTCTACAGGCCACACCCCTAAGAAATCCTCACTAAAGCTGTGCTAAAACACACCAAGTGGAGTATGCTATATAAAATGTCAATTAATTTTCATGCCTTTAATGCAAACGAAAAAAAAAATACATCTTAGGACAAAACGTGCGTATTTGTGCTGGAACCCAATTTGACCGAAAGCAAGAAAATGTGTGTCGTGTATAATAAAAGCAGGTGTGCGTGCGCGCGCGCGTGTGTGGTGTAGGCCTACTTAATAACACTTCTCAGTGACAAAGCGGCTCCCCCCCACACCCCACTGCGGATATTACCTTTTCTCCGGCAATCTAATAAATAAATCCGTGAAGGATTGTAACGGGGATATTGAAATAGAACATGAACATATTGTACAGTGCTATTTATTACCGTGCAGGCGTTCAAGAAAAGGAGGCAGCACGTTTCGGACTGCTTGCTTGCTTGCTTGCTGCTTCTTTTCGAATTGATGGCGACAAAGTGGACGTGATGGCTGCTCTGTTTTTTGTCGCTTGTCGTATTATGATGACGAGTCAGCGTGGAAAAGAACATTCAAGGGGAATGCATCCGAATGGATTTTCAAATCAAGCAAGGAAGTTTTGGATTTAAACGACGAGTAATATTGAAGTAATAACAAATACTGTAAATCTGATACCGAGTAACATTAAAACAACGTCTATTAGTTATGGAAACAAAAATCGCAAGAAACGTGAAATAAATTTAAATTTCACAATTGTTCTATTTATGGCTTTAAACGCGTTTTGTTTGTATATGCATCGTCAAAAATTCTACATGGAACAATTATGCAGTTTTCCAAACGTGCAAATAATAATAATAATAAATAATACTAATAACAACGAAAGAAACGTGAACTAAAGGTTGTCTTTTACCATATTTTTTCAGTAAAAATCCAATTCATGCAGGAAATTTGAAATGAATTTTAGATTTTAAACGTCTACAGATAACATGCAAATACTGTGGTAAAATATTTTTTTACGTTTTAAAAAAATGCAGAAAGAGAAAATAATGTGCACATTAAAACATGAAAAAAAGAATAATGCACATCGTTTATTTTTCATGTCTGCTAAACTATAATGACTTCATTAAAAACGTCTTATATTTTAGGTAAAAAAAAAAACAAAAACGTGTTGTGTGTGTTAAAATGTGGGTATAAATAACAGTACGTACAAGAAAGGTTAAGCAAAATTCGAAGTTATGACATTTTATCTGATGGCCCAAACAAACAAAAACGCCTTACCACAGTATTTGTGAATCTATTCAAACATGAACACAAAATGCATTAAAATAGCGCTGTTTTTTTTCTTCTTTTTTTTTTATTTTTTATTACGTTGTCGATTTCTTCACAAAACGTCTTCCAGCTATCATTTTGCATACAAAGACGTCACGCGTGAAGAAAATCACACTTGTGCAAACCAAATCGTGCATTTCTAAAAAAAAAAAAAAAATCTTCTCATCTCGTGCACGCGCCTTTTTAATTGGGAAGCCATTTTCTGATCAATAGGCGACCCACACGTCATGATTGCAGCGACAAAATGGAGGAATTAAAAGGAGACATCATCAGCGAGTCTTTACACGAGTGCAGCCTTTTGCAGTTGACAACCCCCCACCCCCCTTCCTCCCCCTCTCCATCATATATTAATAATTCATCGCATCGAATGAACGGAATGGTCAATATTTAATAGGAGGGTGGGAGAGGGGGGGCATTTTCATCTTCATAACTGCGAGATCACGTGACACCCACACATACACTGTAGACTAATTAATAGCGTCATTTAAAAACGTTGGAAATATGAATTATGTTTTTTGTTCCCCATCTTTACACGCCCTATTAAAATGCTTTTTAATGTATAGAGAAAACGGTCTGGCTCAAGTTTGATTAGAATATGGATAAATAATGTATACAATGTATAATCAAAGTATACATCGTCATGGAAGTCGAAAAGCCATTGATGTGATTCATATACAATAATGGAAGTCATTCATATTTAAGATGATACAGTTGGCCTGTTTTTGCATATAGAAATTCATGGGGAAAAAGTAGTGCTTCGGTGTTTTGAATGCATTGGATTTTTATGCAGTTTCTACATTGAGTATAGAATGCAGTGACAACATTATTTGTTGGGAAATGAAAGTATTTGTTTATTGTTTTGCATTTTAGACATCTTCATTGCAGCTCTGCACTTGTTATTACTAAAATACAATTGAGACTTTTTAGGGAAAAGTATTACTAAACGATAAACAATACGTAATAATCCTTTCTTAGTCTCAAGGTGGAAAATTGTGTTACAAAAATAAAGTATTTATTTTTAGTAAAAAATAAAATGTGATTTTTTTTAATACTATTTGTCATAAATGTCACTTCTGCAATTTGCCATACAACAAAGCAAAATATGTTTGTTACTATTATTATTATTATTATTATTATTATTATTATTATTATTATTATTATTATTATTATTATTATGAAACAACGCCTCTTTCCATTCCTTTACGCCAGACACAATTTGTGAGTACTTGTGTGTATTTGGTGGTTATTGGTGTATTTTTTTTAATTTTTTTTTTAACTGTGCAAGAAGTTGTCACGTGAAAGTTTCCGTTTGCCATATACAAGCAACTTTAAAATAAGTGCATGCACGTTTATGATGTTTAAAAAATACATCACACCTCATTCACAGCATATTTTGAAAATTCTTTCCCATTTTTGTTGTTGTCGTCCATTATACAAAATTTACAAAAAAATGATATGGTATGAAAAGAAATGATAGTTTAGTCTGTATTTGGGGCCTTGTAACCGTTTTTCTGGGGCTTTATACTTATTTTTAGAGGCTCTATACTAAATTTGTGTAGTGATGCAAATTGCATATTTTGGGGCCTTTTTTGTAACAGGTCTTTAGAGAGCAATAACTGCGAAAAAAAAAAATGATGCGTTTTTTTTTTTTTTTTTTTTTAAACCCATGCTTTTTTTAATGTTACATTTGTGCCAATTCTACATACGTTTTTTGAGCATGTTTTTGATGTTTGGGGATCTTGATTTTAATAAGGTTTCCTCTTGGGTTTTATTTTTCTCAAAATACTGCATTAATGCAAAAACATTTTCTGTGCATATAATTTGGGCCTTATTTCAATAGGTTCTCTTCTTTTGGAATTGCTTTACAGGAAAAATGTTGCAAATCATTTTTTATTTTTTATTTGAATCCCTTTAAACACAAAAAATCTCGTTGAGTTTTACTTGTTTTTTTTTCAACCACGTAAATATGTAAAAGCACGTTTTTGAGCATTTTTGTGCATATTTCAGGGTACTTTTTTTAAATAAAAGTTGCTGTTGGCTTCTTGTTCTCAAAGCATAATTATGAAAAAACACATTTTATGAGATGTGTGCACATTTGGGGGGCTGGACATGGTGTGCATGTATAGTGCTAAAACAACAACACGTTTTTGTGCCTATTTTTGGACTTTTCAACCTTGAAGCATCATTCATGCATTAAAAAACAACAACAACAACAACAAAACCAGTGATTTACCTGTTAATCTGTCCTTTGCAAACCTCCTGCTGCTCTCCATCCAGGGGAAGGTAAAATTGGCATTGCCCATGGGCCCCATACCGAGGCCGGGCGGCGGCTGATGAACCCCGCCGGCAGCCGAATTGGGTGGCAGGGGCTGCGGCGGCGGCGGCATGGGCCTGTGCGCCGGCACCCGGATCACCCCGCCGGCCCCCGCCCCCGCCGCCGCCGCCGCCGCCGAGTTGACGTTGACGTTCATGTTCATGCTGACGTTCATGTTCATGTTGACGTTGTAGGAGCCGGCCAGGCCCATCGAGCAGGCCGGGTTGTACACGCCGCCGTAGCCGTTGCCGTAGACGGCGTTGGAGGCGGCGGCCAGCGCGGCGTACTCGGGCTCCCCGGTCCGGTTGGGCAGCATGCAGCCGCCCTGGGACTGCTCCGAGCTGTTGAGGATCTGGTCGATGCCGAAACTGATGGGCTCGTGCTGCTGCTGCTGCTGTTGTTGCTGCTGGTGAGTTTGGTTCACCTCCTCGATGCCCGTGTGCTCCATCTTTTTTTTTTTTTTAATTCTTTTTCTAATAACAAGCAAGTGTGTTTTACCCCCCCACCCTCTCTCACTATATTCGTTGAAGTCTGCTTGCTTTCAAGCATCCATAACGGCCCACAATGATGATAATAACGGCGATAGATCCAGTGCGTAAAACGACCCAAATGGTGCCATCGTTTGCGTCCAAAAGGGGGGCTAAGAGACAGCGTATTCCATTTTACGCCGGCAAGAGTTGTGACAAATCACTTACTGGCACAAATCCGCGCGTTGGGCCCCCGGAGAGCCTGCGAGGGCCCACGGGTGGGGATGCTGCTGGTGCTGAGGATCCATGTGCGTCGAAACCCAGCGGAACCTCGTCCGGAGTGGCGAGACTTTTGACTTTGCAGGCTCGTCGCGGCGAGCGGGGAGACTCGTGTTGCGTTCAAGTGCAGGTGAGACCAGCCAATGCGTAAAAGCTGCCATTCGGCCGAGCTCTCTTCTTCTTCCTCCTCCTCCTCCTCTTCCTCCTCCTCTTCTTCAGCCTGAGTGGACGTGCTCGCTACTCTTAAAGAGACAGCAGCTTTTCCGGCGTTCAAAAGCCAACTGGGGCGTTTGTGGCTCGAAATGATGTCCGAGGCCACGAAGTAACGCTGCAATACGTCCTTTAAGGACTTTTATTGGGAATACACAATAGTTCTAGAAGGAAAGAAAGAAAGAAAGAAAGAAAGAAAGAAAGAAAGAAAGAAAGAAAGAAAGAAAGAAAGAAAGAAAGAAAGAAAGAAAGAAAGAAAGATGACAAAGTCCGCATTATAAGTGGATGAAAAGTATTTTCTGTCAAAAGCGCTACTTTTAGTTTCCTGACAACTTAACAAATAACATAAATATAGCCTAAAGTGACTTTTTTATATTTATAATATTACAAAAATAAATAAATAAATACATAAAAACTGAGCTCAAATCGCACATGACGCTTGGAAGTTGACCAACTTTAATCTAAAAATATCCATCCATCCATTTTCTGAGTTGCCGCTTTTCCTCACAAGGGTCGCATGGCAATCTAAAAATATGAAAATGAAATATAAATATTTATTGTATTATTTGTCCAAAATTTTGTATTTTAGCTACTTTAAAAATGATGTAAAAAAAACAACATAAATTTAAACAATACATAATGTGTAATGTGTGTATAATGTGTATTGTGACGTCACAAAGGAGCGACAGAGAACTGATGGACGGCGAACAGATTGTCACAATACACCAGCATTAAAACGGACTCTTTGTTTGTTGTTTTGTACAATGTAAACTGTTAGCTATATTTAGCTCATTTTAGAGCACGTGACCTCGAGCTAGCTTGCTGGATATTGCTTGTTGAAACGTGCACATATTTCAAGATTTCTAAGAAACATATTACACAAGAAGAACAGAAGCAATGAATGACTAATAAATTACATTAAAAAACTATTATTTTAACGGTCTGTCGTGACGTCATCTATACGTCGGGAAGTTGTCTGGAAGTGCCATAATATATCACATGAAGGATAGATAGATAGATAGATAGATAGATAGATAGATAGCCTCATGCAGCTCCTTGTGCAGGCTTCAATTCAATAAACATGACAAATGAGTGATAATAAAAGCACGACACGCGTTGTGAGGAAGGAGAAGGAGCAGCAGGAGGAGGGAGTGAGGGGGAAAAAAAAACAAATTTAATATATCAGCGTTTTATTACGCACTTATTTCACTTTGGGCGCGAATGGAGATATGTCTCCGCTGCAAGAGGTGGCTGCAGGGGAAGCATAAAAATCAATTGTGTGCATGCTGCGCGGACCATATCCATAACGCTGGTGGCTGCGATGCTTATTGTTAGGATCGTGATGACGATGATGATGAAGATGATGACGAGGAGGAGCATTAGGAGGAGGATGGGCTGTTTTGTTTACATGCTGCAAATGAATTCAATGCTCAAGTAAATCTCGCCATAAACACAATTTGACCTGCATGACAAACAAGGCACACGTGCAATATATCGAAGCTCATATGTGCCTTTATTTCCATTTGCATGCATCAAATGATGGATGTAATGTATAAAAGGCATTTGTTTTCCTGCAGAGACAACGCTATTGAAGTAGCTCAATGTTTTGAATTGACACCGTCAAATAGCTATATGTAACAATGGAGGCTCCATTATGTATCCTTATAATGAAGACTTGTGCTGATGTGTGCACTGAAGGGACTCTTCACGATCAACCTGTAACAGCCCACACTGTGATTTTCCTAATTAAAACCACACATCAGTTATACTGAGCATATAGGGATGCTTTTTTTTGTTTGTTTGGAATTTAATAACAACAAAATAGAGTTTGTATTTTTGGGGGGATAAAATTAAAGCATTTTTTTTAATAACATGGATATATATATTGTATTTTCTTTAACGAAAAAAATCCAACTAAATATTTGGTGGTTTTTTTGTTTTGTTTTTTATAAAAAATATTTCGTTTTTGGGGGGGGGCTGGGAAAATTTAACTTTTTTTTGTCAGATAAAATTTTGAAAATGTCTGTTTTCGAATACTATCAAGGTAAATATTTTTTTGTGATAAAATGGAAAAATACCATGCGTCTTTTTGTGAATAAAAAGTAACGATATTTATTTATTTATTTATTTATTTATTTATTTATTTAATTATTTATTTATTAGGGAAAAAAATACCATGCGTTTTTTTGGTGAACAAAAAGTAACGATATTTCTTTATTTTATTTATGTAAGTATTTATTTATTTATTTATTTATTTTTATTTTTTTATTTATTTATTAGGGAAAAAAATATTTGGTCTTTTCTGGACAAAATAAAACCAAATAGGCAAAGGGAAAACAAATATCTTTTTTTTTTCTGAATTAGTCAAACTAATTATTTTGTGTTTTACATAACATGAAACTGTTGTTTATTAATTAATGAAAAACACCGTCTATGATATGTTGTCTATTTATTTATATATTTATTACAAAATAAAAAAACGTTTTTTTTCCCCCCACTACCGATTAAACAAGCAATGTTTTATTTCGCATATGAGTGAATTTAATTTCAGATCTGGAAAAAAAAGCTATGCGTCCTTTGCAATCACAGATATTGATTCTGTTCATTCATGTGGTTACAGTTCGCATTTGTGTCACTGCTACACACTGAGGGGTTGTTTTTAATATTTTGGTTCCTTCTGCAGGTTCGTGAGGGGGTCACAATATTAGGAACAGCTCATTCCAACCAACCACAAACATATTGTCACATGACACTTGGCAAAAAATAAATAAATATTATCTTCCACGTGAAGGATTCATTCCATTCAGCGCTTGTATTGCATCAAAGGTGTACCTAATGTGACGGTGCCATGTTTTGGTGTGATGCAAATGTTCTACTAATGCAATAAAAATGCGCCAATTAAGATAAACGCACGCGCGCCCACGCCCGTGCATGGGCCTTCTCCTGCGTGTGTGTGATAAATGTTGCCTGCAGGCGATGTAGTTCGTGTGCTTCATAAAGTCCAGCAACCATGCATGCAGAGGGAGAGAAAAAAAATAAGGACACAAAGGAATTGGTCACAGTTTGTGTGAGTGACTGATTTGTATACTCGGCCAATTCAAAGCAACAATAACACTAGAGTGCAGGTGGGGAAGTCCACGCGATGAGTGGATGGATGACAGCATGACATGTGGCACATTGTTTGCCAAAGGAAAGTAAACAAAGCACGACAAGAACATTAACATCATGCGTAAGGTGGAAAATGATTGGCAATGTGCATGTGTCATTAAAAAAAAAAAAAAAGTCAGAAAGACAAGAAGATCAGGTTAACAAATTGAGACTGCTCAACATGAGTGTAATCAAATAATTTATTGTAAAAAAAAAAAGAAAAGAAAAAGACTTGATTAAAAACGTTTGACTCAAAAACAATTTATTAAAAACAAATTGAATTAATCATTTTCACATTTTTCGAACAATAGGTGTATTTCAATGCATTTCATAAAAAAAATGTTTACATGTATTGAAGAGGAATGAATAGATTTTTTTTCAATAAATAAGTATTCAAAATGTTTTCATTTTTTTTTACTATTATTAGGACAAAATACGTATAAATTACTTTAAAAAAAATCACAACAATACATGACATTTTCACTTAATCAATACATCAATTTGAATTAACATTTGAGCATTTTATTTAAAATGAACAAATGACTTCTTATTTATTTAGCATTCTAAGAAGTAAAAGAAAATATTTTCGTGCTTAAATAAGCAAAGAATAATTTATAGGCTATTCAATAGGCATTAATTAAATTCTTAAAATGTATATTTACGTAATTATTATTAAAATAAAATAAAATAAGGATATTTCTGGATTTTTTATTTTGTTGGTTTTGAAATAATTATACCATAATTTAAAATTCATTTTTTCACTTGAATCCTCTCTTGAGATCACCCCTCTCCCTGCAGCACTTAAATAAATAAATAAATAAATAAATAAATCTCCGTAATTGTGAACGATAGATAGTTCAACTAGTACGTGCGTGGGCGTGCGTGTGTGTTTGTTAGCCACTAAGCTGTCCATCACACTCTACAAGAGGACAGATGCTGAGGTGCATTTAAAGTGACAGCTGCAAAATGATCAAAGCTGACACACTAAGTGTTGTATAAGTACGCATTGCATATAGTATAGTATAGTATAGTATAGTATAGTATAGTATAGTATAGTATAGTGAGCCTTGCATGCATGGATGAAGGCCTGCAGGTCGTGCAGTTTGTTGTATGTGCAGAGTTGTATTACATTAGGGTGCTTTTGCGGGGTCCTCAACGCCCCCCAGGGGGAAACCTGGCGCCTCCTGCTTGGAGCAGACGACGCGAAGCTGCATGGCCAGAGTGGAAGAGGAAGGGGGAGGATGAAGACGAGGAGGAGGGGGGAGTAAAAAAAAGAAAAAAGAAACAACTCGTGAAATACAGTCTGGGGACGATTGATGGACGTCATATTGCTGCTTGCACTGACAAGCTGAAGGCAACGAGGTCATTTGGTTCATGCATCATCATCGTCATTATTATTATTTCATTATTATTATTGTGAGGATCATTTTGTTATGCTGACAAGCTCAAGGCTACATGCTAATGTATTAGAATTACTAATATTATTATTGGCAAGCATGCAGGTCATTCACTAATGTTGTTTTTATCCATTTTTAAAATAAATAATGACACTGATAGGCGTAAGGCAATCAAGTCATTTATTATTGTGTTTTTGTTTTATTATTACAATGAAGAGCTGCTTGAGGACAAGGGGCTCATTTGCTCATTTTATTAATGTATTTTTTGGTATACTTATTAAACTGTGACGCTCAGACAGGTAATTGTTTATGATTAGATATTTTTTTATTAAATCTAGCTTAACATTACACTCACAATATATATATATATATATATATATATATATATATATATATATATATATATATATATATATATATATATTGTTATTTCATCTGGTTTTAATTGTTATTACGTAGGAATATTACAGTGACAAACTCTTTAAAGGCTGTTTAAGCCATTTAAAAAATGTCTGACAAGCTCAAAGCAGACAGGAAATTATTATTATTACGTATTTATTTTTAACTGCTGTTTCGCTGTTTTCAATTTCCCCTTTCAAAGTGTAGAACAGAAATTGTTAATTTTTAAAAATATATTTTTAGACATTTTCGAAATAACTTGAAAACAATGTTTATTTTTTCGATAGCATTATTACACTGAAAAACTCCATCCTATTTTAAATTTTAATTTACTTTGGCCTACTTTTACAAGCTCAAAGAAGATCCCGTATTTTCAAGGATTAATATTAGACTGAAAAAAAATCATTATTCCTGACAAAGCAATCAGGTGATTTCGATGTTTTGTTTATTTTTTTAATCCGTCAAAATGAACCGACTGACTCATTTATTTACTTTCCCCCGCTCTGCTCAGTTTTCTTTTCATTCTCTTGATTCCTCCTCCTGGTGTTCTTGGCGGGCATCTGAGTTGAGCTGCATGCAAGCGCGTATCGATCCGGCTTCTTTTTTATTGAGTAAGTTGCTGCAGCTTCAAGTGAATTACAGCCACCGCTGTGAGGCGTTTACGTGAGTGTCATTTAAGTCGGATAAAAGAGCTTCTCTTTCATTTACTCGCCTCGCCGTTTTCATCTCGCTCTTTAACTGGCGCGCATGAGGGGGAATACTTATTGCAGTATTGGTCATAAAAAGTCTTTCTTAATAAGGACAGTGTTGACGAGGATGCGTTTACAACGGCAAACAAGATCCCTTATGTGCTGGGTTCGGCAGTGCTGCATGGCGAAGTGGCGAGGGTGCACTGCGCGTGCGCACGGACGAGCGTAATTGGCCGTATCATTGGCTTTTGTCTTGTTTACAAAAGCGCTAATTGAATTTCCTCCTCTGGCATTGAAGGGGGCCACCATGCAGCCGCCTGTCACGCAGCCGACTTCGGGATGGCCAACCCCGGCAGCGAGCAGCAGGCTGGCCCGGGGCGAGACTGGTGGAGGAAGGGGGAGGAAAGGGGAGGAAGGGGGACATCTGTCTGCATCAAGTGGAAGTCTCGTCTTTTTACGAGCACAAGTAGCATTTTGAATATTTATCGGCACAATAAACAATCATTCTAGAATCTGTAACGAAAAAAAAAACACAGGAGAGTGATGTTTGATGAGGTCCTGCTTTGTTTCTAGTTGCAGTTTATTCTTCCATGTGTTTTTAGTCTGCAGATTGCAGTGTACACATAAAGTCATTCTTCCAAACTAGAAACATTTTGTTTGATTTCTGTTTAGTTACATGGCCTTAAAAAATATACATGTATTTTCAAATGCTTTCTAAATGCAGTGTATTTTTCCATGTGAATTCACTGGAAAAAGTCCTTTCAATCTATTTCATTTGAACATGTAGCTCCATCTGTTGCGCATGATTAAACTGCCAGCCGTTTTAGAAAATTTCAAAATTTTCAATACCCACGCGATATTACGTTCAATAATTATGCATAAACCGGATCTACCAAATGACAGAATAGACTCCCTACTTTTTGCCTCATCCCGTTCTTTTATAATTGACAGTAGAAAAACGTAGGTTTGCCAAAATACAGCCATTTCTCCCATGGACTTTGAAACTGTGTTTATTTCGTAGAAAATGAGGCAATGATGTCATCTATCGGTGGTTGGGCATCAGTAAAGTTGTTTCTAAGTTTGACATTTACAGTGGAGCATAATCAGATTCTCCCTGATCCATCCCCGCTCTAAAAAATACAATTGACAAGTATACTTGTCAAAGGCAGTCAATGAGTTAAAATGTGGTAAGCCAGACAGCATAATTAAAAGTAAAAAATAAAACAATCCAAAAATAGGTGAGTCCCGGGTGCTGAATAAGTAGTCATTATTTCACTTTTTAAAAAATGAACTGAAAACATGGAGGACACAACCACACGAGGATATGAAGCTGATTGGCTGACAGGAAAAAAAGGGTGGGACTGAAGCTGATTGGCTGCCAATAAAAAAGAGGGGGTGGGCTGAAAGTTAAGAGGGGAAATCAAAATGGAAAAATAGATATTGAAAAAAAAAAAACATCTCAAAATGAGCCCAAAACATAAAAAATAGCAATAAAGTGTATAGAATTTGAAGTTAATCTGCAAAAATGAGACTCAACAAACCCCCCCCATGAACTCTTTATTATTGTCGTCAGGAGGATGAATAAAAAGCAGAGCGAGGAAGACGAGACGAGAGCGAGCACATTAGGCCTGAGGGTGCATCATTATTAGAGAGACGCTACACCCCCCCCCCCCCACCCCCTCTCCCTTTCATCCAATCAAAGCAAGCGGTCGAAGGACAAACGGCGGAGCTTCCCCCTAATTACGCCATGATACAATGCAATATTCCTCTCTGGCTATTCCCACATAAATCCATTGGGCGGCCCATTAAAGCTGCAGCGGGTGGGATCATTTACATGGCGGCGGTCCCGCTACACTACACAACATGTTTGTTTTTTTTTGTTTTTTTTAACAACGCTGCCAAATGTGCCCCACTCTTCCCCCGCATTTCCCCCTCCTTCCCCCAGGTGGAGCAGCAGCGACCCGCTAGGCGCTAACTCAACGTAATGTCTCGCAAATTAAAGTATCGCCGGGGCTCGCGCCGCGCACTCAGATAAATGCGCTCGATTAGGAGGCCCCAAGCCGGGCGCCCAACAATTGATTGCTTGTTTGTGTCCGCCGTCCGCCGACGCGCATCGAGACGGATGTGCGCCGTCTCCGGTTGGGCTACGCGGGCATGGGCAAAGAAGGCACCCCAAAAAAAATGACGCCAATTAGCTGTTAGCGGTGTGATTTGCAACATAACCTGTGACTGGTTATTGCCAACATTGATATCATGAAATAATCATGGACAACAATCGATATATTGGAAGAAAATCACAATATCTACGTAGCTTAAGAAGGAAAAACTTTAATTCAGTACTTGGTTTATTAAAACAAAGTAACAAGGAAACCGAAATGAGCAGAAGCGGCGATAAGTAGAGCCGTCAAAAGTTCAAACATAATATATCAATGCTTGGTCACTTCTATATAATTTACACTATGTTGAGAGTACATAGGAATATGTCCCACAGTTTAATAAAACAAAGTAACTGCTAACGTTATGTAACAACAACGGTACGTAACATTGAAAACACATTCTTTCGTCACCAAAATGAACCGTGTCGACAGTACAGTACATGGAGAATACATTCCACAGTTGGTTTGTTAAAACAAAGTAAGGGGCGTAAAATGAACCAAGCTGGTGGTACTCTCTGAGTCACATGGTGAAAAAATGAATTATAAAATGTGTTTTTACTAGTCGTTTATATGATCCGTGTTGACAGTACATGGGGAATACATTCCACACTTAGTTTATGAAAACAAAGTAACTACGCAACAAAATAAACATAGTATCGTAATAATCAGTACATAAAGAATGCATTCCACACTTGGCTTATTAAACCAAAGTAACTGGTGTAAAATAAACCAAGCTGATAGTAGTCAGGTAGTCAGTCGTAACATAAAACATCCATTGGTCTTTTATATGAGCCATGTTCCGTACATGTTGAATACATTCCACACCTGATTAACACAAAGTAACGACGGAAAAAAATAAACATAGTAGCGGAGTAGTTGAAACACAACTTAATAAAAAAAACTTTTTTATTGTTTGTTTGTTTGCACCATGTTGACAGTAGATAGAGATGAATACATTCGACACGTGGTTTATTAAAACAAAGTAACTGCCGTAAAATTAACCGAATGATGGTAGTCGAGCAGTCGAACGTGAATAAAACGACATAATAAAGCACGTTTTCATTGGTCGTTTATGTTAATCATGTTGACAGTACATGGAGAATATGTTCCAAACTTGGTTTATTAAAACAAAGTAACTACGCAACAAAATAAACATAGTTGCAGAGTAGTTGAAACACAACTTAATAAAAAACATTTTTATTGTTTGTTTGTTTGCACCATGTTGACAGTAGATAGAGAAGAATACATTCGACACGTGGTTTATTAAAACAAAGTAACTGCCGTAAAATTAACCGAATGATGGTAGTCGAGCAGTCGAACGTGAATAAAATGACATAATAAAGCACGTTTTCATTGGTCGTTTATGTTAATCATGTTGACAGTACATGGAGAATATGTTCCAAACTTGGTTTATTAAAACAAAGTAACAACGGAACAAAATAAACAGTAGCAGAGTAGTCAAATGTTGAAATAAGTCATGATGGAACATGTTTGCATTGGTTGTTTGTATGCAACAAACACTTGGTCTATTGAATCAAAGGAGCCACGATACAAATATCTGCCTTGATAACACTACATAGATTTACCTTAGGTTTAATAACACAAAGTAATGGCGAACATCTAAATGAACAGGGCAACAAGTGGCGTAGTATTCAAATGTTGAAACACGACTTAATGACGTTTCCCCTGCGACATGTTGGCGGTATACGGCAGAATACATTTGACACGAGGTTCATTAAAACAAAGTAACAGGAGCAGTCCTAAACAATTAGTGGGAATGCCACCCAAGTTTTCAAGCAGATAATCATCACTGATAATCACTTGAAACAGAACACCGTTTTGTAGTTTCCAAAAAAAAAAAAAAAAAAGATGATGGCTGTACAAATTGCTTCGCGTTCCATCAGCACGTCTCGCTCGTAATTTAATAATTTAATAATCATAAGGCGGCTGTAGTGAGTCCGCCAGGAGCCCGCTAGGATATTTGCGCATTAATTGATGTTTAGCGCGAGAGCGGTCTCACAGGTGCTGATTGCAGGTGCAATCATGAGAACGCCCTGCCGTTGACCCCGACAACCCCTCCTCGCCTCGCCCCCACCCTGTTGTGCACATCAGCCATTCAGGCTAATAAAATGGAACAAAGTAAGACTTTATTAGTACAGCGGTGGGGACATTACTCGGTTAACAGAACAACGTAAATGCACATATACTGTACACTTGTGTTCATTTTATCCACCATTTTTAAATGTAGTCTTAGTTTTAGTCAGGATAATCATTTTTATCCTTGTATATTTTTGTCAGCGGATAATGATGTGAACATTTGAGATCTAAAATTATATCACGTGACATTTTCTCTCATCTTTTTGATGAAAAACAACTTGACACACAATTACAATATATCATCAAGTGGCTACTTTTGGCTCAATGCTACGAGCTAGTAAGTTAGTCCCCATTAGTTAGCGTTAGCGGTTGGATTAACATTATTATTGGAACGTTAAAGCCATTGGATTAATGTTATAGTATAACTATAATTTTTTATTTTTTTATTTTTTTTAGCCTTTCACCATGAATCCACCTCCTGTCTGTCCCATGTGTTTGTGCATGTTGCAATGCAGATTTTGAAAGCGGGTGTGTCACATGACAGTGATTTGCACAGACAAGATTTTACAAATTTCTTTATCTCATTTTTGTTCAGGAACTAAAATGGTCAAAGATTTTAGTCCATTTTTTATCAAGGTTATTTTAGTTAACTTAAACTAACAAAAAACTAAAATAAAAATTCAAAAAACAATTTCGTTAACAAAATAAAATAAAAAATGCTTTTTAAAAAATGAAACCGAAACTACATTTTATGTTTACAAAACTAACTATAATTATCGCAAAAATGTCCTTCGTTTTCGTCTTTGATAATTAATTTAATGCATAAGCCTTTGGGGATTATTTTCAGGAGATTTATTTTGTTATTAACCGGAATAAGGACGATTGAAAGTGTGTCACACAGAAGTGATGTCATCTAGCAGCAACCAATAGAAAAGCACCTTCAGATGACCTTGCTCCCGTGGTGTTTTTTGAATATTGCGTACAAGTCATACACATTAAAAAAAAAAAAAAAAAACTAACTAAAACTAAAGCTAAGCATTTATTAAATAACTAAAACTAATAAAAAAATGACAAAACCTCACTGGAAACCAATTAAAACTAACTAAATAAAAAAACAAAAAAAACAAACTCAAAACGAAATAAAAACTAACTACAAGTAAGATGAAAAATTCCAAAACGATAATAACCCTGGTTTTTATTAAGGCAAATACATCTTTGTCTTTATTCATCGACGAAAATGCATACTGATTTAGTCTCAGTAATTAATGAGGGTTTTAGTCTAGTCCAGTCTAGTCTAGTTTTAGTCCGGTGAAAAATGTGTGTTGACAAAATTATTTTTGTTTAGTTTTTCGTTGACAAAATTAACGCTACTGTACAGTTGTGAATGAGATATCAACGGTATTAACTATGAATTGTGGAGCGACACTTACAGCGTGACTCTAATGGAAAGCTGAGTAATATCAACAAAATTCCCGTCGGAGCGCAAACAGGAAGTTGTAGCGTGAATGGAGTGAGATCCTGAATTGTTTTTGTTCGAGGGCCGAGAGGAGGCCTGGCAGCAGCGCCGGCCGGCCAGCCGAGGCGGCTAATTACATTTTCCGCCCTGACAAGAATGGAGCATCCCTTCCTATGTTATTAATCATAATGAGGGAGGGGGAAAATAATAAGCCGCCATTCATCACGCCGTTGACAGTCATCGTTTGCCATTTGCCAGGCCGAGCATTCTTCTTTTAATGGGCCCAAACTGGATTAATGTACAGCCAGTCAGATGCCCGTAATCAATTGCGGATGAGATTTAGGGCCTTTTAGCTGCACAATGCATGATTTTCCAACGATGGCCATCGATAACATTAGTTGTCGGGGAGAGCGCCGGAGGTGTTTATGTGCTCTGCATGCATTACCTCAATCACACAGTCGGAACTCCAAAAGAAATCGTGTTACTCAGTGCTTATTTTACACCTAACTCTTTATTTTTTTTATTTTTTTTATACACTGCTCTAGTTTTGTAACTTTATTTGGGGAAAAGACATAAAAAACAGTAATTGACGTTCCCGCCTAAAAAAAACAAACAAAACATTGATAATTGCCTTTGTTAATGTTTTGTGACTGTTATGTAATGATGTCGCCTGTCACAAAACTTTATTAGCCATCAATGTTACATTTTAGACTAAGAAGTCCCAGGAAGACACTAGTTCTGTGGGAAACTTTGGAAAACAGAGCAAATAGGTTCCAAATCGCAAGAAAAGATGAAAGAAAGAATAAATGGAGCTCAAGTCTTTAATATTAGATTAGCAAAAAAGTCAGTTTTATGTCCTGTAGCATTAGCTTTAGTCTTGAATCTTTGATTAGCGAAAAAGGCTAGTCGTATGCGTCACTTTATTTCATCCTGATCCGCAACGGTCACATTTTTCACAGTGTTAATGCAGAATGTAATGAACTTCTTATTACTGTAAACTGAGTAACAACTTTTACAAAACTGCAAAACTGGTGAATTACATGTTGTTTATTTCACAAAACCACATGATTTTCTCTTACAAACATCTGAATGCTTACACAATGCAAAATCCCATAGATTAGCTCCAAAAGCTCGCATCGATGTTGCGGTGTAACTTCCATCCATCCATCCATCCATCCATTTTCTGAACCGCTTGTTCCTCACAAGGGTCGCGGGGAGTGCTGGAGCCTATCTCAGCTGGCTCTGGGCAGTAGACACGGTACACCATGGACTAGTTGCCAGCCAATCGCAGGGCACACAGAGACGAACAACCATCCACACTCACAAGCACACCTACGGACAATTCGGAATGTCCAATTAACCTGCCAAGCATGTCTTTGGAATGTGGGAGGAGACTGGAGTACCCGGAGAAGACCCACGCAGGCACGGGGAGAACATGCAAACTCTACCCAGGAAGGCTGGAGCCTGGACTCGAACCCGAGTCCTCAGTACTGGGAGGCGGACGTGCTAACCACTCCCTCGTCTTGTTTATCCATCCATCCATCGATTTTCTTGACCACTTATTCCTCACAAGGGTCGTGGGGGCTGCTGGAGCCTATCTCAGCTGGCTTTGGGCAGTAGGCGGGGGACACCCCGGACTAGTTGCCAGCCAATCGCAGGGCACACAGAGACGAACAACCATCCACACTCACAAGCACACCTAGGGACAATTCGGAATGTCCAATTAACCTGCCATGCATGTCTTTGGAATGTGGGAGGAGACCGGAGTACCCGGAGAAGACCCACGCAGGCACGGGGAGAACATGCAAACTCGACCCAGGAATGGCCGAAGCCTGGACTCGAACCGGAGACCTCAGAACTGGGAAGCGGACGTGCTAACCACTCGACAACGTGCCGCTCGTCTTGTTTATGTTAAACAAATTTAAAACATCATAAATCATGCTGTTTCTACTAAGTACTGTCTCAAATATTCTCCAATTTTGATAAATGTATAAGATCATATGCCAAGAAATGTTTCTTGGGAGCAGCAATATGGCCTATTGGCTATCCAGTCACATATTCAGATCAGTGCTTATAACCCTTTAAGCCAGGGTTCTCCAGCCCCCTGCCCGTTGGCCTTTTGGTATCAGGCTTCACAGAGAGACAGGTGGAAAATATACCACATATACGTAAACATATCCGTATATACATACGTTTAATATTGACGTTTGTCAGCCTGACAGTTTTCGGATCCGATTATGTGCTAATCCACTCTTAACACACCTCAAACCAAAGGATCATCTTATTTAAAGGACATTCTTATGATGCATAATAAGATAGTCGCGTGTTTGACGACCTTTGGCACGTACGTAAGGCGAAAAATTGTGACCAAAACAGCCCGACTCGGTGGAGCTCGTTAGCGTTTCTTCGGAGCGCCTTACTTTCCTCTTTTACTCTCCGTCGACGAGCGCAATCATTTCTTCATTAGGCTTTTATTTGTTTCCAGACGTTCCACTCCGGGGCTAACGTTGGTTTGGATTCTCTTAATTACAAAAGGGACGGCGCTCCTCGGCAAAATGAACGTTTCTCAGCCTCCCGGAGGGCAAACGTCTGATTGCGTCGACCCGCGACTGATGAAGTTACCCAAAGAGTGACCACGCCGTCCGACTTGGACTTTTGCACTTCTTCCGCCTGGAGCCGCCGACGATTAAGAGGAGAAATTCCTTTATTTCCTACTTGTTAGCTTTCCAAAGAGCTTCTCTTCGCCGGCGAGCCCGCGGGCCCGCTATAAATGACAGCGCAATCTTGTTTCTTTCTCCAGATAGCCGTTGAGGAGGCCAAGCTACCTTCAGGATCTTTTCATTTCTGCCCGCTGTTATTAAACACGCTGATAGAATCCACTTCCACTCTCGTCTGCTCACAAATGTCACGCTTATCGACAGCAGGATGAAATGTGCTTCCCGCTGCACTCAAACGCTGCATGTCACCGTGGTCAAAAAAGCAAACGGGAAAATGCCACATTCGACGCAAAAAGAAAAAGTACTTTCACATGGTGCACTTAAGATGAAGTACAAGTAGAATACTTAGTGTTAAAAAGACATAAAAGTAGAAGTAGTGATTCAAGTCCTGTAAAGTGAATGAAGAAGTTGTTTTGAAATGCAGTATGCCTGTATGGTAAACTTCCTCCATTGCAATCTTATATTCCATAATAAACATTTACGGCACTTGTTTTTTTCCCCAAGTCTTTAAACACACTTTTAAAAGAATATAAATACATTTAAAAAAAAATACATATATTGAGATAGAGCCAGAGCAATAATAACATAAAAATATTGTATAAACACAAACAGTGTACCAATCCGTCTTTGTTTACAGAAGAAAATCCCGTTTTTCCAAACTAGTAGACTGAGCTTCTCCTCTCACAACATAAAGTACATCAATAATCGTGCCCAAACTTGAACATTATAAAATCAACATATAATAGCTGTCACTTTTTCTGCAGGCGTAGAAAGCAGATTCAAAGAGGATTTGTCTAGGGCTGTCAAAATTAATAGCTTAATCCACAAGTAATCTATTGTCAAATTAATGGACAACTATTTTAACTCATTTTATCCCAAAAACGTATAAATACGTTCTATTTTAAATATTACCATGGTCCCATACACGTATATATACACGTTTTTTTTTTTATGCTAGAACATACAGAATGCCTTGATGCAGCCTCTGAACTGAAGGGAACACTTGAAGCAATGGTAGTTATTAGTATTATTATAAAACACGGCCAGCAGGTGGCAGCAGAGTATAAGAGATCAACCAGGGCCATGTTGCAAACAAGCTCTTTTCCCAAGTGTTTTCAAAACGTTTGTGAATAATGATGAAACTTAGCTATATTTTAATGCTAATTGCTGCAAAACGGAAACAGGTAGCACTTTTTTTTCCTGGTGAAAGAAAAGACTCTAATCTTTCTTTTGGTGGGTTGCATGATTTATAGCACTAGAACACAATATTCTGTGGACCTTGCAAAATCAGTCAAAATCCAGTAAAACAGCTAGGAGCGAAGGAGTTAATAATCAAGCCATCATTTGGAGCCATTTTTAATTTAGAATTGTCCAAATCCTCTGATTTCAGCATATCAACAGTAATTGTTGACTGATTGATGAAGTCCTTCATGAAAGAAGACTGATTATCTTCTGTGTTTCATCAAAATAAGACATTTGCAAATAGTTGTTTTTACTTTGACCTTTTTTTGTTTTGTTTTTTAAATCACTATATGAACATAAACACCAATCACCGGTTCATAAACAATAATCGGGAAAAACGCTTTTGTAATACATTTTAATGCAAAATTAAAATTAATCTGATTAGTCGATTAATCGATTTGAATAATCAATATATTAATCGGTTATAAAAAATATTCGATAGTGACAACACTAGATTTGACCTTCAACAATCTTCAGCAAAAACCACAATGAGCTGAAATACTTCCTGTTTTCTTTTTTGTTTCCATTTACAGTCAGACAAAGTAGGTTGCTACCACCTAGTGGTCAACAGTGGAATTGCTTCCTCAATAAACCGAAGGCAGAACAAAATAATTTATAACTGCAAAAAAAATACACATTTAAATGATGACTAATAACCTTATGACAGGAAAAAGTTTACTTTTGCATTCGAGGAACTCAAAAAACTTACGCTGAACAATTGACAGTTCGTTTCACGAGAATGAAATTGCCAGGCCCCCACTAGAAATTGGTTGTATCGTTTTTCTGCCATGCTGAGAAATTTTTTTTATATTATTTTTCATGATCCTCTCACATCCATTGCCACGAAATACTCCACAAAACAGGACTGCACTTGAGCGTGACGGACGTCCACGCTCGTCTTATAATTAAGTCGTCCCGGCTCCCTTTCTTTTCTTCCCCCCCCCGTCCGTGTTTACGTTTCTGGGCAAGTGAAGTGCGACGTGACGAAGACGTGGAGCCGTTTGAAAGGTTTTGACTGGCGAGATGAAAGTTTTTCCAAATTCCGAGGCAGCGCTCGCTCGCTGGCTGGCTCTTTCGCTTGTCTGGCTCTCGGGTTACAAAGCGAGGTCAATCCGTTTACCGGTGACGAGACGTGAGTGGCGCGGGCGGTGGACGGTCGACGCAAAACTCGACAAACGGACGGCCAGGCCTCTCACTCTGTCAGCTGTCCCATCACGCAGACCCCCGTTTGCAAAAAAAAAAGAAAAAAAAAAGATAACGTTTTTTGCTTGTTGTTGTTGGTGTGAAACGCGATCAGGCACGTGTTGGGCTACTGTAACATTTGTTTTCTTCCAGGTTGGACTGTCCCGCCGTAAAAGTGTCAGGATGGGGATTAGGATGTCCGACGGCTCCCGACAGGAGGTAAGACATCAAAGTCCCCAACACGGATGGTCCAGAAACAGGATATACGGCACTTTAAAAAAAAAAAAAAAAAAAAAGTGAATTTATGTCTCAGATTAATAGCAGCCTGTCGCTGTTTGTAATGTTTGTCACAAAGCAGGTGTCAAGTCAGTTCCGGAGAAGTTACTTCCAAAATGTAATGTTACTATTTACTGATGGTTTTTGGGGGTGGGTGGGGGAGATTTAAAAAGTAATGTCCACTTAGATTGGACATCATTCAACGAGAGATCATTCGAGCAGCATCTTAATTTGGTTATGCTAATTTAATGCAAATAAATACATTTTGTAAGTGTAGTTTTAGCTGTAAACAACAAGAACATGTTTTGACCAATTTTATCTCAAAAAGTTGTGGGGTTTTAAAATGTATACCTGAAAAACTATAGAAACAAAAAACATGTCTCTCCAAAGTTTATTTGCATCCAAACACAACCATAAATAAAATGTATGCATTCTTTTTTAAATCAGCAAAGCAATACAATAATAATTTTCTCCCAATTCTGTTTTTTTTGTTTTTGTTTTTTTATAATAACAAAAATAAATTTTTCTTTTTAAAAAAAAACATGTAAAAAGCATGGGTCTTATTTTGATTTTATCCAAGAATACAAACAAACACACAAAAAAAACATTTATCTGAAATACTTGACATTCTGACAAGAAACAAACATTTTTCAGGTTTATTTTACTATGGAAAGAAAACAAGCATCTTTAAATGTATTGTTTTTTGGTTGTTGTTGCACAAGCCCCAAGGAATTATTTTTTAGCGAACAACTATTTAAAACCATTTTGTGAGCTTTATTTAACCTGAAAAATAAAAATAAAAATAAAAAAACGTTGGAAATTTTGAGTTTTCATTCAGCCAAAAAAAACAAAAAAATAAAAACGCCCAACATTTTTGGAATCTTCATCTTCAAAACAACAAAGCACTTCTTTAAATTTAAAAATGTTGTCACTGAAAATGCCCGTATCTTCAAAATCTGTTTGATTTTATTCATAAAGCAAACAACCCATAAAATGAACTTCTGTTACAATTTGATGTTAGGCTGGCGTTTTCATTTGGAGGTAACCTCATGGTGGGACTGACTGGTGAAAACCATTGACAAGATCGTGAGTTATTTGTCGACGTGTCCGTACATGTTGAGCACCTCTTGCTTATATTGACGCATTCCCATCCGCCATTGTCTGAAGCTTCAGGATCACATCTTGGGAACTTGGCAATACCCCCATCACAGTCTACCCCCCCCCCCCCTTTTTTTTTCTGCCTGGTGAGCGCTGATCGACGCACTGACTCATGGAATGAACTTTGAAGGGCGTCTGGATAGCATCTCCCACCTCCCCTCGAAGCATTTTGTCTCCACGCTGTCCGGGCACGCCCACTTTTAACTTTCAGCCCTCATCGGGCTAATGCGCCACTTCCCAACCACGCAGGCACATATTTCAATTCGGAATAATCGCAAGGCACACCATCAAAGAAAAATGTCACTAATATATACTGAACATCTCGTCTCAATTTACTCTTTACTTGGTGTGACATGTGGGCTTGTGAATGGCACCTTCTGCCATCTAGTGGAAGAGCATCTCATTACTCTGCGCGTCACTTGTCCACTTGTCAATATTTAAAAAAAAAAACAAAAAAACAAAACATAGCATTGCGCATCTCCTTATTTTATCCTAAAAGAAAGTAAAGTCATGTAACTTTTTTTTTTGCATTTAAAAAAGAACAACACTGTCAAAAAGCATTTATCAGCCAAAAAATTATATATCAATGGCATTTAAAAAAGAGAGAAAAAAATCAAAATAAAAAACTTTTTGCACTTTAAAAACAACATATTTTTCGTTTTTTTTTAAACTATTTTTTTTAATCCACAAAATATGGAAATGCTTTTCTGTATTTTTTTTATTTATTTATTTTTTTTAAGATATTTGGTACTTTTGGATGTATCCTTTTTGGTGCTTTTGGATAACAATAAAAACACTGCAAATTCGAAGATGCCTGTTTTTTTTTGTTTGTTACTTTTGGGTTTTAAAATAGGAACGTATACCAATTCTGGAGATACGTGTTTTTGTTTGAATGAAAGCGTTAAAAATTTTAGATTGTCTTTTTTTAAATCTGAAAAACAACAAAAACACAAAGAAAACTCCCTCCCCTCCCAAAATGCAGAGATTGATGCTTTTTCAAACTGCAACATTTTGCCACTTTGAGCGTATTGTTATGACATGTTTACGACACGTACCGACATCCGTTTAGTCTGCCGCGACACCTTAGCGATCCGTCGCAGGTCGCCTTCTGTGAAGCGATCCCGATAAGACGGCGAAAACAAAGAGTCGGTCGGAAGCGCCCCCATGGGGACGGCGGCGCTCGGTCCGGCCCGCCGCCATCATCCCCTGCAGCCGGCGAGCAGGCAGATAGGGGCCGCGTTTGACTTTATGACATGCGCTAATCTGGCCGATCTGGCTGGTGACGGACGGCGCTTAATGGCCTGTGGACGCTCGTTTCTCACTAAGTGCCATCATTCAGACGCTTCAAGCCTCGCTGGCCGGCCTTTCAACTGCCTCCAATCCAAAAGATTCATTCAACGCCAAACCTCCACACCCCCGCAGGACACTTGGGATGTTTTCGTACCTCTCTGGAAGTGCAGGGACGGTTCGGTACAGGCCACTTCCTGTTTCGGTGACGATGAAGGATTTTCTGCACATTTTTTCACATTCGGACCAAAATTGACCAGGTTTTTCCTTGGATTTTGTAACTCTACATGGTATAGTTACTTTATGAACAACAACCTTTGTTGCCTTTTTTTTTAATCATCTCGTAAACCTACACAGTAAATTCTGTAGAGTCAATTTGACTCTATTTAGGTAAGGACCAAATAGACTCAGAGTAATATTTACACTTGGAAGAGAGTAAAATAAAGAGCTCAGGTGGTAGTGTGTGGCAGTCTCCCAAGCTGAAGGTCGTGAGTTTGAACCTTCAACCTTCAGTGAGTTTTATTTTTTTTCTCATTATTATTTTTTTTTATTTTACTCTCTTCCCTGGTGTAAATTTTAGTTTACTCTACGACTGAGTCTATTTGGTCCATATCTACATAGAGTTAAATTTGACTCTAATAGGGTCAAATTTATACTACAGAATTTACTGTGTAACCAAAAATAAATAAAAGAAAAGGCATGCAATTTAATCTGAAATATGACAAAGCCAAAAAACATGTATCTCAAAATTTTGTGATTTATAAAAATATATATATTTGAAAAATTAATCACTTTTTGTGATTTATTTTGTCTTTATTCTGATAGGCCACCAAAAACAAAAAAAACATGCCTTTTTGTTTTTTTATTTAAATTTTTCTTTTTTTCTTTTCTTTTCTTTAAAGATTTTTTCCCACCTTGTTATCCAGAGCATGTATCATGTATCTCTACATTTGGTAATTAAAAAAAACAAAAAACAAAAAAAACATTTTATTTGAAAAAGAATCACATTTTGTGATTTATTTTGTCTTTATTCTGATAGGCCACCAAAAACAAAAATCATGCATCTCATTTTTTTTTTTTTTTAGATTTTTTTCCCCACCTTTTTATCCAGAGCATGTATCATGTATCTCCAAATTTGGTAATTAAAAAAAAAAACAATTTATTTGAAAAAGAATCACATTTTGTGAATAATTTTGTCTTTATTTTGATAGGCCAACAAAAACAAAAAGTATGCATCTAGAATTTTTTTTTCCTTAAAGATTTTTTCAACCTTTTTATCCATAGCATGTATCTCCAAATTTGGTGATTTAAAAAAAAAATAATAATTTACTTGAAAAAACAAAACACATTTTTTGTGTTTTTTTTCTTTATTCCGAACCAAACCAAAAAGCAAGCATCTAGAATTGTGTTTTTTATTTTTAGATTTTTTTTTGCCTTTTATCCAAAAAAAACAACAAAGCCAACACAACGTCAAAATCGTGTGATATTTTAAGGACTAATTGATTAGATTTTGCTTTTTTAATTCAACAAAAAAGAAAATGCTTAAAAAAAAAGTAGAAAACAAAATTTGGATATTAGCTTTTTTTTTTTTTTTTTTTTTTTTTTTTTTTTTAAACAATGATGATAAACTTTACTTTTGGGTGTCATTGACGACAGTGTACCCTAGCATGGCGTCTCAGCTTTCTGAAAGGCTTCGGACAACTGATACAGACACACTACACAATCGCACCCGGCGACGGGAATGCGCAACCGAGGGGCACAAAGGCGGAAACGCAAGATCTGGGACGCGGCCCACATGTCGCAAACAGGAAACGGAAGCAAAGCTGATGTGCAACCCAGGAAGTGGGAAGTCCCGCCTCCTCCGTGACAATGGTGAGAGCCCTCGCCGCCTCCGCCGATCCGTACAGAGAAAAACCGATTTCCCCATCAATGGGCGGCCGATGTTTACCCGGCACGACGAGCTCGGCCGATTGATGTTTGACCCCCGCGGGCTCCCGTCGGCTAATGTTGTCGTAATTGTTGGCGGCCGAGACAATTTGATGTCACCTGCGGAGAGAGACGCTTCCAAGGCGAGGCGAGCGCCGTACCTAATGAGTCCTGCAAGAATCGTTTTGCAATAAGAGCGCCGCGTAATGCACTTTTCCCCCCGCTTCATTACGGAGGTAAATTCTGCTGCTCCAGGACCGTAACTAGGCCATATTTTTCAATAAGATTACACCCAGCTGGGTGTCCTGCTTGCATGGCAATGTTGGCCTCCATCACAAATGCATTAGAGACGCACATTTTGCATGATTTTGATTGGGTTGACATTATTAACAACATTATCACAGACATCTTTTACATAAAAAAAAAACAAAAACAAAAAAACACAAAACGTGAGCCCCCCCCCCCCAAAAAAAGAAAAAGTCCATAGTCAGTCCAGTGAAAGGCATGTATATCCAAATGTTTTTCGCTTTTTTTTTTTTTCTTTTTTTTTTTTAAATAATAATAATTAAAAACAACAAAAAAAGTTAAACTCAGAAAATATGGAGATATTTGGTTTTGGATAAAAAAGAAAATACCTTTTTAAAGAAAAAAAAAATCAATGTTTTGTTGTTTTTTTGGTCGTTTGTTTTTAGAATGACTTGGGGTGAAGCATGCTTTTGTGATACATGTTTTGTTTTTATTTGTTGGTTACATTTTTTGGGGTAAAAATAATTTACCTGTCGCTCTCTTCCAAGCACGATCTATCTATCTATCTATCTATCTATCTATCTATCTATCTATCTATCTATCTATCTATCTATCTATCTATCTATCTATCTATCTATCTATCTATCTATCTATCTATCCTAGTAGCTCTGTAAAAAAAAGTGTACAAACTGTATGCGTCACCTTGATCTCAGTCAAACAATCAATGATTTACGCTTGCGTTCATCAATATTAAAGTGAGCGGTGAATAAGTGGAGTGTTTTGCTGACCTTAAGTGTCTCCTTTTGGAGGCGGGCGGGGGCAACGTTTTGGGGGCTAAGTCAGGTCAATATTGAGACGCACACAAGTCAATAAAAGCCATAAAGTGTCTTTTCCCCCGGTTGTCTGTTCTCCCCGAGTGACAGACTGAACTCTGAGCACCATCTGCCCCAAAAGTGGCTAAACTTGACCCCCGCTGCCTCCAGGCATTCCCGCTGATAGCCCCCTCCCCCCGCCCCCCCCCCCCCTTGAGTCAACACACCCAACATGACTTGAGAATTCCTCAATTTGCGAGGGAGACGTCGCCATCTCATCAATCTGCCTGTCGCTCTTCTTATTTCAAAATGGCGGCGGCTGCGGCGTGTTTTACCCACAATGCATTATTCCACTCAGGTGCTTGACTTCCTCCGGCTGGCTCGCGGCTGCTGATGAGGCAGGATCTGTTTTTCATCTTTGCCGAGCAGACGCACGGCCGCGAAGCTGCGGGCCAGCATTTAATTACACTGGGACAGGAAAAAGAAAAAAAAAAACGTTTGTTTTGATTTATTTAAAAACAAGCCTGCAAAATGACTAATTGTGTTACTCTCTTATTGTTTTATTAAAACAACACTGACAGGATGCTTATTAAATTATTTGCATTTTTCTCATCTGGGAGGCATTAATATAGAATTCATTTTATTAGGTACAGTTCGGAATTAAGCGGGTGCAAAAAATAAATGTCATCTTTTCTACACACAGCTGACCTCGTCTTGCGAGTTATTTAAAGTCACAAACGAGTGCCTGTTTGATCTTTTTTGCTTCCCTTATGAGCAAGCTTCAGATATGTTGCCGCTCAAGTGAAACCACTCAAAAATTGAGTAATGCCCTGGCATTTAGGCAAGGAGAGCCTCATTTGCCTCCTTAAAGAAGTTTTTTGAATGGGACAGTCAAACACAAATACAAAATGAGACCACTTTCAAAGGGCTGCTGTCGATTCCAGCTCATTCGGTAGGCCACGCCCCTTATAGGTACACAGCCGACACAATAAAAACTTTTTTACATTGATTTTTCTTTATTAAAAACTAAAAAAAGAATAAGAAAAAATAACAGTGACAGATTAGATACGCTGGTTGCTTAGCAGAAAATTTAATAATTTATATATATATATATATATATATATATATATATATATATATATATATATATATATATATATATATATATATATATATATATATATATATAAAAGATACAGTACAAAAATAATAAAAAACAATGAATTAAAAAACTTTTCTTTTTTTTTATATTGATATTTTTTTTCTTTATTAAAAACTAAAAAAATAATAAGACAAATAAATCAGTGACAGATCAGATCCACTGGTTGCTTGGCAGAAAATTGAATAATTTTATAGTTAAATATATTTATTAACAAAAATTATACAGTACAAAAATAATAAAAAACAATCAATTAAGACGCTTTTTATTATTACAGTGATATTTTTTCTTTATTAAAACAACAAGAAAAAAAAAATAAATAAAAAATAAATCAGCGACAGATTAGATCCACTGGTTGCTTGGCAGAAAAAAAGAAAAGAAAAAAAAAGTTAAATGTATTAATAAAAAAAAAATGACACAGTACAAAAATAATAAAAACCAATAAATTAAAGCAAAGTCATTTAAATAATATTGAAATATTATAATTAATATAATTCAGATTACGTAACATTTTCGACTTTGGTCTCAGTCATTTTCACAGTTTAACAAGAAATACATTATTTTAAGTCAATTTGTTTTAAGCTATCTGTCGTTGCGATGACGATGACGTTGAAGTGTGCGGCCGTCCGGGAACGACCAACTCCCATGGACATCAAACAACATGCTGCACTTATTGATCTGTTCTGGTATTTTAAGTTTAGGGTGAGGGGCGCTCGATCGGGTTTCCGCGCTCCCATCTTGCTATACCCCCGCGATCCCCGACCTCCCACCTCCCCTTATGTCGCACGCCGACGCTGGGTGCAGGGAGCGTTGACGGGGTCGTTGGCTGGCCTCATTCTAAAGATAGAGCCTCCACGTCAATGAGGAAATAGTCGGCCATTAACGCCTCCCCCCTAATCTATTCACGTCTAATGATTTTGTTGAACGCGTCCTTTAACTGACCTGCCTCCACTAACTCGATAACAACATGACGTGTATTAGACAAAATTGCAGTTAAGGCAAATAAGCGACACGTGCCTCATTTTTCCCGCCATGAAGAAAGAAGTAGTGTCCGAAGTGGAATGATTTCAAAGAGAGAACTGCTGAGCCCATTTGAAGTCTGTTGCTAACCAAAACAGCAGCCTAATGAAGCGTATCCATCAGTGTGGAGACTAAACACGTTGTAAACAAGGTCAATGTACAGTTTTAAAGGTCACGTATGACACATGGGGAGGGAATCTTTAAATGCTATTAGAATTCAAGAAGATTCAGACAGTCGCGCCACAATGTTGCATGTGTTTATGTTTAAGTTTCCAATGAACTCTATGACCATCCAGTCAGCCTCATTTTTCACCCTTTTGCAAGATTTCTCCACAATGGGCCTTTTATTGTGTTTTAAACTCAATTTTGTGGTGGTCGCTCCACAATGTCGTGTGCATCCATTGTACTTTTCAGATGAATTGACTTATTTGCTTGATCCACTCTCAGAGTAGATTTTGACATGTGATCACTCCACAACGTTGTTTTTGAGATGAGCTACACAACTTATTTGTTCCATTCAGTCTGCCTCGTGTGTTGCAGGATTTCTTCAGAACAGTCTACTTTGTTGCAAGTGTTGATTCTGACACGTGGTTGCTCCACAATGTTGTGTATGTCCAAGTTTCAGATGAGCTATGCAACTTATTTTTTTTTCAGCCCATCTTGCATCTTTCCTTGCTGTTTTGTTTCCATAATAGTCATTTTTATTTTGTTTTATACTCAATCTTCTGTGGCCATGCCACAATGTTGTGTCTGTCCATTTTTTATGTGAAGGACTATCGAGAACACACCCTGCTGTGCATTTCTCTGGCTGAAAGCAAATTTGCAATGCAAAATTTACCATGCGATCAGATCTGGCATGATTCTCAATTGTTTTTTTTGTGTTTTTTTTTTTTTTCCAAATGATATATTTATGATAGCGAGGTGGCTCCTGCGTGACCTTGTATTTTGCATTCTGTGTTTGCGTGATGCAATCTCTCCTCTCCATGACCTCTTTGGTGTTTGCCAGTGTTTATAACAGTAATATAGAAAATATTGCCACAACACTATCAAATTAATTGGGCCGCTAGGTTATTAAACGCCTCCCTGTCCCTTCCTGGGGTCTCTAACATTTCAAAGCAGATGATTGGTCACTTTCACGCCTGGCTGCCCCCCAGCCAGCCTAACATAACTGTTCTTAGGGGACATTTGGCCTAACATCAATGCGGCCAATATGATGAGTGTATAACGTTACCATGGAAGCTCTGCAACAGATAGGGAGGAGGCTTCCCTTGGGATGAGACTTCTTTTTTTTTTTCTTTCTTTTTTTCTTTCTTTCTGGCGGGGGTCTTGTCATTATTCACACGATGACCTCTCTTAGAATGACTGCAGAGATATGAAAACTAAAATAATTTCTGTACGCTATATAATTACTTTTATGGAAAATGGTAAGAAAAAAAATGGCAGGAATGAGACAGACTTGGCGGAACACAAAAGTTGTTGACCTTATGCATGGACGCACACAACATTGTGGAGCAACCACCTGCCAGAATCAGCCGTGGAAGTGCTGTTTAAAACACAATACAACAGGACAAACAAATGTTTAGAAATAGTGCAGGTGTAACTTACTTCATGCGAAAAGTAAATGTCCTCTTATATCCAGTGTGAAAATGAAGACATTTCTCCTCCTCATCATCATGACAATAATACAATATAATATTGCTGGGCGCTAACAAAAAGCAAAAGACGACGGCCGGTTAATCAAACGTTATTATGCTTGCTAGTAAATCCTATTAAGCGCTTAGTGAGAGGAGGGAGCACTTGAGGATCTTCTTCCCATGTCTAAATGACGTTAGCATGGCCTTTTTAATTCTCCTAATAATTCCTCATTTGTAATCGTCCGCTCTTGTATTAAAGACGTCAGGAAATACAACCCTGCTTGAGGCCTTTTTTCCAATCCGTTCTCCTCCGTTAAGCCGTATTTATTGCTTGAGTTACAGCTTTATTTTCTTTTGAAACTGTTTTACACTGAGGACTTTGAAGTCATGCTAGCTTTAGCATCATTTAGCTGCGTACATCTTTTCGTCAAAATCTTTGTATAAAATTAGTCTTAAGTAGCATTTTTAACTAAATGATTCTTTAATCAACTTAAAAAAATCTTTTCAGTTTCTTAATTTCTTAATACTGTGCTTTACTTACTTAAAAAAAAGGTAAGGATGTTAGCTGTATGTATGTTAGCTAGTGGCTACTACTTGCTACATGGATAATGACGTAAACAATGATGGGGCTATACTACAGATGATTTTGTAAAATGGCCGAAGCTATATATTCTTTTATTTCATTTATTTTGTCTGGATTGTTTTGACTTTGTGTTATTTCCGTCACAACAAAAATTAAAAATGCACGAATGTCCTTTATGTGTATTTGTCCATCCGTATGTTAGCTACCTGGCTACTTCCTGGTTTCAACCTGAAGATTAAGATGGTGGGACTGGACCATTTCTTAGTTCACTTTTTTTTTTTTTTTTTCCATCACTGAAGCAACTAAAGTAAAAAGTAATTGAGTATAGCATCATACTTTTATCTGTTTTGATCACTTTTTAGCCAACTGGCTAAACAAGCTAAAAAAATAAAAATAAAAATAAAAAAAAGCTAACTTTTTAGCTTGTTGACTAAAAAGTGATGCAGATTATGAACCATACATTTCTTTCCCCCATTCTGGATTATTTTTGTCCCCACATCTTTTTTTCTGTTTAATTTACAACAAAATTAAAAAAAAATAAAATAAAATAAATTGTAGTGTGTCAGAGGTCCAGTCTGTTTCTGAGCACGTTATCCACTTTTTGTTTTACGGAGGAAGAAAAGTGATGACGAAAAATGGACTGTACTTTTTGGTTCTAGATTCCAACCCCCTTTCATTTTTGTTGTTTTATAGTCACAGCATGAGTCAAAAAAAATGACGCGTCATATTTATGTCTGTCCATTTGTTGGCTAGTGGGCTACTTCCTGGTTTACAAAGGCAGATGCATAACTAGACTGTGCCATTTTTGGATTCTGGATTTATATATTTTTTATTTATATTGTATGTATCATAAGAGCGAATAATGTGGACAAATGTGGTTTGATGCAGCACTTTTCTTCTCCCTGCAGAGACCCGCAAGGATTTGCTGAGTTTTGCGAAGAAAAATTGGGGGTCGGACGCTCCCCGTTGTCACACGCAACCTATTAGTCTCTATAAAGGATGATGAATTACAGGCAGAGGGGGAGGAAAGCCCCAATACACGAAGATTGTGTTGGGGGGGAGGCATAAGAATGATAAAGTGAACAACCTTAATGGTCGATGATGAGCAAGGAAAGGAAGAGCGGTGGAATGTGGGAAAAGGGGATTTCCATGTTCTGCTTTTTGACACTGTCATGTTGACATTTGTGATGGATGAATCAGAGTTCACTAAACATACTTTGAGCTCAACGTAAAAAAAAAAAAAAAAGTGACAGGGCAATGTTTTTATTAAACGCTTCACGAAACAAATTCCCAAGTGTTGAATTTCATCGAAGCGGTAATGCTACCTCAGATGTTATTTTTATTGTTACCTCCACCAAGGAGGTCACGTCGCGTTGGTTTGTGAGTTCACAACCTTACACAGTCACACAAAAGATTACATTTTATCAAAGTGAATTACGTTAATTAAAATGTAAATATATCAATAAAAGTACGACATGGGCAGCTATTCACAAAACAAGCTAATTCAATCTATATACTTTGAAACGTAAAGTATGACAAGAGCAGCAATTGAGAAATGTAATTTTTACAGCAATGGATTAAATGAATTAACATAGTATGCAAAAATATAGTTTAATAATTAAAATAGCTTAATTAATCAGTTTTCATTAAATAAAAGTAGGAATAATAAAAACAAAACTTTATTTGTAAATTGAGTAAAATAAAAAGTAAAACAAATGTATTTATGTAAACATTGCATAAAGGTATATGTAAATAACAATGTCATGGCAAAGAGTGATTTAACTAAATTTAAATGAATGCATCATATACAATTAATAATTACAAAATAAATAAATACAATTTTATATCATAGTGTAATTTTACAATAGATTAATACATGACTAAATTAAATTGTACACTTAATTATGTTACATAACATATATAAATCCAAATGAAATTATTAAATAATTAATAAACATGTCAGAAAAAAATGTATTTAATGAATATGAATCAATTGGATTAAAATACAGAAAATGTAATTTTAATTAAAAAAAATACCATTTAAAAATAATTATAGGAAATACGTTGAAATAAATAAAAAATAATTAAGGAGTGAAATAAAAAAACACTTATTATATATATGAACAGATTTCTAAAAATCCAGACCAAAAATACACAAAATACATTTAAATACAATATATGCTTGAAAATAAATTAATTGCACAGAGAAAGTAATCTATTAAATTTTCTTTCACTTTGATTTATTGTTAGCCCTTGCTTGCTTGGCTTCTTCCTGCAAGATTTGATCATGTATCTGTGTCCCAATTTTGAGCCAAAGTCCTTCATTGTTGAATATGTCTTGTTTGACTTGCAGCCAGAAGATAAAAATCCACTTTAACTCAACATCGTAGCAGCGAGGCTATGAATCATTGCTCTGTCCCTTTCCACGTTTACATGAAAGTCAATCACGTGTCAGAGAGAAAACAAATGGGCTTCTTGTAACATTCTGGCAGGGGGAAACAACACTTAAGTAGCGACTCTTCTGCTCTCTTCACTTCTTAATGGATGCGCTTGGTCTGATGTTGACGAATGAGGCGCATTCCTACCTGGGCCGCTTAAGTGCTGACGGCATGAGCTCATCAACTTTTTCCTCTTTACGCTGTGCAGCTCGCGCTGGGTGAGAGTGAACTCGAAAAACGTGCACCGTCTAATCCAGTGATGGGCGAGATAGTTTTCCAACTGCTACTCCAAGCAAGTCTGCATCATCATGTTGTCAGAACGCTCAACAATAAAAAGTCTGACCATCCGATCCCGATTTTTGCTGATATCGATTTTTTTTTTCCCATTACAAGCTGCATGTACATTGACCCCCCCCCCCCCCCCCACCCCCCCCAGTTTTCTCCACTGCATTTCAATGTGTGTAAATAATACGTGATTTGTCCATATGGCATTTTGTCACACATCTAGGAAGAAACTGGTCTTATGTGGCCCCACAGTATTCCTGATGAAAAATTGTGGCCCCTCCATCATTGAAGTTGCCCATCCAGACTCTTTGCTCTTCATAAATAATATTCATGTCTTTATGTATTGTCCCTTTGAGTGCATAATACTCAGATAAATCCCCAAATAATTTCAAAATGTCAGTTCAAAGTCGATGTCCCACATGGCTTTTTTATTGGATGCCAATGTACAACTGCACATTTGTTGGGGGAAAAAAAAAAAAAAGTACAGTATATTTTCTTATTATATAAATCGACGATGAGAACACATTGTGTGACAGGCACTTTTGTTTGATGCAAAACAACAAGCCCATCTCAAAACTATCGATTTGGCGTGGTGCAAGGGGAGGGTGGTTGGTGGCGGGGGGTCTCGGTGTTGACATCAAGTGTACCTCGGAGGCTCGTCAAGAGGAAGAGCCGCGTTGTTGTTGTTGTCCCGCGTCGAGACGGGAAGCCAGCGCCAGCGCCAGGCCGGCGCGTCTGCCGTGGAAGGATGAGCTCATTCTCATGAGGGGGTGGAATGGCAGTGGGGGTGGGAGCACCTCCCCCCACCCCCTTCCTGATCTTCCTCATGAATTGACGTGATTAATGTGACAAGTTTAAAAACAACATTAGGCACCAAAGATGATCACGCGCCATCATTTTCGTAGTAAATCACACTCTTATTGGCGTGCAGAGATGGCACACCATCATTGTGCATACCGTAAGTGTGTGCGTGAGTGCGGCTTTGTGAAAAAACAGAGCCTCACAAAATTGGGGTCTGCGAAATTTGCAACAAATTACAATGCGGTTTCATTTTTGAAAAAAGCGAGTTAACCCTCACCTTGTACATACTGAATGAGGATGGGGATAATGTTTTGAAAAATATGTGTGTGTTTGCACAGTACGACACTAGCGTCAAATTGTTCTCATTCTGTTTTTCATTGAGAGAATCGACACCTCCCTTTTCACACCAGGAAACAAAAACGAGTCATTAAAAAGTTAGAGCCCATTGTTATGTTGTTGCTAACCAAAATAGCAGCACACAATACAGTTGAATTGGTCTCTTGTAGGATATACGGTGTGAGAGGATTGCGCTCATAACATTTTATCACGAACGTACATTTAAAAAAATATATATTTCTTAGCTTATTTTGTCCCAATTTTATTTGCTCTTATTAAACAAACAATATTTTAAACTTATTTTAAAAGTATATTCAAGTACACATTTTAAATATGATTCAGTCCTAATTTAACCTCAAATTACATTTTACTCGATCCAATTAGGCACATATTTAAACATGTTAATGAATTCTCCAAGCCTGTAGGTGGCAGTAATGAGGTCAACACGGTTGTCGGCTGCCGTTAGAAAACAATCCGCATTTGAATGCCATTTGACGGCTATAGATGTCAAAAGTCCATTTTAACTGGGCTAGCGGTGAATGACTTCATTTGCTATTTATTTATTTATTTATTTATTTTTAAACTAAATGTAATATCTCATTACTGACGTAGGACATATGATTTGTTGTTTTTTTTCCTCTCTTCCTTTTTTCCCCAAGGTTTTTTTTTTTTTTTTTTTTTTTTGGAGGGGTGTTGGGGGGTAGAAATTGCAAAAAAAAAACAACAAAAAAAAAAAAAACGTTTTCATAATTAGATTCTTTCCGGATGCAAGATATACAGTCTCTGTAATATTCAACATGACCGCTTATAGCTCTAATAAGAAACAATTTGGCCCATGCCGGAATTTCGTGTGTCGTTCGTTGCTGCCATTTGTAATGTCTGCCATGAGTGGATTGGACGGCGTTTACTTTGGCCTGAAGAAGACGACGACACTTCAATTAAAGTGGACGTTTCGGGCGAGGACGTGATGTATGGACAGTCGCCGTGAGGGTAATAACAATGACGTGGCTCTCTGTCAAAGTGTCACTCTGATGTCTGACGGTGAAACCAAGTAGGAAAAAAAGTCAATATGTCAAGTGGAGAATGCAATTTCTCTCGTGAAGTCTGAAGAGCTGACGCTCAAATGAAATGCTTTGTAATGAATTGAATTTTTGAAATGGTTCGAATCAGTTAAAAAAAAATGTGGAAGAGAGCGCTACATATGTCTTGATTTGGGATTTCTTTTGTGAAAACGTGACAAGTTCTTCAGTTTGATGAACTCAACTGTTTCAAGTTGAAATCGGTTGAGAAATGTGAAAAGGAAGTTTTTTGTTTTTCTTGTCCTTTTCAGTTGACTTGCCGGCGTATTGCGGAAGTCAGCATGCTTGTCGTGTTGCGGCTAATGCAGCGCAGACGTTTTCAAATGAGATTCATCTGCTCTTCAACTGCATTAGCTCACCACCGTGATGCACTTAATGCCGCCACCGCCGACCCGTGATGGATCGTTGGACTTGGAAAAATACGATCGTGTACTTTGCAAAGAGGCAGCGTGCGGATGTGGACGGATGAGCGCCGGTCAACTTGAATTAGGATAAACGTAGGATGGACGTCGGAGTGTGCGAGTGCGTACGTCAGGGAAGTGGAGATGAAACAGCAGGCACTGTGTGGAGCGCGATTATTGATTGCAAGTTTTTTTGTTGTAAATTATTTTCAGTGACGTAAAATGTTTTGATGTCATAAAATTACAAATTTTCTTACAATTAGGAGTCAGGACTCTCAGAATATTTATTCACAGATTTGGTGCAAAATTCTAACTTTATTGTTGTCGCATTTTTACTTCTATTCTCATAAAATTATGACTTTACTCTCCTAAAATTATGACTTTATTCTCATAAAATTTAAAATTTTCTTTAAATTGTGATTTTTGTTTTCCCCACTTGTAAAATTGAAAATTTATTCTGATAATTAAAATGTAATTTTCCTAAAAATGAGAACTTTATTCCTTTTTAAAGGTTTTTGTAAAATATTTTTTCTTTTAAAGTTACAAATTTATTCTTGTAAAATGTTTATTTTTTTTCTTATAAAATTATACATTTTACACTCACAAAATTTTGACTTTGTTCTCACAAATTCCAGACTAAAATTATGACTGTATTTACTTTGTCTCACAAATGTGCCTTTAATGGAACAAAATTTTGACCTTATTTGTATTTTTTATTTTTTTTTACAAATTTATCATTTACAATTTTTCCTCACAATTTACACATTTGTACTAGTAAAAATGCCCAAATTAATCTTGTCATAATTTCCCCTTCCCTGATAACTAAAATTACATTTTCCTAAAAATTAGAACTTTATTTCTTTATTTAAAAATGTTTTCCTTGTAAAATTTTGATTTTTTTTTCCTCCTAAAATTATACATTCGCGCTCACAAAATTTTTTCTTTGTTCTCACAAATTTCAGATTTTTTTTTTGTTACGTAAAATTATGACTCTGTTTACTTTGGCTAAAAAATATGGCTTTATTTGAACAAAAATTTGACCTTATTTGAATTCTTTATTTACAAATTTAAAATGTACAATTTTCCCTCACAATTTACAAATTTGTACTAGTAAAAATGACCAAATTAGTCTTTTCATAATTTCCCCTTGCCTGATAACAAAAATTAAATTTTCCTAAAAATGAGAACTTTATTCCTTATTTAAAATGTTTTTGTAAAATCCATTATTTCTTTTCTTATAGTTACTTTATTCTTGTAAAATTTTTGATAGATTTTTTTCCCTCATAAAATTATACATTTTACGCTCACAAAATTTTGACTTTGTTCTCACTAAATTCAGTTTCTTTTTTTTTTTTCTTCTTTTTTTTTTTTTTTTTAACCAAAACTATTACTTTGTCTCACAAATATGCCTTTATTTGAACAAAATTTTGGCCTTATTTGAATTCTTTATTCAGAAATTTACAATTTTTTCTTACAATTTCAAAATGTCTACGATAGTAAAAATGACCAAATTAGTCTTAACTTTTTAAGAACTTTTTTTTTTTTCTCACAATATGAGATTATCATAAAACACTATTTTTTTTCCCTCGCTCATTAAATTCCCTCAATATTTTCCTAAATGTAATATTATAGGCTCCTTTGCAATTGTGTTCTCATCAAATTTCCACTTTCAACTGTGATGCGCTTTTGAAGCGGTTGTCTGGCGCCGTTCTCGGTGATGGACGAGCTTCCAGTAATGTTTGTTGTTTTTTTTTGTTTTTTTTTTCCGGCATAGCGGGGCCGTCAGGAGCTTTCTGCTTTTCCTTCCTCCCCTTTGCTCTGTCTGAGGCTTCAGTGTCAAAACAGCACATGTGTCTCCACAATGAAGACAGATCGCTCTTTGCTGGATGCGTGCGCAGGAGGCGGAGGCGAAGATGAAGACGGAAAAAAGAGAGGAAGTCAGGGAGTGAGGGAGAAGAAGATGAGGAGGAGGAGACGGGAGGAAGTGACACCATTTCAGGCTTTTCCTGTCGACACGGTTCTCTTTCCTGTGGAGCGCATAAAAATGGGAATAATTTTTTTAAATTTTTTATATATAATCCCGAAAGGAGAATTTTCGACACAGGAAACAGGAAGTCTACAAAAATTAATGGTTGCCGATTTTAACCAATGTCCCTTGCTTGTACTTCACCAAACTTATACTGACTTTGAAAAAGATAAACGTTATTTTGATGACGACTTGGATACTTCAGTAATGTGAAAAAGTGTTTGCACTCTTCTCAAATTATTATTTTTTTTCAGTTCTCTTAATAGGAAGTCAAGTCAAAAGTTTCTTTAAAATAATTCTGTATGATATTTCAGGTATATAAGCCTTAACAACCAATCACGGCTCACCTTTTTTTCTGGGTTAGGTCATGCGATGTTAGCAAAATGGATGGATAACATCAGGTCAACTTTTGTACTTAATTCATATTTTACACGTAATATTAATTTAAAAAAAAATTATTTAGACTAGTGTTACAACATAGAACATATTATTGTTATAATTATTTAGGGGAAATAAAACTACTTTAAACTTTTCCCATCATCTTGAAAACTTGAATTGGAAAGTTGTATGATAATGCTGAATGGCCAAAAAAAAAACAAAAAAACAAAAAAAAACGACATTGGCTGTGCTTCCTTCCCTGGCCGCATCCTCCATTAGCGTTGCCCTTTGACCTGACCAGTTGATCATGTGATTGTGCAACACGGGGGTCACGGCGGCTAGTCAAAACAGCGCTGCTGATGCGTGACACCATGTGCTCCAGACCCGACGTGCACGTTGAGAACTGCCGAGCAAGTCATGTAAAAAAAAAGAAGTTACTCACCAGTTACTTTGTCACTGTATCATAATTAATTATTTACGAGGATTTCTTCATACTTTTACTTGTAAAGTAACAATACTTTTACTTGAGTATAATTTTGGGCTACTCTACCCATCAGACTACGAAAAAAAGAATTGCCATGTGCTTTGTCATCTTTGTTTGCCTAAAAATATTCATAATTCAGCCTACAAGAAACCACTTCAAACTCGTCTTGCTTTGACCATTTCTCATTGCTGAATCTTTTATAAAGACTGAATCCATTATTTTGATAATGTTTTATTTAGGGGTGTCAAAATTAATGCATTGATTTTTAGTTAATTCAAAGTTCCTTTAACACCACAATTTTTTTTATTTAACGCACAATTAATGACCGCCCCTTACTTGGGGGGAATTCCAGTCACAATGTAGCAGACAAGTCCATGTCAAAACTTAGCAGTAATACATGTAAAAATAATGTACATATTTGTAGAGAATGGGGTCAAGTTGTATTTTTTACAATTTAAAAAATATTCAGAATTTTGCAAGTTACTTCATGTTAAAGATTAGATAGCGCTTAATATCAAAAGAAAAAATGCACTGATCTGTCGCCGTCTTACAAATGCAATTATGCCATCTAGTGGCAGAAAAATGACCTCAAGGCAAATCAATATCACACTAATTTTTTTTAACCTTACAATATGCCTTTTTCATTTTAAGTAAATTTTATGAAATATTATTAAATTATTTTAATGATTAAAAGATGCAGCCATATTTCTTAGTTCAACATGTTTCCCACTTTCATGTTAACAAGAGAATGAAAACTTAGAAAAAAAACATTTTATTGTACATTTTATTGAACATTTAGAACAGATATAAAATTTGCGAGTAATCGTGAGTTAAATAGTGAAGTCGTGATTAGTTATGATTAGATATTTGAATCGGTTGACACCCCTAGTATTACAGGGAGTCCTCGAGTTAAGACGCACCCGACCTAAGGCGTTTCGACTTATACAACGGTTACGCCTGGTCCGCCATTTTGTCTCCTCGTCCGCCATTTTGGCCGCAGTGTTTTCCCCTCTTCCGATATTTAGCCCTTAGCTAGTGCTAGCGCTTGTGCCCTTGTGGGATTTTTATCTTTGGCTTTTTCGCCCTCTTTTTTTTCCACATCATGGCCCCAAAGAAGAAAGCTATGTCTTCTATCAATGTTGGTCCATCCAAAAGAAAAGCAATTGCCATGGAAATGAAGCTAAACATCATAAAACGATGGCAGAAAGGAGAGATACCAACGAACATCGGCAAAGACTTGGGCTTCAGCCCGACAGTCATACAGCATCATATTTGTTTTATTTTAAGGTATTAGATTTGTTATGCAAATCATTTTGAAGTAAATATTGACTTTAATGGGGAAATTCGACTAAAATCGAAATTCGGGTTACATCTCTAGTAGGGGTGTTAAAAAAAATCGATTCGGCGATATATCGCGATACTACATCGCGCGATTCTCGAATCGATTCAATAATAGGCAAAATCGATTTTTTTTTTTTTTTTTTTTTTTTTTTTTTTTTTTTTTTTTTTTTTTTAGGATTCACACCTTAAGCATGGAAGAATGTTATATGAACGGAACATTAAGCCTTAATATTTTATTTTAATGCTGTTTAAACATGAAACAGATTACAACCTCTATAAGACTGAAATTTCAGATAAATAAATAATACATTTTCATATAAATCTTACACTCTACAAGCTTACTGATTAGTATTTTCTAAATTTGAATGAAAAAAAATCGCAACAATCGACTTAGAAATTCGTATCGGGATTAATCGGTATCGAATCGAATCGTGACCTGTGACTCGTGATACGAATCGAATCGTCAGGTACGAGGCAATTCACACCCCTAATCTCTAGCGTAGGAACGTAACTCCGACGTAACTCGAAGACTCCATGTATTATGATATGACGTCCAATTTTTGGCTACTCAAGCCAGCTTTGGTGATTCCCGATCGTAAAGCTGAGCAACGTCCGCGTTCTGGTCCGATCAGAATCAGGCCGGGAAGAACCGTGAGAGGAGGAAAAAATAAAAAACGAGTGAGCGAGCGAGAGAAGCTTTTAAAAGGATTTTGTCAGTTATTGACTGGTTGCACTCTTCAGCTAATAGCCATTTAAAGATTATGGGCCTGCTGGTGGAAATCAAGGCCTCCATTGTTTGCCTTATTGCATTCTGGCAGATGGGGGGCTGACACAACAACATGCAGCATCCCTGCGGGGCGCACTCGCCCAAGCCCCGACCCTCCATCAGCACATCTCCTATTGAACCGGCCCTAATAACCGCCCATGAATTATTAATCGGCGTACCATATTGAAGAGAGGTTGAAGGCGGGCGTGCCGATTGGCGTGCAGGTGCCAGTCAGAGAGGGGGGGGGGGACTCCAAAGAGTCCCACGGCGACTATTTCTCGGAACAGGCAGGACGTTCCGATAACCGGCGCGGGCAGATAAAATATATATTCATTAAATGTCAGATTGCTGATGAAATGGCTCCCATCCATTAGCGGCTAGCCGGCCGAGCGCACGGTTAATGCTTCTTCCCGCTTGTTCTTTGGCGTTGGGGCGGGTTGGCTGGGCGGCGAGGAGGAGGGGGGGAACAGGATCTGGGAAGTTTCCGCCAGCAGGTGTTATTGTGGACGGGGAGGGGGCAACGGGGGTCAAAGGCACCTGTCGGCGGAAGGATCGAGTGAACCGCTCGGCTGTCCGATCACGTGATTTACGGCCTACTTTTGGGTCGCACTTGTTTTTCTACAGCTGGCCCGCAGATGTTGTCGCTAAACGCTCATGTTCGCCGGGGCTCGCCTATGGCAGGCGATTAATCGAGTTGAATCATTAATGCATTTTGGAAGGATGATTAATTTACAAAAGCAAAGTTTTCAAAAGTGTTTTTTGAACGAGTTTTCTGAGCCCTTCACGACTCTCGACTGGCAATTTTAATTCTTGCGAAGAAATCGACAACAAAACTTGGAATTCCTTTGACATCCTTGACAAAAGCAGATTCACAACTTTTGACCTGAGATTTATGCTTCCAAATTACAAATATTTCACTTCACCAGATAAGTTCCACATCCTTCCAAGTTTATTTGAAACTACCGAAAAAACTAAAGCTAAAATTCAACAAACAATTTCATTAACGAAATAAAATAAAAACGAAAATGCTTTAAAACAAAACGGAAACTAACTGAAACCACATTTTATGTTTACAAAACTAACTAAAACTAACTATAATTAAAGCAAAAATGTCCTCCGTTTTAGTCTTTGGTAATTAATTTCATGCATGAACCTTTGGGGATGATTGTAAATGTGATTTTACGTAGATTTATTTTGTTATTAACCGAAATAGGGACGATTTTTTTGTTTGTTTGTTTGTTTTTAATCCACTCACTCACTCACTCACTCACTCACTCACTCACTCACTCACTCACTTCATGTAAGCCACACATGGTCTCCCAGGCGGAGAAGCGAACCCACGCCAACCGGCACCGAAGGACGAAATAGGGACGTTTGAAAGTGTGTCACACAGAAGTGACGTCATCTCGCAGCAGCAAATAGAAAAGGACCTTCAGATGACGCCACTCCTATGGTGTTTTTAAATATTGCTAACTAAAACTAAGCATTTATTCAATAACTAAAACTAATAAATAATTAGATAAACAGTGTTGCAATCAATTTAAAACCCTGAGAATGAAATGACTGAGAATATCCACAAGCATGTGCTGCTGTTTTGGCTCGCAACAGAGTTCAAATAGGCTTTTTATGAATTTGTCATTTAATAAGATCTTCATAATTCTGAGTACATTTTTATTCAAATCATTTTAAACATTCTTGTTCTCCTGGTTTAACTGCCTGTTGTAAAAAAAAAAAAAAATTCTAAGGATTTTATTCTATTCCCCTTTGTCTTTGAGATGTCCCAGCATTGTAATAATTTTTACTTTGCTTTTTGATCACACTTTGAATTGCCTTTTTACAATTGTGCGATAGCAGGTTTTCCTTGTCTTGCCTTAAATAGAGCTACAGATACTAATATATGTATGTGAAATAAAATACAGACTCTGAAAGGTACTTATGTTTTAAAAAAAAAAGAAAAAAAAACACACAAACTTTCATCACAGTTGTCATGTGCAGTTAGCTAGCTAGCAATGCTACACCTTGAAAAACAAAACATCTTCCCTTTGGATACTCTGCTTGCTTGACTGATTTAGAGCGCCTCATAGTTTGTCGTGATAGCCAGCATATGGACAGGGGCTTCCGTGCTGTTGTGGACACTTTAGAGTGCCTTGTTGTTGCGGGGACTTTAATCGCCTATATTTTCACAGCTTATACATGTAATGTGTAGGCATTAAAAAAATGCTTGAAAAAGTAGCCTCCAATTTTCCCAAATCAATATTGAGATATTTGATTTACAACATTTATTCTTGCTGATTTAGAAGATATTTATTTTCGTTTTATAGAGACTTTAAAGGGATATTTGACTCATTGAGCCATTTTCAGCACTAAAAAGTTAATATTTTGTCTATAATTCAAGTAGCAACTAATTATTTTTCATGTAGAATTAGTACCTTTAAAAACTAATTTTTCTACTTGTTGTTGACTGATCATCTGAGCTGAGGAAGTAGGTAACGACCTAACAACCAATCATGGCTCAATTTACTGATCAAACCTAGAAAACAGGTGAGCCATGATTGGCCGTTACCTGGTCCTCAGCACAGGTGATGTCATCATCAGGCGACAAGTACAAAAATTACTTCTTAAAGGTTTTAAAGTTATTAATTGTACATGAAAAATAATGAAGTGACAAAAATCATAAAATATTAACTTTTCACTGCTGAAAATTGTTCAATGAGTCAAGTATCCCTTTAAGGACAGTAACAAATTATTTGGACCAAGATTTTTTTTTTTTTTTTTTTGCATGTTGCATCTTGCGTACCCGCTTCCCCCTTTCCAATGACAAATAGCGTGCTGAGGGGTGACTAATAAAAGGTTGGGCAAATAAATCAGCGCCTCACCAAAGTGCAGCGTGTAACGAGGTTGCTGGGTGTCGTGACATGGTGATACGGGTGAAGGCGGCGTGCCTGCAGGCAAAGTGCAAATGGTGGTGGTCACAATGAGCACCATCTGGGTACATAAGAGGGGGGAGTTGTGGGGGGGGGGGGGGGGGGGGGTGTTGTTGTCGGGCGGAAAAACAAAAGCACCAGCTCTGCCAGCATGTAGCCAGCACCTCCGCACAACACAGCCACCACTTTCCTATACGCCAAGTCAACCCCCACCTTCCCCCTTCTCTTATTCCCATGCGACTGGGGATCAGTGCCAAAGGAGCCACAGGCCACTTGCAGCCTGACAGTCAGCTCCTCTAATGGGCCCGGCTGTTTATTTTGCACGGCGTGGAAGTGGATTAGCTGGAGGTAATTACGCTTAATGATGCGGCCGCCTCACCCCGCTGAGCCGTACTCAACCCGTCAGAGCTCAGCTGCTCGCCGGCCCTATGGCCGCCAGCGCCGTCCGTCTGTCCGTCCATCCGTCCCTCCATTCATTGGGGATAATGTTACCGATTAGAGCGCCGCACAAAAAAAAGGGAAAGCTGGGATGGAGATTTGTCCGACGGGTGCGGGTGTGAAAGGAGACTTGAGCCTCACGTCCCAATTGGATTACATGCTGTGACATGTCGGTGTCAAAGACGATTCGCTTTGTCATTAAGTGAGTCATAATAGTCTGTGAATGATGGTAATGCCATTTGCGGGAGGAGGAAGTGGCAAGAAGTGAAGCAGACTGGACTGATGTAAAGTTGCAGAGCTTCCCGTGAACTAGAGCTGTCAAAATTAGTCGACAACTATTTTAACTCATTTGGGATGAGGTTGACTTACTGTAATAAAAACTAACAAGCGTGACTGAAACTAGACTAAAACTGAGACTAAATTTAAAAATGGCTGACAAAATTGACACTACATCCCCCCCCCCCCCCTTTTTTTTAAATCACTATACGAAGTACGAAAATCGAATACGAAGTACTAAATGACCACCAATCACTGGTTAATAAACATTAATCAGGGGGGAAACATGCTTTTTATTTTAATACACTTCAATGCAAATTTAAAATGAATCCCATTAGTCTGATAGATTAATCGATTCTAAATATATTTTTGATGATGACAGCACTACCATGAACATACAACATGGATGTAAAAACTTATAAAAATGTATAGATGTGTTCTTTTTTAAATACTACCAGTGTCCCAAAGACTTTTTTTTGTTTTGTTTTTGTTTTTTTAGGTATGGTAGTTATTACAAAACGGCCAGCAGGTGCCAGCAGAGTACAAGTGATCAGGCAGGGCCATGTTGCAACACGATCTTTTTCCCAGTGTTTTCGACAGGTTTGCGAATAATGATTAAACTTAGCTATATTTTAATACTAATTTCTGCAAAAGGGAAATAGATAGAAATATACTTTTTTTTCCTGATGAAAGAAGAGACTCTAATCTTTCTTTTGATGTTTTTATAGCAATAGAACACAATGTTCTGTGGCACTTGCAAAATCAGTCGAAAGTGGAAAATGGCTGGGAGTGAATGAGTTAATTCTATTTATGTATTTATTTCCACATTTATTTTTTTATTTATTTTTATTTTATTTTTTTGCATTTAACTTTTGAATTATATTGCTTTTACAACCGTTTTTATTTTCACTTTTAATTATTTTTTTATTTTGGTTTTCCATATCTCATAAATATCCATATCTCATACCTTCCAAATGGTTTTGAAATGTTTTCTGCACCACTGCCTAACGTTCCCACCTGAATTCTCCTGCGAACAGTTCGATATGATGGATCACTTTGTATCATCATACGTCGACGTTTCTCAGCACACCGGCGTGAATGCTCCTTTGTACTTAACTGCAGCGATGCGTGACCCGATGGTGGCGATAAGGTATGAACAAGTGTATGAAGACTGTTGTTCACACCGCATATTTTTTGCAAAAAAATAAAAGGACAGGTGTCATTCCTTTTTTTTGTGTTTTGTTTGGCAAAGCCTTTTTTTCCCATTAAATAACGATTCCCTTTTATTATCTTGGAACATGTGCTCTGGTGATGCATGTAGTTCCTGCAAAACATATTACAACCCCCACCCCCACCCCTTCTAACACTGGATTGTTTTTTATTAATTGTGAGTAAAATAGTTAAAAGACAACAGGGGGCTCTTTGGTCGCTCGTTACAATAACGTTGCACAACAAAATGAAGTCGTAAGAGTTGGTCCGTAAAGGGGGATTTACGGTCACGGGAGGTTTTCTGCGCTCGACTTTTTTTAATTGGAAGTGAAATGAGCTGAGGATATGCGGCTCACTTATGGTCAATGCAATTTACGCTCATCCTAAACAATTTTAGCTCATAACGGCGGCGGCGGCGTTGTTATGCGTTTGGGGAGCCGGAAACGCTCGCTTATATATACAGTGGGGGAAATCATTATTTGATCCCCTGCTGAATTTGGAAGTTCACTTACAAAGAAATGAACAGTCTCGAATATTTGTCGGTTGTTTATTGATTACAGTAATGGAAAGAATAAATAAAAAACATTCACACCATATAAAAGTTATAAAATGTTACTCATTCATTTAAGTGAAATAAGTATTTGATTATGAAGTAAAACAGTCCATCTTGAATACAAACTTACATTTTCTAGGCTGCCACATGGCGTTCCTGGTTCTCTATTGGGTTGAGGTCTGGGGACTGCCTAGTCTGGGGACTGACTGCATGACTTTTATTCACTTTTACTTTTGCTCCCAAAAATGTATAAATACATTCTATTTTAAATGTTTTAAGTGTACCAAAGACGTATTTATACGTTTTGTTTTTATGCTAGAGCATACAGAAGGCTTTGATGCAGCCTCTCAACTGCAAAGAACGGTTGAAGAAATGGTAGTTATTACACAAACGACCAGCAGGTGGCAGCAGAGTATAAGAGATCAACCAGGGCCATGTTGCAAAATAGCTGATTTCCCCACAGTTCTAAACACATTTGTGAATAATGATGAAACTTAGCTATATTCTAATACTAATTGCTGCAAAACAGAAACAGATTGAGATTATTTTTTTTTCCTGATTAAAGAAGTGACTTTAATCATTCTTTTGGTAGGTTCCATGTTTTTATAGCAATAGAACACAATATTCTGTAATTCTTGCAAAATCCAGTAAAACAGCCGGGAGCGAAGGGGGTTGCTTCTGTGAAAATGGCTTTGAGTGAATATGCTTCTTCTTGAGTCAATCCTTTGTTGGTCCGATCGTACGTATTGGATCATTGTCATGCTTGACGACCTATCCGTGCCTCATCCTTCTTGTTCTCACTGAGGAAAGAAATCTTTCAACCAAGATTTGACAGTACAATGGAATGTCAATTTAACAGACCCGGAACCGACAAACTCCGGATTTAACGGCCAGAAAATAGTCCGGTCCACTCCAAATTCCCCTTTGCGCAGTTGCTGTCAAAGTGTGTTGGTTCCAGAACTGGCTGCTATTGACCACAACGCTAGTAAACGGCATTGTGGATTGACTGAACAATGCTCTATGAATTGAAGTTAAAAAAAAAAAAAAAAAGTTAGCGACGCTGCTTACATTTGCTAACATTAAGTTGTTGTTTTTTTCTTTCTTTTTGAGAGCTCAGTATTGTTCATTCGGCAGTCTTACCGATTCAACATGTCATCATCATTCCTGTCTTTTTTTATGTGCTTGTGTGCGCATGTGTGTGCGTGCATGCGTGTGAGTTTGTGGTCATTAATTCACCTGAAGTCTGATAAAAAATCCCATACCCTTCGTCTTAACCGGATACTTCAGAGTCTCGCCAGAGTCGTGACGTTCCGAAGGTCAGGAGACCAGAGGAAAGATCAAAGGAAATAAAGTCGAAGCAAAGTGAAATCCAGCACCCAACCAGACACCACCTGCCACCCACAGGTTTAGAAAACCAGAATCTTTCACCAACACCAGAAGCCTCTAAATTCCAAACAGATTAGGGAGAAGTCAAGAGACCAGAGGAAAAACTAAAGAAAGGAAGTCAGGAAGGATAGATGAAGCAGAGTGAGATCCACAGACACCAGTCTCCATTGATGTAGCGAGCAGTTAGAGGGAGAAGCAAATTCTGTTTGAATTTCAGTAGTGTTCTGGTGTGATGGATCTGGCATGCAAGTCGGATAAATCTACTGAACCAGTGGTTAAAAATATAACCGAGTTTTGAACAGCCGGGCCCGGGTGTGCTTTATACGCAAGATGAGCTGAGATCAATGGTTGTTGGGCACCATTTATGGGAGCGAGAATTCTAGCTAGAAATACTTGTTTTACTCTATTAAATGGCTGATGTTTACAACTTTTTTCATGCATAAACAATAACGTGCCATGGCAATTAGAAGCTGTTAATTTCTTTGCAAACTTACAAACCCAGCAGGGGATCAAATCCTGATTTGCTGCACTGTCAGAGAGCGACATGGAGGGGAGAAAAAAAAACAAAAAAAAAACGACATTTATTATGTTCATCCATCTTGGAAATTCAGCAGTAATAGCAACAAAGTGGTTTTTCCTCCTCACCAAAATGAAGTTTGACTTAATCCAATCAGGGGGTCAGAAACGCTTCTTATCGGCGTGAAAAGGACAGCACACATCAGGGTTAAAGCGATTACACGCTGTTAAAACGCGCCCGGCCTCCATTTTCTTGCCTTTTCCGGTCATTTTTGAAAGCCTGGCAGCTGTAATAAAATATCACTTTTTGTGCATTTTTCCGACGATAACTGCGTTTCGCCACCGCGGAATATTCCCGTCTCCCCCTTTTAAAGCACTTTGCTCCAGTTTCACAGAAGATGACACTGGAAGTGGGAGGGTGGAAGGGGGATCCAAATGGAAAGCTTTAGCAGTTTACATTGCGTCACGTCTCTCCGCCGCCGCCACCGCCGCCCTCTCGGGGATCCTCATAAAGTGGTCTGATGCTTCATAATGCAGGTCATTACCCGCACTGCTGCGGGAGACCTCACGTCCCCACTTACGGTGCATGCGGAGACTCCCTGAGCCCTGACGCCGCCGCGTTACGCATCCCCGTAGACCCCCTGATTGTCCGTTCCCGCTTGCCGTCGTTTATTGACACTAAGTCGGCCCCACAAGGCGCTGATAACGCGCACGACAAAAGGCCTTTTCTCCCGCCTCGGCGGTGCTTACCAGCCGAAGCTTTATTGAAAGACGCAGCCATAAAGCCCGAGCGCAGATATGACTTTGGATGTGATTGCGCCGGGTGACCGATGTATGAGCGCAATCAAGTCACAGGCAACGATATCAGCGCTGGAACAAGGAACCTGCGCAGGTGGGAGGGACCAAAGGGGCCCCCTAAGGCCACTGACGTGATCTGGAAAGTGAGATGTAGACATAAACAGGGGCTGCATTTGAAGATGAAACGGACGACTTCTGTTCAGTTTTTGGTCATGAGTCCTTGAGAGTTTTTTTCATGCCTGTTATCACAGAAGACATGCATTGAAACCGGTGTGATTTTATTTTATTGTGACTTCCTGAGATTCCTCCAAATGATCTCAAGGGCCACTATCGTGCACGTTTGAGATGTTTCCTTCCTTCAACAACCCTGATTCAAATGATCAGTACTCTCTGTTTGTTTGAATCGTGTGTTAGAAGAGAAGAACATCGAATGGCCTTCGAGGACTGGATTAGGACACACCTGGTCTAGGCAAAAAAAAAAAAAAAAAGAAAGAAATTTGAAAATGCAGCATCTGTCTGGAACACATGCTTCCAATGGGTGCTCATTTAAACAAATTCTCTGGAATTTGTCCAAAATTTCTGCTTCCAAGCAAAATGGTTGACTTCCTTTTCAATTTGGCATGTGGGTCCTTGAAAAATTTCATGCGTCCTGTCACAACAGACAGGTCCACTAAATTTTGTGTTAATCAGACCCACTGTTGTCCAAAGCGATTTTTTTTTCTTTTCTAACTTTCGAGAATTCTCAAAAAATGATCATCAAACCTTGATGCTATAGGCTCCGCCCACATGAGCACGACCCAATAAATGTGCCATTTCCTTCTAAGATATATCTCTCCAATAAAAGACGATTCGATACGTATCTCGAAGCTTTTTAAGGGGGAGCGATTTGATTCGGTTCGATTTGATGCCCTTTTAGATTAAAAAAGCGATTTTCCAATTCAAATCGTTTTTTCTCGGTATGTACGTGTGCACTTTTCTGTGCATTTTTATTCTTTATTAAATCATCTGGGAGTCATTGGAATGTTGTAAAATTATGAAGTCTTTTGGATTATATCTTATGGTACATTTACAATTACGCTATTATAGGCAATTATAAAAAAATAAATAAAAAAATAAACAAATTGGAAGATCATGAAGTACTTTGACAGAACAACTGCCTTGCTGTCATGAGTTCCGAGTTCAAATCTCTGTTGGAATTTTGCGGTTTCCTACCACCTGATTTGATTGAAAATGAAATATGACATGATGATATGACAACTCCAGACATGACATTATAAACAAGCCCTAATGAGCCCCGATCATTTGTCAGTGAGACAGCTGACATTTTTGAGGGAATGATTTCCACCACAAGTTTGCCCTGGAGCCATGTTTTATTCCCGCTCACAATTACACGGAACGCAGCCTGACGCTTCATTAACCTCTCGCCTTACCTGGCCGGCCGAGCAAAACAAACACAAAAAAAAGAAGAGGATTTTTAATGAAAGCTCTGGCATCTGTATCCAATTCATCTTGTCTCTGCCCCAAACCAAAAAAAAAAAACACCCAGAATGCCTTGCCAGCCACTTTAATTACTTTTGTTTTTTTTTTTTCATGTGCAAGGAATGGCGAGCGGCGCAAACTGACAGACAGGTGCAGCCATCCTGATTAATTAAAATAATAAAGAGCGGGCGAGGAGGGGGAATATCAATGCGTGGACACGTTGTCTTGACGGGCAATCATTGATTTAGTCCATGACAACAGGCTGGCCTTCGGGCCTATATGGGAGTGAGGGAAGCGAGGGGTGGGGGCTCTCTGCCCCCCCTCGTCCTCGGGGCCTCGGCAGCTGCTGCGCACCTATGGACACGTGATGGAGTTAATAAACGCCACCTCCAGGGATTCATCAGCCGTTTGTATCCTATATGACTGCAGAGGACAAAAGCCAGCATCTTTTTGAATGATTAGCCCAAAGAGAGTCTTATTGTCCTCTCTCATATTGATATCGCATCACGTTGTTGAAAGTGGAGTGGGCTCAGGAGAGGATTAAAATAACAATACGTCGACGGATTGACGGGGAACAAATGAAGCTAGTAAAGACTCGCCGTGTCCAAGTACTTTTGTCCGTCATTACAGAGTGTCTCGAAAAATGACTCACCAGAAGTTGCTTTTTGTAAACAAAGCCTTTTGACTTGATAGTACTCTTGGTGTTGACTAAATAAACTTTTATTTCGATCTTCAGTGACAGCTGGCTCATCTATTTGTCCTGTTTGGCAAGAAGGAGCATGCTAGCTCCTATTCCTGTTGGCTTGATAGGATTCTCCACCAGACCAACCTTAAGTGAATGAACGGCTTCAATTTGGATGGTCTGTAAATGTTTTTGTGATTTCAAATATGTTTGGGCTGTTTGACAAGAAGGAACACCAAGTGGAGATGAAAACTGCTACGTTAGCTTTGCGCTAGGTCCCAAGTCCTGTTGACTTGATTGGATTCTAAGCCAGAGCAGGATTTAACCTACTTAACAAAAAACAAAAAAACAAAAAAAAAGTTAAAAAAAAATAAAATAAAATAAAAAAAGAACTACTTAACTAACTAAATTTAACGAATGATTTTGATTTAGATAAACTGACTGGTGTTGTGCAGTTTGTTTGGGCTGTTTGAGAAGCTGGAGCATGGAATAAAGACTGCTGTAGACTGCTATATTAGTCTCCAGCTATAGCTTCTATTCTTGTGAGCTTGATCTCTCAGTTAGAGCCCGTATTGACCAGCTTTTTGTGAAAGAAATTTACTTTTTTTGGGTGATTTTTATCATGCATTTGTGTCTGATTGTGCCGAGAAGGAGCTAGTTTCCTTTCTTGTTAGCTTGATAGGACATTTGGCTGAACTAACTTCTTCTGAAGGAAAAACTTTCAATTTGGGTCCTCTGGGACTGGTGTTTTACATTTTGAGTCCGTCATTTTGTGCTGTTTGACAAGAAAGCACTGAGAGAAGATGTAGGCTGCTATGTTAGCTTTAAGGTAGGTTTCATTCATGTTAGCCTTACAGGACTCTCTGCCAGAGTCGGTACTGACCAACTTTTCATGGACAAACAACTTCTATTTGGATCTTCAGTGACTGCTGTCACATTTGTTTGTGCTGTGTGACTTAGCATTGAGTACAGATTTATATTGTTATGTTAGCATTGAGCTAAGTTAGCTTTGGTCCCATTCGTCTTGACTTGACAGGCCTCTCAGCGTAACTCGGTGTTGACCAACCTTTTGTGAACACTCCAGTTGGGATCTTCTGTGACAATTCTGTTGTGCATTTGAGAGATACCTGAGCAAAGATGTAGACCACTATGATAGCTTCCCACGCTAGCCATTAGCTGGCAAAATAAAATGTTTTGAAAGTCACCGAAGGGAATGCGTCCGACTTTGGAGGTACAACTGTGTTTTGATTTTCTATCAGAAGTGGGGCCTGGCATAACATCCACCCATATTGTGGGCTGAAACGTGAGAGGCGTAAGTTTTTGTGCGCGAAAGCCGACCTGCAGTTCCCACATCCTCGAGCTGACACTTTAGAGAGCCTCTCTCCATCTCAGCCGAGCGTGTCGGAACAACAGCGATGTGGAGGAGAGCGGCGTGTTTAGCACCTCTCTGTGAAATCCAATACAAGCGACGGCTCGCAGGCCTTAAAGCAAAAGCCGCCAGGCTTCAATACGGCTCTCGCACGGCCCTGATTATCTGCATATGCTTTGGCTTTCACGTACTACGGGGCAAAACACGCAGTCATAGGGGTGCATCCTGTGAGGATGATAACAAAGGCGTCAAATTTACAGTAACACCTCGCACAGTAAGGCTCGGAACTACAAGTGCCTAAAGAAGAAAATATATATTTATTTTCTTTTTAAAGTTTTTGTTATTATTTTCTTAATCTATTTGTATTTTTAATGTATTTATTTTTTGTTTTGCCATTAACTTTATTATATATATGTTTTATTTTAGAAATATCAAATTAGTGTTCTACCGCGTGTAAAAACAATTTAACTACTGTAAAAAATAATCTATATATAATAAATTCTGAATATGTTAACATTCTGCCCCACAAGCATAAAAAGATATAGACTGGGAAAAAATATTAAAATATAAAATATCAAAGTATTAGTGTAGAATAGTAAAACAAAAACAAGAGTAATATTGTTGTATTAATTTAGCTGTTTTTTCTAAAGTGTGTTTATTAAAATTAATTTATTCATTGTTGCAATTAATGTATCTCATTCAATAGGTACCATAGTTAGGTGATTTATTGTAAATAATAAAATTTAAATAAATGAGCAAAATGAATGCTTTTACATATGAACTGGCTGATTAATTAAGAGTGAATTATTAATAAACGCATTAATAAATGCAATTTGAAAATTTGAAATAATTATTTTATATGAATGTCGAGTCCCATCTGTCAGTTTTTTTTGTTGTTGTTTTGTTTTGTTTTTGTTTTGTTTTTTAATCAAATGTAGCCTGTGAACTCGAGCTGCTTTAGGTGAGCATAAATGTATGTAAATATTATGGCTCTTCGTTTGACACATTGTCGTGTTTTTCTTTCTGGGTTTAAAAGCAACCTGGATGAGGATGCCATTCATTTCCTTTATTTAACCAGGTGGAAAACATAAACAAACAAATATTGAGATTAAAAATCTCTTTTCTAAGAGTGACCTGGTCACAAGGGCGTCATTGTGTTGAGGGTGAGAGACGCCACCTAAAGGACATTGGATGCTTTGCAGCACTTTAGCCTCATGATGACGGATTGAGTGCAGTTTTTCTAATGACAGAATATGTGGGGAAAATTATGTTTGATTTGTTCCTATAATGTCAGTTAATAATTCTTAACAACGATATAAATATAATGGCTGACAGTGTTTGTCAATGTAAAAAAAAGAAAAAATCTGTACAATCTGCACTCATTTGCTATTGACTTTCCGTGTAGATTAATTGCTCGGTTCTCCTCCCGATTGGTCAATCAAAAGTGTGTGACCACTTGAACTTATTCTCCAAGCTGTTTGCCCTTCACGGCTTTTTTTTTTTTTTTTTTCTGCGACAATTCTTCAAGGCAAGGAATTCCCTCTCTGCCTTCTGTGAGGGACGATTGGTAATATTAGCTCGCTAGTTTTATCCGACGATCCATTAATCGTGACCTTCTGCTGCTGACCCTTTGACCTCCGCTGACCTCTGGACATCATGTTACTGCACACCAAGGCGATCGCCTCCTAATCCCAACTTTTTATTTGCTTTATTTTACAGACAAAAAGAAAAGTTGTTTTTTTTTAATTTGACAAACAAGTTCATGGTTAAAAATATCAATTGAAAAATCAAAACTAAATGTGGATTAAGGTGTCAGGGTCAAATTATTGAAGGGGTCTCGAACAGGGATTCCAGAACTGTGGTGAGCTCTCCTGGGACTGTGCAAAATTAACATTGTATTATCTAGTGTAATATTTTCACACATCCAATCAAAATTAGCATGAATAAGCTGAAGCTGATGACTTTTTATTAGGGTGTGCATTGGTATGAGGGTCTACGCCAGCTCTGACATTGTAGGGGTTGTGTGGCTTCGCAACCTCTACGATTTCACAACAGAATGTTAAATTCACTCCCAGCCATTTTCACTGAAGCGATCCACTTTGCTCCCGGCACACAGAATATTGTATTATTTTGCTATAAAAACATGAAACAAACAAGAAAGATTAGAGTCTTCTTTCATCAGGAAAAAAAAAAAAATATTTCAATCTGTTTCCATTTTGCAGCAATTAGCATGAGAATATAGCTAAGTTTCATCATTATTCACAAATCTGTTTAAAACTGTGGGGAAAACAGCTTGTTGTAACATAGCCCTGGTTGATCTCATACTCTACTGCCACCTGCTGGCCGTTTTTGTAATTTCTATCATTGCTTCAACCATTCTCTTCAGTTCAGAGGCTGCATCAAAGCATACTGTATGCTCTAGCATTAAAAAACAAACAAACAAACAAACAAACAAACAAACAAACAAACAAACAAACAAACATAAATATGTCTTTGGAACTGGTGATATTTAAAATGAACATATTTATACGTTTTGGGAGCAAATGAGGGGCGGCACGGTAGTCGAGTGGTTAGCACGTCCGCTTCCCAGTTCTGAGGTCTCCGGTTCGAGTCCAGGCTCGGACCTTCCTGGGTGGAGTTTGCATGTTCTCCCCGTGCCCGCGTGGGTCTTCTCCGGGTACTCCGGTCTCCTCCCACATTCCAAAGACATGCATGGCAGGTTAATTGGGCGCTCCTAATTGTCCCTAGGTGTGCGTGTGAGTGTGGATGGTTGTTCGTCTCTGTGTGCCCTGCGATTGGTTGGCAACTAGTCCAGGGTGTCCCCCGCCTACTGCCCAGAGCCAGCTGAGATAGGCGCCAGCAGCCCCCGCGACCCTTGTGAGGAATAAGCGGTCAAGAAAATGGATGGATGGATGGGAGCAAATGAGTTAAAGGGGATGGTGACTTTAAACTGACTTCTGTACAGTTAGACGAACGTCCTTTGTCTGCCACTGTGATAAACCTAAATGAGAATATTGGCAGTGACAGGTGGTGATTGGTAAAAATCGTGGAAAAAAGGGTCTTTATCCACTCACCTGTTGATTTGCAAACACAATCGTCAGTTGATGGACATTTAAGATGTGGACCAGGCCAGCGATCGATGTTTTCCCCACTGTATCGCGTCCTGTCATCTGGACCCGAGGAAAGGTGAACTCGGCCATTCCGAGAAATCGGCGTGATAGCCTTACTGTAGGGAAAAAAGCTGCATTAGTGGTGACAGGCGAGCCCGGTGGGGACGCATTGGCAAGGCCTGAGGTGGACTTTGTGTATTATGTGGCTGAGCGTTGCTGTGACTGTTGCGCTTATCTCTTCCCCACCGCTGTTCGCTTATCTGCAGGTCCGGCGCACTTTTTCCCGGAATCGTCCCAGTTCAGCCCCACTGCGGCATTATTAATGTGAAAGGCGACTCTCCATGTTCTGTGTTTAAGCGTTATAAAGGAGGCCATCTTTCTTGGGTCATCTTCAAACCATTTGCGAGATTTGATTTCACCATATCCATAATACGATCATGCAGGGGTTCTGGTGACCTTATCAACCTTGACGTTCCTGCAAAATTGAAAAAATAAATAAATAAAAAATCTAGTAGACAGAAGGTTGTTTGCTCATATTTTCATTGAGGTGGAATGATTTATTGTTGGGTTCTCAAAATTTTTAGATCCGGGAACCCCTGACAGGGAGACAAAGGCTTGCTCATAATTCTTAAACAAAATGTCAAAAGTTGTCAATTTGTTGCCTATGACTTACTGCTTTTCTTTCTGCTATAAAACCTGCATTTCTCATTCAATATCTCATTTTGTCTTTTATTATTTTTGAGAAAAACAAATAGTTTTAGAGAAAAAAGTTAGTAATGCTATAAGAATACATTTTAGAATCAATATAAATATTTAAAATTACATTTATAAAGTTAGTTCTTTTTCAAATATATTGACGTTAAAGTTTAACGAAGGACGAAAGTCATATTTTAATTTAATTTAATTTGTGAAATTTGTAACACAGTTTTTGGTTAAGGTAAACAAGCCACTTTATGATTAAAAAGGATGACTTGTAATATGTGAATAAGCAGCGGATTGGGTTAAATTGGGTTGGCTTTTGTCCTGAAAAATATTCATGCACAGATGTCAGATTTACCAGTTATATGATATGAATCAGAAATCATATTCTATCATCCAATCGGACTTTAAATTGCCTCAAAGTTGAGAAAATGTGGATTAATTGCTTTATTCTAATAGGTATACAAAAAACATATGACATAATTATACATTACAAATTATTTTGCTGACCCCGCAAGCTGCGGGTCACGGACCGCCAGTTTAAGACCCACTGGTCAATTGTGCTTCTGCAAACACCGCAGTCTATTAGCAAACTGGCATTATTTTCACCCGAGAGCCGCACATTTCCAGCCACTTGTAAATAAAAGATGGTGTCGCCCGGCGCCGGTAAGTGTCCCTCAAAGAGCAAGCGGGAGGAAAGAGTGAGGGTAAAAAGCGTCCAGGTTAAGTTGTTTGAAAGGCCCCCGGTATTAAGAGGCATTTTACACTTAAGAAGTTGGTTTCGCTGGGTTTTCTGTTTCCCTTCTTATTGATTGATGCTCAACTATCAATGCATAATAGAAAAGCACTCAGAGCAAATGCAGGGTTATGGCCTTGGGAGGGAGTCGGCAGACGAGACCGGAGCGACCGCCCCGCCCTCAGCACCACCACCGCACTCCCGATGCCATTATTGGCCCTTAACGGATCCCCCGAGACGGCCCCGCTGTTCACATCAGCACACACCAAATACCCAATTAAAAAAAGGCTTTAAATTCCCTCCTCTTTCCTGGGCCAAAATCAATCTGAATTCAATCTATTCGGCTAGGATTCCGACAGAGCAGGTAATTGCCCATAATCGGTCAGCAAGGTGACAACAGCTTAAAGGGGAGACGCTAACACAATCAGGTATTCGCTTTCAGCGCCCCGCCGGGCCTCAGCTGTCGAAAAACAGGTAGAGTGCAGTTTACGCGGGCCGTCACGATAAAAAGCCGTATAACGTTACACGCGCTGTCTCAGGAACGAGCCTTCCTAAATGACCCCGTCGTCAAAGTAATGATCTTCTTAATTGCTCGTTTAGGACTGAGCAAAGGCGCATATTTTGCAGATCGGTTCATCGCTATCTCTGCAGGATGTGATATACAGTATGCGATTTAGCAGAAAAATAAGCTCCTTAATGGGCTTGTAGCACTGTACAAAAGCAACTACGCAGGATTTTATGCGTAATATTTCATCTTTGAGATCAGATTTTTTGCAAACAGTTTTACACCACACACCCTTATTGATGGCCTGGTCATTGACGGTTTCTGGCATGTGCGCATGCAGGGGGGCAACGCGCCCAAAATTAAATCATGTCATGTCAATCTTTGTATGGGAATTTGTGCCCCCTAGTGGAGGAGCCATAAGTGAATATGAATCATGAACTGCTTGATATTTTATCTGTTTCGACAATACAAACTTTTATGTCGCGCACCCTCATGAATGTCCCGAGTAGTGGCGGTTTCTGGCATGTTAGCACACCCCAGCTACCGTCCACACAAATTAGAACACCTTTTAACCAGCCTTTCATTAAATGATGACACTACGCACCCCTATTGACCTCTATACAGAGCTGAAAACAACCCAATTCCTCATATATCCCGAATAGTTCTACACTAGCGTCTTACTAACTTTTTATATCACAGAAGTGGTGCACCCTATCTCGACAAGCATTTGACAAATGTTTTATCCCACACATCCAGTCAACATTGAAAACAAGTTGGCGCACCTCCCCTCATCTTCACACACCTTCAAATCCTCTCCAGTGACACTTTGCAGAAATTTAGGGCGAATGTTTTTCATTTCTTAGACCAGCCTAGTTTTCATGCCTATTGACGTACAGGCAGAGTTGACGCACCCCCCTTTCTCCTGCGCACACCCTGAAACATCCTCCAATGCCACTTGGCAGGATAATATGTGCAGTAACTTCCTCTTTTGGACCAGCATTTAACAAATTGTTCATGTCACGTACTTAATCAACATTGCAAAAGAGTTGACGCACCCCCCTTTCCCCTGCGCACTCCCGCTCAAATATCCTCCAATGCCGCTTGGCAGGATGTCACGCACCCAATCAACATTGCAAAAGAGTCGGCGCACCCCCTCTCCCCTGCACAATCCCTACAAATAAACATCAGTACACTGTAAAATAATAATAATAATAATAATAATAATAATAATAATAATAACTTTAAAAAAATACTTTTTTTTCCACTCAGAAATTCAAAGTAAATTACACAAGGAGAGTGTTGACTACATTTTTTACCAGATTATAAAAAAAAAAAAAAAGGAAAAAAAAGAAAAGAAAGAAAGAAAAGCTACTCGAGGGTTTAGGAACAAACCCACAACCTTCAGGTTGGGAGACAGCCACTCTACCACCTGTGCCATTCCGATCCTGCTGTTGATGGTGTCAGGCGGAAATCCTTGCACCTCCAAAAGGTCAGTTTTTGGTCTCATTTTTGACACACCAGCAATGCAGTATAGTAAGAAACAGGAAAAAGTAGCATGGCTCAGGGGGTAGAGTGGCTGTCTGGGCTGAAGGTCATGAGTTCATTTGTCAACGCGAGTAACTTTTGTTGTTGTTGTTGTTGTTTTTTTGTGGGAATGCTACAGCATTCCCACATATGTTATTGTGATTTTTATTCTCCACAGGTTTTTTTTGCCATGTAACAACTCCCACACAATACTTCTGATTTACACTGTTCAAATTTCAACTTGCTTCAAAAATTCACGCCTCGTGGGGTCTATATATCGTCTGATTCCACATTACTTACAGTAGTTGCACAATTTAGCGTTTAACATAAACTTTTCCCCATTCATTTTCAATGGGATAGACATTGAACTATTTCTAAGTGTCACTTTCCACGCCCACTTCCAGACATATAACTTTTCATCATTGCCAGGTGATTGATACTGCTCGTTGGCACAGTTGGTAAAGGGCATTGTCTAGTAACCAGGAGGTCATCATTTCAAATTTATCTCTCAATTTACTTCACAAGCATTCCACATGCATTCAAGTCTTAGCATTCAGCTATTAGCATTCAGCTTTCAGCATTCCCATGCAATTTCTCCAGGAATTGCACTTAGTCTAGTTTTTAATAAACTGGTAAAATGAACTCAAAACTCTCCTTGAAAAATTTACTTGTACTTTCTGAGTGAAAAAAAAAAACTTTACTAGGATTTCTCAAGTAAATATTACTTTTTTTTTTCAATGATAGTTTCAGATTCTTCATGCCAGTTTTTCCTGCAAATGCGTAATTAACCACACAGTTCCCGAGTGTACATCATCGAAGGCCATCTTTTGCCATTTGTAAATGTCACTGCAGTGGAAAGATGAAAATGTTAAGGTGATTAGACCACGTATGCGGGGAGGGGAGGATACCCCCCCCCCCCCCCCCACTACTTTGGTTACACAAACTTTGTTTTCACCCCGAACGCATCATCCCTCCGCCTGCCATCTGCCGCCGAAGAATCTGTTTCACTCGATGAGCCAAGCCCAGCCTTTATTGGTCCTAATGGCACTATCAGCTGAGCCGCCAAACCCAATTACCTTTTAAAAAGGGAGGCCACCCCGGCTAATCATGGCTGCCTAACCTGATTTGCCTGTGATGAAGAGACGGGATAAAGAGCAGTTAATGGAGGGAGAATGATCTCACAAATACAAAAAACTCAATTCATTTCTCCGGGAGAGCAATCTGTCCGATTCAGGGGTAATGGAGTGGAGATTCATTAGTCCTCGGGCCTTAGTCGTCGCAGCAGCAGCAGCGTTCTCCCTTATCAACAGAATGACAAAAGAACATCGGCTGTACTCTTGTTATGGACTTGTCTGGGAGGCAGACGGGTGGATAGCGATGGACGCAAAAACATTGGCGCCGGCTCATAATAAAGACACAAAATGACAGCATTTTACGCCCACTTGGTAGCAGCTCTTCATTAACAACGTCGCAGAGTGGTGATCAGTCAACGCCGACCATTTTATTGCTAAAAGCTTTGTTCAAACAGACCACAGCCTCTGGATCAGTAAAAGTAATTCTAATTACTAAACAAGTGGTAGGAGTAGATCTACTTCCTTGTATAAGATGGACGTGATGCTTATTTTTACAAGTCAATCACAATTCCATTCATTTCAGTCGGTATGCATGACTTGGGTTTCTAATTAAGTCGCACCTTCTGAAACGGTCATGCATGGTTAGCTTTTTTGTCACTGTTGAATCATAGAGCAAAATTGATGTCAATCATCCTAGCAGCACCTCTGATTGGTCGCGATATCTCTCAGTGTGCACATATTACCAGATATTCATTTCTTGTTGTTTTAAAAGGGGAAGTCAAGCCCCCCCCCCCCCCCTTTTTTTTTTCAGAGTGAGAATTTGGCCAAAATGCAATTTCGGCCATTCAAAAGTACATTTAATGCTAATGTTCGATTTTGTGAAACAGTAAAAATTGGATTATTTCCATTGGTAATCTTTGGTTTTGGTGAAAGAGTCTCAAACACTGTCTGATGTAGCCACAGTTGGCTTTTCGCATCATTTGACAAAATGGACGCCAAAATAATTCTTCTGGTAGAAAGCCATTCCACAGCATATCATGATTTCTATCTATTTTCAAAACAGATGACAAAAGTGTAATGAATAATAACCAGTTAAGATTATTCAAATTTAAGATCTGCTGTTTCAGTATTGTACAACATTTCTTTTGAATGAGTGTTTATATAACACTTCTGAGGTAATTTGAACGAAGTTGCAGTGACGCACGTGAATGACCGCCAGTTGAAGAGTTGTGATCGAATGGCCCATGCAGTGAATCCACACACCCTTCCAACTTAGTCCTGGACCAGATATGATCCAGAGGACCCGGTGTAGATGGGGCCAAGGGCCATAGGCAGGTTTCGCAGACGGACATTAAGGCCAAAGCCAGAGTTAAAATCCTATTAGTTTGAGTTGGGAATCAAATTATCGTCGTCGAGAATCACTCGTCTGGCAACTAGGGTCTAATTTACGCCAATCAATGGCAATTATTGAGGGGAAGGGAGCCCCTATTAGAGAGCCTCATCCACTTAGTCTAATGAATGGGGAAGATTCAATCTCGGGCTGTGGAGACGCAGCGGAGAACTGCGGCTGAATGCAACTAACTTGCAGCAGAAGCAGCAGCCTGGAGTTGAGCTGCTGCTATTTATCAATGGGACTCAAACTCATGACAGAATGGAATAATGGAAACGATATTTCATTTTAGTCTGACAGGCAACCCAATACAGGCTGTAAATTTGTTTATGTTGTTGCACAAGGTTGTATGCATATATCACATGTAAATGTGAATGAAAGCATTTTTGATTTCGATTTTTTAATAAATAGCATCAGCCATTATGAGTCACATTGCACTTGAGTTTTTATAATGCCATAAAAATAATCGTCATATTTGGCTTCGTTTGAAATGTTTGTGATAGAAATTAATCTTTGACATTAAAATGTCCTTCCACTGGTGTCCACCCAACAGATTCATCTCTACTCCTACACTGCCCTCTACTGTTCAATGGATATCCAAAAGCAATTCAGATATCTAAGTTGAACAGGAACAACTTTTTTGTTTTTATGGGTATCAATCAACAAACAGGCCACGTCATGACTTAACCAGCTGTTTGCATCAAATATCGATATTAGACCTTTTTGTGTGTTTTTAAAAAATATAATAATAATGTAATTGGAATTTTTACAGTTATGATCATCTTATCGCGTTTTCTCACATCGTTACCTATCATGGTACTACTTTGGCACTTTTTTTGTGTGTGACATTTTAAACCTTTTTCATGCAATTATACAATTGAGGGAAAAAGTCATTTTGTTATAGAAAACATTACAATGAAAGAATGTCTTGCAGTATGTTATTATTCCAGTCTGTTGATTGTCGCGCAATTGTTTTATTCTCAATGAAAAATATTGTGATTTATCATATTGTTTTCATTACTCCACCCCAGTGTTGTCATTTTCTGATGTAAACCAAGTATGTAGAGTTTTTTTTTTTGCTACTCTTTACAATTTAATCTGATATTGTTGTTTTTGTATGCTATTATTAAAAAAAATAGCATTAATCATAAATTACATTTTAAAATATATCTAGCCTATTCCCAGTGCATATTATTCTAGGGTAAAGATGGCATCCTTTTTACTGTATTTTGGAATACTGACTAAGCATCACAGTGGGGAATTCCACTACCTTGAATCACCCTTTCAGAGTTTTATTGTTCTAACAGGTAAAAGCTACATTAATGCCTCTTCTTTTTCTGAGGTTGGGTTAGGTTTCATTTCTGACTGAGCTAAACATGTAAGAATACCAATAAAATATCAAACTGAAACTGAGAACAATCTAACATCCAGTTTTATGAATGGAAATGGTTTGTGGTGAACTACACCCGTACTTGATCCGGTACGCAGTTTATGGGAAAATACCGTTTTCACGGTCCCTTTTCTAGTATGAAGGCTGGTGGCTCACAAAACCAAACTGACCTTGATCGTCATCACTCGCTGTGGGTACAGTGACTAGCTTTACTGTTAATATCGTGTGAATGCTTGCCATTTCCCATCCAGAGTGGCACTTCATGTTAAAAGTAATGTTGAAACCATTTTGAAGGCAATGCCACCCCAAACCACAATTAACTGGCTCACTTAACACGACTGGGGCAAACAAGTGACCTCAACACCCCCCCCCAAAAAACAGGTGCCCTATATTGTCTTCTGGCTGCCTCGCAGATCTGAGGTCAGGTGTCTGAATCTTGGCTGGGGTGTTTCTATGTGGCATTTGCAGGTTCTCCTGTGCTTGTGTACAGGCTACTCTGGCTCTACATTTCAAAAACAAGCATGTTAGGTTCAATAGAGCCTACAAAGGAGTACCACAGAGGTCTGTGCTAAATCCACTACTGTTTACCATCATCACTCTCTCACATCTGCATCATTTACACTCAGAAACACCCCACAAAATTGTATATGTATCGCTCACAAAAAATTATGGCACTCATGTTGATGTCATTGAAGATGGAAACGTTGTCATGCAGCACACAAATATGTTTCCAACAGAAGTCAACACCAAGTGTGAACTATTTTAATTATTAAAATTTCACCCCACCCCCTCCTTTCCCCTTCCCTTACAAATACGATTGAGCTCTTTTAAAACATATGAAAATAGTTTTTAAACTGGGGATTAAAAAATAACAATACATTGTGTGGTTATTTTTTATTGCTTCAAATTGTTGTTGAAGAGATTGCTCTTTGAGCATTAACTATATTAAGATTCTGTGATGTACTAAATAACAGACATGCATACATTTAAACATAATCGTCATACCGGCTTACCGGACGAAAAATCGAGGCAACCAATGGTTGTCTTTTCCTGTTCCGCAGCAAAACTGGAGTGTGTGTCGTCGACCTGTGGTTGTGAACATACCAAGGTTTACTGGTGCACAGGTAAGAGCCATGTGGGAAATAAGACACAAATAAGGACTGTAAGACACAATTAAAAAGATTAAACTGTGTACTCTGAAACGTTTTCGTAAGTAATTAGCTAGCTTAATCGATACCTGACGTTTGTGTCCTTAATTAGCACTTGTGGCGTTTTTTATTTTAACGAACGCAATGGAGGTATAACTGATTAGCTATAAGAATATTGTACAAAGAGCGTCAAATTAAGTTTTCAACGGACGCCATGAAATGTTATCCATTGTAGGTACGAATCGCATTGCATATTGACGTCATGGTAACGGTGATTGCTAATCAATTAGCCTCGCGATATTCGCGCTAGCCTGTGATAAGTGCCAGTATTTTGTAGTAAAGCATTAAATAACTATACAGAAAGGCTATGTGCGTTAACTGCTATTAAAACAGTAAAGCGATGTAAAGGTAAATAAACTGTAGCTGGCTGACTAATCTTAGTTAGCTAACTAATCTGTCGGTGTGTTGTCAAATGTCATCAAATGCTGAATCATGTTTGGCTAAATGTATTGTTGTTGGTTTTGTACTTACTCTATATTTCTTTCTTTCTTTCTTTCTTTCTTTCTTTCTTTCTTTCTTTCTTTCTTTCTTTCTTTCTTTATAGTTTTGTTATTTAGGTAGTGAGCCAGCTTTTCCCAAATGGCCAACACAGACAAACGAAATGCTCAACTCAATAAAAACAGCAAGTTCAATCCTGGTGAGTTCCCCAAAGAGATTTGGTGTATCATTAAATCATTAATTTAAAAACTAAATGTTATCTGACAACCCCCCCCCCAACACCCAAAGCTTGGCTCAAAGAAAGTGTTGGGTTAAAAGAACTGATCAGCAGGTACCGAAATGGTAAGACCCATGCTGTGTCTTTGCTGCATCAGCTGGCGCAGACTTTACAGTTCCACTTGGACATCAAGGAGACTGTGACCACAGGTACAAGAGAATAGGATTTTTGAAAGCAAGACAAAACAAAAAAACGTGCCATTTGAAACATACAGTGTAACTCTAGCGTTATTGTTCATTCTGACTCTTTAGGCAACGTAAGTGGATTGTTCTTCGCTTTTTGCGTGGTGGTTGACGGCGTCCAGTACAGGACCGGAATGGGGACGACAAAGAAGGAGGCCCGGCTCAAAGCGGCTGAGCTGGCTCTTGAGGACCTGCTGCCCACATTGGAGAAAGAGAAGGCTGACCAACCCAAAGTGTCGGGTGAGGCTAGTACATTTAAAATAAATAAATAAATAAATAAATAAACAAACAAATACATAAACAAATACATAAATACATAAATAAAAAGGAATTGGGATCAGTTGGGGGCAGGGGCGAGAAAGACTGCTATGCACAAATTCATCTTATACATTGGAATGTCCTGAGTCAAACGGCCTTAAAAGTGGTACAGCTTGAAGTGCAACCAAAGTTGTTGTGGAAATGCCACAAAAGTCAAACGAAACTATCACAATTGCATAACTTGAACTCAATAAGGGATTAACTCCATACATGCATATCTTTTTTCCCTTTTTTTATGTGTGATGACACCACAGTATGACAGCATTGATGGTAAAGAGGACAAGTATGATTGTGACCATTAATGGAATGGAACTTAATGTGACATATAGGAAATGCAGCAAATTAAATGTCAGTAATATACACACATACATATGCTAACAGAAACATGCTTATCGTACGCTACAAGTCTACTTTATTTTTAGTTTGAATTGATAGTGTTTAACCACTTGTATGGCCATTGAAGAACAAATTGGACATCAGCCATCTTGGTGGTGGTTTTGGAGCTTTGATAATAATCAAAATAAAGTAAAAGGAACTGACCTGGATTGAGTAATTGTTGTTGTTTTTTCAGTTCTTCCACCATTTCTGCCAGCTTTAGAGTCCTCCTCCCAAGCCTACGCACTTGTTAATGGTAGTTCATCCATTTTATGTGCTGCTTTTCTTCTCTATTCACTGAAATTTCTGATCAGGCACTTTTATCTGCTGCATTGATGCTTACATTTCCTTCGCTACACAATTCTTTTTTTTTTTTTGTGTTACTTGACAGAGAGGAAGAGTCCCTCTAACCTCCAGATACCAAAGGCCGTCAAGGATCAACTCACTGAGTTGATGAACAGCCAAACACAGTTCTCCGCCTGTGCCGCCACCGTCGCAGCATTCGTCATTCAGACTTGTGAGTGCATTCCCTCGCTGTGACTGTTTACACACCAAACAATTAGGTAGATAGGATTTAAGTTGAATATTGTGCCGTTGTTTAGCTCTCTGGTCTGCATGGCAGGCAGCTTAAATAATTGTTTTTCTATACGAGCCTGCTTAACTCATTCACTCCCAGCCATTTCACCGAAGCAACCCCCTTCACTCCCGGCTATTTTATTGGATTTTAAATGATATTACAAGGTCCACAGAATATTGTGTTCTATTGCTATAAAAACCTGGAACCTACCAAAAGAAAGATTAGAGGGTCTTCTTTCATCAGGAAAAAAATATATGTGTTTCTGTTTTACAGCAATCAGCATTAGATTATAGCTAAGTTTCATCATCATTCACAAACCTGTTGAAAACACTGTCAAAAAGAGCTTGTTGCAACGTGGCCCTGGCTGATCTCATACTCTGCTGCCACCTGCTGGCCATTTCTTTTATAAACCATTGCTTTAAGCGACCTCTTCATGTCAGAAGCTGTATCAGAGCCTTCTGTATATGCTATCGCGATTCGGCGATATATCGCGATACTACATCGCGCGATTCTCGAATCGATTCAATTAAAAAAAATCATTTTTTTTTTTATTTTTTTTATTTTTTTTTTTAAAGAGGTCAGAATTGTTCATTCGGTAGTCTTACCGATTCAACGTCTTATCATCATTGCCTTTTTTTTTTTTTTTTTTGTGTGTGTGTGTGTGAATCGATTTTTAAACGTCCATTTTTAATGGAAAAATATTCAACAAAACGTCTGACTTCGGGTTAGGATTCACACCTTGAGCATGGAAGAATGTTATGAACGGAACATTAAGCCTTAATATTTTATTTTAATGCTGTTCAAACATGAAACAGATTACAACCTCTATAAGACTGAAATTTCAGATAAATAAATAATACATTTTCATATAAATCTTACACTCTACAAGCTTACTGATTAGTATTTTCTAAATTTGAATGAAAAAAAATCGCAACAATCGACTTAGAAATTCGTATCGGGATTAATCGGTATCGAATCGAATCGTGACCTGTGAATAGTGATACGAATCGAATCGTCAGGTACTAGGCAATTCACACCCCTAGTAAATACTTTTTTTTTGGGAGTGAAGAACAAGGTATTAAAAAACATATTTATACGTTTTTGTGTTTGAATAAGTGAAAGCAAAAATACTGATCTGGAGAGCGAATTATATTAGCATAAAGTGAGAAAAACTCACGCACTGACTTCAACCCTATTGAAAGCATATGGAAGATCCACAACAGTTGAAAAACAACCTCAAAACAATCGTCTTTCCTTTTTTAATTTGCTCTCTGTAGCCAGTCGATGTGAGGTGGTAGCCATGGGCACCGGCAACTACAGCGCCAGCGAGAGCGCATCGACGAATGGACGCATTGTGCACGACTCGCACGCGGTGGTCACTGCCAGGCGCTCTCTTATGAGATTCCTCTACCAGCACCTGCTGATGTTCTTCAGCAAAACCACACACCTGGTTGAGAAGTCCATCTTCCAGCCCAACGATAAAGACAGCGGCCTCCTCAGCCTGAAGACCGGCACCACGCTGCACCTCTACCTCAACCAGGTTCCGATGGGCGCCGCTCAGATGCCCTCCAAACTGTAAGTAGTGACTGAATAATTGGAGTTGTAAATAGGATTGAATGCATGTGTTGTACTTTGGTGTATTTGCAGGTCCCTGAACCCTTGTTCCATATCGACGTGGAAGATGAGCAATGAGATGGGCCTGCACGTGTCAAGGGAGGGCAAGGTGTTAGACTGTTACTCTGGAAATTTGTATATTGTAAATGTAATAACTTACTGGCACCACAGTGACCCAGTGGTTAGCTTGCTCGACTCACAGTTGATTGTCAATTTTTGAGGTGTGTCCGTGTATTATATATCATTATAAAAGGAACTAAGTGTGGAATAAGACAAATAAATATTAGGGCCATAATTAATCGCATGTTTTTAGTAGTTAACTCACGATTAACCGCAAATTTTATCTTCTAAGTGCACAATATATTTTTTTTCTTAAATTTTTATACTCTTGTTAACATAAAAGTGCAAAAAATGTTAAACTAATAGAAATATGGCTGAATCTTTTAGTCATTGATACAGTAATTTCATAATTATTCATAAAATTTCATTTAAATTAAAAATATGTACTGTACTATAAAAAAAACGTGTGATATTGATTTGTGTATGCCATTTTTCTGCCACTAGATGGCATAATTGCATTTGTAAGACGTTGCTAACAGCTCAGTGCATTTTTCTTTTCATATTAAGATCTATCTAATCTTTAACATGAAGTAATTTGTGAAATGATGCATATTTTTAAAATTGTAAAATACAACTTGACCCTCATCTCCACAAATACATGCATTATTATTACATGTATTACTACAAAATGTTGACGTGGACGTGTCTACTGCGTTGTGACTGGAATTCCCCCAGTACAGGCTTTCCAAGTAAGGGGCGGTCATTAATCGCACATTAAAAAAATAAAATTTTTTTTTTTTTTTTTTTTTTTTTTTTTTAAATCAAGTGGCGTTAAAAGTAATTTAAATTAACCCAGAATGAACACACTAATTGTAACACCCCTAATAAATGTATCAAGTAGATTTTTTAATTTGTATTATTATTATTTTTTAACCAATGAGGATTATTTAGCTAGAACCAGTCACATTGCAATCGTGTTTGGCTTCAGAGATTCAGCTGTATTTAAACACGCTCCCTTTTTCAGATGTACTCGGTTTTCTCCAAGCACCCCAGCACCAAAATCGTCAGCGTGTCACCCATGGACAAGATCACCCAATGGCAAGTGCTGGGCTACCAGGGAGCCTTACTGAGCCACTTCATTGAGCCGGTCTACGTCCAGAGTATCCTCGTAGGCAAGTGGACGCACCATTGAACATTTGTAATCATATCATCCGTCATCATAATCACATTTCCCGGTGCAGGTGATGCGGGCGGCGGGGACATCCGCGGCATGGACATGACAGTGAACCGGCGCACGGAGGGCATCACCGCGCAGCTGCCCATGTTGTACTGCATGATGCGGCCTCACATCAGCACGGTGCCCTCTGTGGCCAGCAGCAGTGCTGACAACGGCCTGGTGACCTACTGTTTCAACTGGAGCGAAGGCGACCACTCCATCGAGGTGGTGGACGGTCTGACTGGAAGGACCACAGTCGAGTAAGCCGGGGGGGAATCACGAAGTGTTTCGTTAGCTGCAAAGCTTCCCGTGCGTGACCATGCAACAGATTGGATTTATGGGGACAAATGGGTTTCAAATGAAACCTTTTCACAGGACAGCTTGTGCTTTACTGCAAAAAAATCCATTACTTTTTATGCTGCTTTGTAGGGCTGGGCATCAATTCTAATTTGCTCAATTCGATTTCCATTCACAAGAGTTCAATTCGATTTCATATTTTTCTGATTCGATTTGATTCACTTCAATTCAGTCCGATATTTATTAGTTATGGGACATAATTTCTTCTTAAATTTCATTAAATTCCGAATAACATTTTGCTGAGGCAGTAACTGGTTAAATGATTTAGTTTAATAATGAAAGTAACACGTTATAATCACCAAGTGTTACACAAATACTGTATTGACATCAGCAAGGATGAGATGAGAATATTATCTTAATTCTAAATTTCCAGAAAACAGTAAGATACAAAAAAAATATATATATATGGCCTTTACATTTCTATTTTGTTACAAATTTTTTGGCAAAAGAGATACTAAAATAATCGATTCAGGGTTTTATGAATCAATATCAGGCTCGAGAAGGATGTCTTTGTTGCAAATCAGGAGCAATTCATATTTTAAATAGGTCTCCCTTCAAGAGTGGATCCGCTCTGGCGAGCCGCCTGTGCAAGGCAGCGATGTTGCACCGCTTCAAGTTGGTGGCCAAAGAAGCCAAGAGGGAGGACTTGCTTGCCACAAGCTCATACGGAGAAGCCAAGGTAACACCGAAAGAGCTCTTCTGCTTTTTCATCTAGTACAGTGTGAGCATGCTTTCATTATTGGCCGTCTTTCCACGTATGGTGCATTGCCATCCGTACATTTTCCATACCGTGGTGAGCGGAAAGCTAACCTAGCTGACTTTATTTAAATTTCAAGGTGAACCAGCATCACTGAACAATTGTGGGACACTTTGGTGACTCGGCTGTGTTCTTACGCACTTGAATGTTTCCCTTGCGGTTTCTACTGAAGTAATTCTTGAAGCATAACAGTAATCATATTATGTTTTTGTTCATGAAGAGCGCGGCGAAGCCGTACCAGCAGGCCAAGAATATGCTGAGGACGTACTTGATGCAGCAGGGCTTCGGATCCTGGCCAGAAAAGCCCATGGTCAGTGATAACTTCAACATGTAGTGGAATAAGAATGAAAAGATGTTTGTTTCTTGTTGTTGAGCTCTTAGGTTTCCAGAGGTTTCTATGGTCAAATAAGTAAGGACAAACAAATATAATAACATTAGTACTAATTGTTTACAGTTTGTCAAATTGCATAGTTGTTTCTTTAGGTTGTAAACTCAGCACACACACTTGATAAATGTTTCTGTGTTGGGGGCAAAAGAAGCATCTTTTTCCGAGGTGTGTAGCTGAAATGGCCTGTACATTTTATTATTATTTTTTTTTAAAGTTTTTTATATTTGTATAAAAGTGCGGGTGGCGTTTGTAAGCCACAGAAAAATGTTAGAACCCCTGTAAAACATCCAGGCTAAACCATTGGAGTTAGAGAAGTAGATTATATGTTTTATTATATTCTAGCATGTTCCACAATTTAAAAAATATATAAATACAAATTAAAAATATAAGTAGAAATCAGTTTGTTCCTTGTAGTCATTTTTGGGGAAAAAAATATAAAACTGGGACTTAACACATTAAAAGGATAGTTCGGATTTTTTTTACATGAATCTCTATTTCATCCTCACCTCCAGTGGTGTTCGATCAGCACTGACTTACCCCAGACAACGTTCTGTGACACGAATTCTGGTCCGGTGGTGGTCGGGAGGAAAATTAGTCCGGCAAATTGGCTGGGCCCACCTAAATAAAGCGTTTTTCTTCTAAAAACAATTTGTTTTCAAAAGAGTGATACATTTGCATCACAATACTTTTTTTCTGAAAAAAAGTCAGACGCCATTACCGCCAGCCACTGCTTTTCTGTTCGTCCGTATCACTGCGCGTCGCCCTGTAGACAGCTGATCGACGCGCTGCAGAAAGCTGATAGTCGCGCCTTCCGCCTTCGAAAAGACAAACAACTTGTAGATTAGTGTGCCTCTATCAGCTGTATGCGGGGCACCGCGCAGTGATACGAACGAACAGAAAAGTAGTGCCTGGCGGTAATGGAGTCTGACTTTTTTCAGAAGGGAGTTTTGTGATGCAAATGTATCACTCTTTTGAAAACAAATTGTTTTTAGAAGAAAAATGCTTTATTTAGGTGGCCCCAGCCAACTTGCCAGACTATTTTCCTCTCGTCCAACACCGGACCAGAACTCGTGTCACAGAACGCTGTCAGGGCTAAGTCAGTGCTGATCGCACACACTGGAGGTGAGGATTAAATAGATCCAAACTATCCCTTTAACATTTCAAAGTATGTTTTCTGCTGGCCTTATTTTAATTATTATTATTTTTTTTCCATTAATACATTCTGCCAACTGCAAACTTACTTTCACAGCATTTCAAAAGTAATACATTTCTTGGCATAGAGTATAGCCCGAGCGCTATATAAATAGATTACTTGACTTGACTTGACTCCCGGCGGTCTCATGTAGTGAATCTTCTGAGTTGTTAAATTTAAAGCAAAAGGCCTTACAAATATCTTGAATATCTTTGCCTTCCTCCAACAGCAAACCCTGTCTTGACACGTGACCACTTCAGTCTGTGATTTGTTTTGTTTGTGTCGTTGCGCAAGCATGCAGGAAACACACTTCGGTTTCCGGTATGTGTTTGTAAGTACGAGACATTATTTACTTTGATCAGTCTCGTCAATTGGCAAATTGTCTTGTTTGGCTGCTTCTAAGAGGAAATATGGAATTGTGTGCTAGGATCAAGACTTTTCATTGTACGTACAGCTCTCATTTCACCTTTTGAATAATTTGTAATTTATACCAATTTTCCATAGGTGTTCCATCAATAACCATGTCATATGTTTTATGGATATATTTAGGATTGATGGTGATGGCCTGTTTTAAGTTGTGCTCTCTATGAAGTTATCCAAAGCATACTGTTTATTATATTAGTTAGTAAAAAGCTGTGCATGAAAAGAACATTTTGTATATTACTCTTCTTTCTGCGTTACTGTACTACTTTTGTTTATTTATTCATTTATATTATGTGTTCGTAGAGGTGTCGTTTTGTTGTAAATTTTAAACGTTTCAAGAATAGGATACTTGATTTGGTTGAAGATTTTCCATGCCACGCAGTGGAAACATCACCAAGCACAAGCAACTTATTTGAGCTTTTGTGTCAGTGATCAGAAGCTAAGGCAGGAGTAGGATTAATAGTATTTCTGTCCGTTTCAATGGGGAATGAGGATTTGAGATGCAAGTGTTACCAGCATGGTCATGGAATTACTACAACTCACGTTTTTGGAAATAGGTGTCTCACAAAAGTAATTGGTTGTTTAATTTCATAAAATAAATTATTTGTATACTATACAAACCTTTAATTAAAAAAAATCCATACCATGTCCCCTTTGTGATTGCTAGTCCACCTGTCCTCTACTAATTTTCGCTGAACATAGATTTGCATTGACGTATGTACTGTTAGATCTGTTTTACGCCGCAATTTCACAGTGTTAAGTGTTCATGTTTAGTCTGAATAAGCCCACCGGGGTGGAGGTGTGCTACTAGTAGGTGTGCAGACAAACAGGATGTGCATATTCCCCCCCTTTGTGGTTACACAATGTAAACACATGAAAGCTTTGGCCTCAGAACTAGCAGCGTCTACACCAAGACGCCATGCAGAATGATTTATGTCAACTTGTTTTAACTTCTTTGCATCAATATGCAAATTATGCCATTTAATGTCATTTAGGAGATCATAAGTCTGTCGTCATAGAGACTTGCAGACATACATAAGGCGACCATGGAAAAGTATCGAATCCCGGAATGACTTGACATCGACGTTGCTATGACTGAATTTTCCATCTTTGTTCTGGTGGGCAGCCTGACGAGTTAATATAACTTTAAATATTGACAGCGTGCACCCTCCTACAGCAGCGACACGTCAGTCCTTCTCCCACGTTGATTTCATAGCCTCTTGCGTGTATGGAAAATATTAGGAACAGTCGTCTTCAGTCACTATTCTTTTTGATTCCAGAGTCTTTGTGCAAATAATAATAATTTCAATCATTTCAACACAACTTCTTTTGAGATTCTGTTTATTAAATTATAAGTTCAGGTACACACAATCAAGCAGCGTTTTTAAATAACAATAAATATATAAATAGGGCTCTTCAAATGTGGACACAGTCTCTTTCACACACAATCCAGATTGGCACGACCTCCCATGTTGTAAAATCGACAAGTATACAGTACGTCAAACTCCCCCAGAAAAAATGTTGCCGTTTATTTCCAGGGAGTTAAAAAAGCGACTCTAGTTTCACCCTTAATTTGCAATAAATCCACAGTCAAAACATTCAGTAGCTCAAAAGTGCACTTGGATGGCTATAAATTACAGCAGTGTTAAACAAACAAACAAAAAAAACAAACAAACAATAGATACCAAATATGTCAAGTTATGTCAGTTGGCTGCTTTGTGACCACTCGAGTCAATCCTCTATGTCGTGGCACTTCTTGTCTGTCCTGTCGATGACTTAGGAAGGCGGCCTACTCTCCAGAAGCTGAAGCAGCGACTCCATTTTGTTGAGAAAGCCGCTCCAAGGTGTTTTAGGCCAGCGCTCGCAGGCACATTGGCTGGAATTGGTTAGTGGCTATCAAAGAGGGAGAGTAAGCACGTTTGAGCAACTGCTGTCGTCGTTTGAGCACATGAATAAATGCGCGATGCAATACTCACGTGGCTGCCCTTCCACTTGTGCATGGTTTTGTTTAGGGATTCCACGGCGTCGCCGATGTAATCGTGAGGGTCGTCGCACTGCTTTTGGATTTTTCCGTCCAGTTCTTTCAAATAGCAGTCAAGCGCAGTTGTTATGCATAATGTCTGTGTGAGAAAGAGGGAGAGAGAGAGAGCGAGAGAGAGAGAGAGAGAAAAAATGTTGATCTGAAGCTTCCTTTTGCTGTGAGACATCAACACCTGCCGTGCTCACTTCCTGTACTAGACGACCTCGAGTGCGGTTTAGAGAAAACTACGCTAAATTAGCCACTTTGATACAGGGGGAGAACCCAATGTGACCTTGTTATTTCTCCCAGCATCAAAGACGCATGAAAGTGTGTATTACGTTACCTCATCATTTGCAAGATTTGCGGGAGCGTAGAAGGTCGAGTTTGAAGGCTGCGAGGACAAAAAAAAATAAATGTCAACATTCATTTTTAAAAAAGTAATACATATTCTTATACAGCACACTTAAATTAAGACTCACGCATTTAACATGTTGCCGCAAAAAGAAAATGTTTGCGTCACTCAAAGGCAGAGAGTTTGCTAGAAACTTTGCTGAGATCACGCAAATCCAAAATAAAGTCATCAGGATGTTCTCCATGGTGGCCTTGAGGGATGCGAGCAGATTCGAGGCTGTTGGTGTTGTGTTATGCGCCCCTCTGGGTTGAGTTTAATTTATATAGCTGCAGGACTGGAAAGGGTGGGCTGAATAGGTATCAGCCTAATGCATACAACATTGTCTTTTTTTTTTTTCCTATAGTCTTGGGATTTTTTTTGTTTTTGTCATAATGCTTCTACAAGGAAAAAAATCCCCCATGTGGCCTCTTACAACCTGTGAAAGTAGGTTGGTTGTCCTTCGTTTGTGGTGTACAAACTTTTTTTCTTGTTCATCACAAACACAATTTACTGAATATAGGGAAAATGAGACTGAAATAGTAATAATGTGGAGGGGAAAAAAATTATCTCACAATATGTCTTACGAAAATCAAGTCATTATATGAGAAATGTTGAGAATAATGCTGAAGGAGAAAGTTATAATTTTGATAATAGTCATATAAGAAAATAAATAGTAATCTTAGGAGAATAAAGTTAAAATAATACAAGAGAAAAGTGTACGCAATCTAAGAATGAAGTGGTAATACAAAAAAAAAATTGGAAATTTATGAGATTAAAGTCTCAATTGTATGATTGAGACTAATGAATTGTGGCATAATACAAGTAAAAAAAAAAGACAATCATACGAGAATAGTCATAATACAAAAAATAAATGGTAAATTTAGGCAACTAAAGTAAATACAGCACATAATTATCTTTCAAGAATAAAGATGTAGTAGTAATATAAGATAAATCATAATTTCATTTAATGTTACAAGATTAAATCAGAATCTTATAATAAAGCCAATACAACAGGAAACTAATTTTTAAAGAAAAAATTGTTATAAAAGTTGTAATCTTACGAGAATGTCATAAAAGAAAGGTTCGTAATAATATAGGAAAAAGTGATCATTTTACAATACATTTACAATCATTATACGATTATAATATCACAAGAGACTTAAAAATCATATACCAAATTGTGATAATAAAAAGAAAAAAAAATCTAAATCTAGTCCAAAAAAACCCCCAACAAAAAACAATCTTTTGATATTAAGATCATAATACAAGAAAAACATGATCATAGAACAAATTCAACTGGTAAAAACACGTTGCCACTTAATTTAACGTATTGGAAAGCTAGTTCAAGATGTTTTCATCACTTTTGCATTACAAATAGTGCATGATTGTGTTTTAAGTTGAGCTATACTTTTAAATCCATACAGTGATTTTTATGGTCTACAAAAAAAAAAAAAAAAAATGCAAATCAATTAATGTCACTAATCTCCCCTTGTGCTGAAGCAATTGTAAAGGTTCTTGCGTCTGTTGGCTTTGCGTCATCGACTGAGCGCAGGGATTTCCCCGTTTGCAAGTGAAAGTAAGTTGGAACAATGATGTGTTGATGGTGAGCAAGTCATCATTAATGACATCTCATAATGACCATAGAGTTACTACCTGAAGTTATCGGGCCAAAATGTTTCCAATCAGCGCTTGTTTCATGTGGGCTCATGACAAAGCATACTCAAACATTTTCACGTAAAGGTCCACTCAACCAAAACGTGGACCACCTACTCTCCAAATATGAAAAGACAGCGCATCTGACTACTACTCAAGCCAATCACGTAAAACCCTTGGAACGTGTGTGGGTTTGATAGTCGAAAAAAACTCTGACAGGAAACTTCAATTCCAAGAAAAATGACGTCTAGAATCTGATTTTGGGGTTTTTGCGAAGTTCAGTGAATGAATATAGATAAAAAACAAAAAAATGCTTTAAACACATTTAAACTTACTAAAACACAAACTTATTAAAACACACTTATTAAAGTATTCTATTGTGCCTATTCTTTTCGTCTTCGCACAGTATCCCCCCCCCCCCGAAAAAAAAAATGTAAAGCCTGCTTTAATTCACCCACAGTTAATATTCCCTCTAATTTTCCGCATGTCTGTGCATTCATACAAACTTTTTGAGCGTTCCTTGGACTACAGTGAGCAACAACCATGGACTTATATATGAGTGGACTCATCATAGCGAGGAGTGAAGGCACCGGCAGCCATCTTTATGTTGCCACCCACTAAGCCCAACAAACTTGAAAATAATGATTTTCCTGCAGCGTTTTCATGTTATTTACTGCCTCTACGGTGAAATTGCCACCGTGTGCTGCGTATTGTTGTACCAATAAGTCTGCAAAAAGCGCTATATGCGCATTTAATTGGTAAGACTGCATTTATAAAAATTTCTCTTTTAAGCTAATCTGTGAATGCTACTCAAAGATTTGGCTGAATCATGTTGTCAGAACAATGAAATTCAAGAAAAAAGCAGGACAAAATTGGCTGTGAAATGTAAACTAAACTTAGTCCATTTATATACAGTAGCTAAGCCCATGGCAACATCAAACATGCGCATGCCGACCAAACCAGGACCACACCTGAGATCATAAATTACATGATGTATATATGTTACAAAAAAAATCAAATAACTTATATATCAGATTTGTGACATCAGCCTTAGTTTGTTACTTGTTTTTTATCACACAGGTCATTTTAAGCAGAAGCTAATTGAGTCTCAAAACAATTTATATAAACATGGGCAACTTTATTTTGTTTTAATGTCTTAAACGTTTTTTTTGTTTTGTTTTTTTCTTGTGCAACCTTAGAATGTTTTGTTTCACCTGGATGCACATGTACCTGCAATGCATTAGTAGCAAAAAAAATCAAAGTTAACTCATTCACTGCCATTGACGGAAAAAGACGTCAAATGATACATTTTTGCTGGGCTGGCAGTGAATGTGTTAATTTGGTCCATTCAAACACAATGGAAAACATGTCATTTAATTAAAACATTAGCATTTCTGAAACGCGTGAAGAGCATCATTTAAGGGGTTCGTAAGTCGTAAACTACGCCCATATTTGGACTTCCCGAATGGAGCGGTTTGCGTGTCGCCTGCAGTCTCGTCAATGCTGAGTGTGTTTGTAATCATACTAGAATAAACAAAAAAACTGAGGGGCATATTCACTAAGAATGCGCTGCGTCCGGTAATAGCGCGAAATATTGCACCACAAACAGTCTGCGCCCATTTACCCACCTATTCACTAAGGATATTGCTCTAAACTTATACCGGCGCAAACACGCCCACAAAACTGACAACTTGGAGCAAATTTACACCTGATTTACCACACATGGCAATGGATTTGCGCCAAGAACGTGGTTGTTATAGTAACAGTTGCGAGAAAGATGACATTATCAGAAAGCGAGGTTGGACCGAGAATAAGCGTTTATAGCTGGCAAAATTGACACCAAGAACCAAAGGTAATTCAACGTTGTATGTTTATTAGGGATGTAACGATACCGGCAATATGTTATCGTGATATTAAAACTGCCACAATATCGTCGTCATGTTCATGATATTTAAAAGCTACACGTTTGTTAAAAAAAGTCAGGTTGATTTCCATTTGTGCAGTTATAGCACCCTCTGGTGGCAGGTTTTTAGTGGTTTAATTTTCATTAGGTATGTTTTGGCCCTTCTATGTTTAAAATACACTAATTGTCAGATGAAGGGGATTATAAAATGCTTTGAAGTGAGCCAATATGTGGAGGAACTCAATGTGGGCTTGCATTAGTGATTAAGTGACTCAAAATTAAGTGTTATTAGAGATTGAATGTAGTTTATGTATTGCTGTTATGTACAAAAGCACAATATTGTGCTTTTTTTTTTAGTATGAGCAGATTTTTTTTTTTTTTTTTTTTTTTTACAATATTGGGACCTTTTTTAAATATCGCCAACCTCACCACAATATCGTGATAATTATCGTATCGTGAGCTTCATATCGTGATATTTGGATATCAATACATCCCTATTGTTTATACACAAAAATAATGGACCAAACCGCAAAATTTATTCTCGAAACATGTCTGTTAGCCTAATGCTAACATGTAATCGAAACACCATAAACAGGTCAATGGAAATTAGCATAGATAATGGCGGTAATTCGGAATTAGCAGGCCGCAGCACAACTCTAAATTTTTATTTGCCAATAGGTTATACTGTATTTATTTATTTATTTATTTTTAAGTATAAAACATGGTCACTGTAAATCATTGGTATAGTGGGGCCTCTGCAAATGATGAATTGCGAAAAAAACGGGGGGAACTATATACAATACCAAAATTCAACCACCAAGTTACTTGCAGACTATGCAAGGTTTCTTGACACAACTCCACTTGGAAGAAACGTTATCATAATAATGGATTACTTTTTGATCATGTTTGTTAGTCTTAAATAAGGATGGGCTTAAAAATCGATCGATTGACATTATGCTCAAATTTCTGGGTCATTTGTTGGTGAAAACAAGCCTATTATATATCGTATGTTATGTTAGGTGTTAAATGATCCTGAAGAAAATTCTGGTCAGTCAGTATAGGCAGGTCTATTGTAAATGGAGTGTATTACTTGGCTGTAATCAGCAGAGGGTGCTGCTGATTCAATTCCATTTTGTTTGCTTGCAAAAAGTTTTAGGTAAACAGAAAGACAGAAAGGTGTGATATATCAAACACTGAAAGAGAAAATCTGAACTACCTGCGAGGTTAAGCTTGTCTCACATCACATTTATGTTGCTAAAAACAGAAAGGATATCACCATGTCAGTTTTTCTTTTGCTTAATGTAAAGTATTAAATGTTAAAACTAATTAAGTCTTTTAGTGGATCTTTTTTTCTAATAGGTGATTGAGGAAATTTAATAAGTTAAGCTAATTCTTATATTAGTTTGTCTACCTTTTTGTCTAGACTGTGAAGGTTATTTATTTATTTATTTTTTATTTTTCATTTATTTTTTAAAGTAAAAACCAACATGAAAAGTTTGACATTAGTTTTTCTTTTGTCTCCATCTAAAGAGTGTGAACAAGTTTGATGTTCTGCCAAAAGCAGTTTGCTACGGCACCCGCGCTGTTTACCGAGTGGACGTGGCTCGAAATTGACACATTTTGCACTTCCTTTCCCCTTCTTACCTGATTAATTGTGTATGGGAAAATTGCACGGAAAAATGACAAATACAGTACAAATACACTGTTGTGATGAGTGCTTGACAAACACAAATGATAGCTATACTTGATGATCTCTCTACAGCTGTGTCACCACAATGTGTGTCCAGCTGTTCATGTGAGGTTTCAGCTGTGAAAAGGGAAATTCCAACCAACTTTTTTTTTTTTTTTTAATAAATATACTGCATATACGGCTTACAATCCATATATGCCTTGCACCTCAGCGCTGCAGGCCTGCTTAGATGTGGCGAAAAAAAAAGTCTTTGTTCACAGGTGTGAAGTAAACCTCTGTAAAATCTAAGTGGTGTTGAAATCCCCCCGGTCATGTGACCATGTGACGTGTCTAGTGGCCCGCACCTGCCTGCTGGTATTTGCACTGCTGTCATTGTGTGAACTAATTGTACTGTAGGGTGTTCTTAGGTTTTTGTTTAACATGTCAACATAAATCATGTCCTCGTTGATATTCATGGCAGATTTGGTAAATGCCCAATGCTCACTGTCATTATACTTGATTATTCTCTTTAAAAGTGATATAGATCATGAAGCGTGTCAAAATAAGCCCCTTCATTGTGATATCTGAACATTACAATTACAATTACGCCTTCTTTGTTAGAACTCCATCATAAGCTGAGGACCTTTATTAATTTTAATGGATTTTAAATAACATAAAATGTTGAGATCACAGGAATACTTGTTCTACTCATGTAATAGAGTGAGCCCTGCCGTGACCAGCAAAAATCTGCAAGTACTGGGCTTGCTTGACACAGCCCTATACAGGTTGAAATTGCTTGTAGATGCCACAAGATGGCAGTAAAGGATTACTTGTCTCTAAATGTCTGGTATTGTTGAAATTCTCATTTCAACTGTTCTTTGGTACCAAAAATACCACCAGATGGCGGCAATTCTGTCGAAATCGTGTTTTCAAACCTTTTTCGATACATGAAAGAATAATCACATTTGTATGCATGAATGTGCCATAAGTTAGTTTTTATTTTATATAAATAGTTCCATAAATGTCAAGAAAAAAATTATCTTTGCCGAGATGCCTTTATACATAGTATAAATCACATCTCACATTTAAATTAATGAAGCTTTTGACAATGAAGCAAACAAAATGCCAAGCCCAACAGAGGGCGATAAAGCAACTTTTTAAGAACCCATCTTTTCATAGTAAGAAATAAATAAATAAGTTAAATAAATAGGCCACAGCTTGTTTTGAAGTCTTCTCAGCAATAGTGTCTTCCTTTTTTTCTGGACTTGAACTTCTTTTCTGTTCAGTTGTTGCTCAGCCTGCTGATAGCCTAAAAGGAGATACAATATTTTTCATTACATTCACATTTTCACTAAAATGTCTTTTTTTCCCCCCACATGAATAGTACACAATTTCATGTACTGTACTAATCGCATTTACAAGCACATTAAGAATCGTGCTATTCATTTTAACATCATGAGGTGATAATAGAACCCGCTATACAAAAGTAAATGTGAGATGCAGGTATAATTTTTGTCCACTTGGGTTTGCCATCCTCACGTTCTGCATTGTAGTATCTTTGACTTAAAGTGCGTGTGCTTTGTGATTGTGGCTCAGGTTGCTGGTTGTTAATTGGCTAACCGTGAGCCAGTCTGTGCGTTGACATGCTCTTGTCTAAGCTTTGCAGTCACACTTTATTTTGTTCTTTAGGTGTAAATTAATCAGAAGATTTGGATATTCTCCGTCTTTTATGGAAGTTTGCTTCCATTGAGCCAATTTATTTCTCGACGGAGTGGTGCATGTGTCTGGCGTCTGCAGTACCATCGTCCTGCCTACCAGCAATTCAAATTTGTCCTCTGTAGTGGACCTTTTTAAACCTGAATATCTCCCACCCAGTGCATACGATTGAATTAACTCCTTTTGTGCTCCATAGAGGACATTCGGAGCTTTCCAATGATACCAAATGTGTAGGGGTCGGGCTTTGTTACCTTTGGTTGCATCATAAAAGAAAATGGCTTCCCTTAGTGCAAGCACTTTTAGGGAAGAGGAAAAGTAAGTGTATAACACATTTTATTGAACAAATTTAGGCTTTAAATGTTGTTAGCATGTTTTCTATTAGACGCTTAAGAACACATTAAAGTATTGTTTGAATTATTTTAACTGTATTTGAGCCTAGCATTTAAGTTTAAAAAAAAAAAAAGTCCTCTGTAGTGGACACATCATAGCTTAAAAATAAAAACTTTTTTTTTTTTTCTCAAAAATGCCTTTTGCAGTATTCCAGGTATGTACTTAACAAAGATTGGGGGATATTAAAATAAACATGATTGGACAATATTTTTTTTTACTGGTAGTTTTTTCCTAATGGAATTATTTCAGTTATTCGGTTAATCGTTTTAGTCTTACTCTTTTAACAGGTGTTCTGCAAAATGGACCATGACATAAAATAATAGGGCCAATATTAGGTCAAGCTGAACAGCAACATGAGAAAGAGACGGAACTTTTCGATAAAAGTCGATAATTTACCCTTTGAATGAGAGACTCCAGTCGGCTGACGAATTCCCGAGCAGTTGCCTTTGGATGCGAATCACACGTTTGGCAGGTGGACTAAAGGAAGCATTGAAGAAGACTTTTTCAACTTCAACAAATATGACAGACTTGTTTAATTAAAAATATAGGAGATAAATGTCTCCCTTACCACATCATTTCCAGATTTATTTCCAGATTTACAAAAGTCCAGACCTCTCTCCTGGAAGACAATTTATTCATTTACTTATTTTAATTAAATCGGTTGCATGACACCGCAACACTAACGACTTCAAACACCTCGACTTACGGTGATGTGATGCTTGAGGCTCCGGTAAAGTTTGACTTCCTTCATTTCCGTCACGTTGAACTGCACAAGCAAATTGTTCCGGAAGCATTGTAACGCTGACAGACAACAACACTCCTGGAAAAAACAACACAAAATCTTTCTCAACACACTCAGAAAATATGTATTTACTTAACTGTAGTTATTGTGCCCAAAAGAGACAGTCTGTTATTTTGATTTATTTATTTTTCTAATTTTCAGGGTTCCTTCAAAAACAAGCATTGAGATATTGTCCAATGGCTGCCCAGTAAAAAAAATAAAATAATGTATGCTAGATAGATGAGGGAGGTAAAATGTGTTATTTCCCATTTATGCTTCTGGTATGCCAGTGAAATTTGACATCTTAAAAAAAAAAAAAAAAAAAAAAAAAAAACATTTTAGTTTTAATCAGACAATTTTAGTGTAGCTCAAAAACAAACTCATCCAGGAGATATTGTCTGCTTGCTGCCAAATCTGAAGCATGTATACAAAAAAAGGTAGCTGATTCCAAATTATGAAAAAAAAATAAAAATAAAAATAAAAATAGGACTGACACTAAAAGTTAGAAAAGACAACAGAACGCAACAATTTTAGTTAGAAGTGGCCATTTCAAGGTAATTTGGGGCATTTCCAGGGGTTTGTTAGTAAATCTCAACGAGAGCACTTTTGATTACTCATCACATTTTGACCGAGCGAGAGAGAGCAAAATCGCGGAAGTGTGAAAAAGAAACAAAAAAAACAAAAAAAAAAAAACAGGAAGCGACTTGACGAGTGGTAGACGTCTGATGAGAAGGAACAAGTATTACAAGTTGTGTTTTAAACTTTTAAAATCGAGGTCAGCTGTACTTTTTGTGAAAGTTGCTATTTAGTTTGTAGAATAGTTGCATTAGTAAGCACAAAATAAAGAGGATTATTCACTTTCAGACAAAGAAAAGTATGACAATACAAATAGACAATTATTTATGCTGCGCTTTCTCCTGGTCAAATAAAAACTCAATAACATGGGAACACAAATAAAAATTATGTACATGCATACACACACAAAATAAAAATGAAATATGTTAGTACTCCAGTTTAAAGGCTTTTAAAAAAGGTCAAATGTATACAAATTAAAATGAAGATACATCTGTCACATTATTTTGAGGTATTTTAGTAAAATAGAAGTTAGATAAAAATAAGTCAGAATAAAAATATGTTAAAATAACTACCCGGTATATAAATAGATGCTTTATTTAACGTCAAGGGAAATTTACTAAAGTGCATTTGTACCATATTTTAACATTTTTAATTTTGCTCAAGTGAAGGTTAAATTAAGATACAATTACAATTATATATATATATATATATATATATATATATTTAAAAAAAAAAAAAAAAGACAGAGGAAGAGATGTTTCAATCTTATTGTGTTTTTGTCCTGGTCAAAGGTAAGTAAAAATAGTACATCTGAAAGTACCAAAATTCTATTTTGAATAATACCACAACTACTAATATTACTACTTGTAGTAAAAATTAAAATGAAAGTAAAATACAAACAGTTATACAAATATTTTTTTTTCTATAATATGTATTAATTTTACTAACGGTGCAAAAGCTCTAATTCAAAGAATGCACTTGCAAATGTGTTTGACAATTAAAAAATAAAAATAAATCACCACCACATATTTTACTGCATTGAAATTGATAAATTTTCATGATCAACTAATTTTAGGGCTGTAAAAGAATCCCGAAGTGTATACATTTCATTTTCATGGTTTAATTTGTTTTTACTTTCACGAGGTTGGTTGGAGACGTGAGTCATTAATTGAGGTTCTCCTACTCACCCAAGTGTGAACGTAACGCTGACTAACCGACCGCAACTATTAAATGCGGCCCAGACACAAAGATAATAACATACCGTAGTAACACTTACCTCAATATTCTGCGGCGGCGTGTTCACCAGCAGCTCTCTGCGCTGCAGGACACAAACAAGGTGTTAAGTATGCACGTGGAAAGCATCTTGTTGTTTTTTGTTTTTTTGTTTTTTTTAGATTAGTGAACGAACAATAACCCTTATAAACTGACCGTAAAACATAGAAGGCACGCATACCTGTAGCGAATCTTTCACGTCACCAAGTTGCTTTAAAACTTCAGCCAGTTTCCTCTCCTCCAGCGTCACGCCGCTGACGAAAGCAGCACAGCAAACTGTGAGAAGGCACAAAACAAGTTTCATGTTGATGTCCGAGTAAGCGGCAACAAACAGGTGGCAACAAGTTTGAAGTTTGTACGTTTTTCTGGAAGTGACGCTCGTCGTGTCGCTGGCCTTTTTTTATACACATCCCAGGGGACACAGGAAAACCACCCGTCGAGAGTTGGAACCCTGCAGAAACTCGGGTGACTAATGACTTTTTCTTTTCCACTGGCAGTCACACTGCCGTGTGGCGTCAAACGATGCGTGTGCGCGTTGCCGCCCGTAGGTTGCGAGCGGCGTTTTCGAGCGCGGCAGGAAGAGGCAGGGAGATACCACTTCCCATTCTCGCCGCGGTCGGTCGTAGCGATGCTGCCAACCACGCTATTATCACACACGTGATGATGATGACAACAGGAAAGATGTGTACAGAGAACTGTTTATGGTGGGGGAATACACTACAGACCCACCCGCAACACTAATAAATTCTCCCCAAAATTTTCTTTACAATATTATGTTCTATGCAGCCCCACTAGTGGAAACATGATATCCTGGTTAATATTGCATTTGTGGAATATGAGTTAAGTGGGGAAAAATCCAGCCGTTTCTATTAGGGATGTAACGATATCCCAATATCACGATACGATATTATCACGATATGAAGCTTACGGTACGACAATTATCACAATATTCTGGGGAGGATGGCGATATTTAAAAAAAGGTCACAATATTGTAAAAAAAAAAAAAAAAAAAAAGAGCTCATACTAAAAAAAGCACAATTTTGTGCTTTTGTACATAACAGTACAAATAAACTACCTTCAATCTCTAATACTTAATATTGAGGCACTTAATCGCTAACACAAGCCCACATTGAGTTCCTGCACATATTGATTTGCTTCAAAGCATTTTACAATCCCCTTAAATGACAATTAGCGTAGATTTTAAGCATAGAAGGGCCAAAACATACCTAATGAAAATTAAACTGCACTAAAAAAATAACCACCAGAGGGTGCTATAACTGCACAAATGGAAATCAACCTGACTTTTTTTAACAGATGTGTAGCTTTTAAATATCGTGAACACGACGACGACGATATTGTGGCAGTTTTAATATCACGATATCACGATGTTGCCGGTATCGTTACATCCCTAGTTTCTATCAATCTCAGGGGGAAGCCATTTTGCCATTTACTGTTGATTGAAAATTACATCTCAGTTGCACCCGAATAAGTTAGCAGAACTAAAAAATAAAAAATAAAAAAGTGAGGTATTTTATACATACTTACTTAGAAGCTTTATGTTATAGCAACTCAATTATTCTCAGTTACTATATGGGATGTACTAAATGTATGGGAACATACAGGACTGTCTCAGAAAATTTGAATATTGTGATAAAGTTGTCATACATTTTGGATTCTGGATGAAATATTGCAAACCTTTTATTATTTGAATATTGCTGATTATGGCTTACAGCTTAAGAAAACTCAAGTATCCTATCTCAAAATATTAGAATATTTCCTCTGACCAAGTAAAAACAATGCCATAATCAGCAATATTAAAACAATAAAAGGCTCGCAATATTTCAGTTGATTTGTAATGAATCCAGAATATATGGCATTTTTGCTTATTTAATTGCATTACAGAAAATAAAGGACTTCACAATATTCTAATTTTCTGAGACAGTCCTGTAAGTCCAAACAATACGTAGCCTACACAATATCCTCACAAGGGTCGCAGGAATGCTGGAGCCTATCCCAGCTGTCTTTGGAAAGTAGGCAGGCTACACCCTGAATTGGTTGCCGGCCAATTGCAGGTTACAGACAACAACAGACAAACAACCTGGGGACAATTCAGTGTGTTCAATTAACCTACCATGCATATTTTTCGGAATGTGGGAGGAAAGTCATGCAAGAACGTGGAGAACGTATAACCTCCACCCAAGAAGGTCGAAGCCCGGATTCGATCTCACAACCTCTGCACTGGGAGACAGACGTGCTAACCAGTCGGCCACCATGTCACCTGCTATGGGGATGAATCTGATTAAAGTCAAAATTTTTGAATTTCAAAAACCAAGATTAAAATTAATTTTTATCCCTACCATTAAAATACTTTTTAAAAATGTTATAACATTTTATATTTTTTCTTCTAACAATTGTGAATTTATTGTCCTAACATTACAACTTTTTATCCCGACAAAATGTGCATTGTGACAATTGCAACTTTTGTTCTTGAAACATACAACTCTAGTAATGTTACAACTTTTTTCACCTAAAATACAGATATGAATTTATCTTTACATTCCCGACAATGTATGTCTTTGTTCTTGTCATGATTTTTTTTTTTATTGGGGAAAAAAATACAGGGCTTTATCCAGGTTGTATACCTTTTCTTCTAAAACAAACAAACAAAAACAAATATCAGTCCCTTTATATAGTGTAGGTATGCCATTTTTTTTTTTATGATAGTAATTTATTACAATTTATTTTGTGGCCTCCAAGCTCCTGCTGTGGGACTAAGTTTGACAAACACTGCAAAAATAAAAATTAAAAAAAAAATCAAACAGGTGAGCTGTGCATGAATGTAGGCCAGGAAAATTCTTATGAAAGTGGCGTTTTCTGTGATGCGCAGGCGAAGGAAAGGGACTCCAGAGCATTTGAGAGTTACTCCCACTCGCTTCCTCCCCTTGGTGCTGACTAAGCGAGAATGCACTTCAGAGGGGTTTTCGCTTTCTCTTTTCGCAGTACTGTATCTCTCTCTCGCTCTCTCGCTCGCTCGCTTCCTTTCATTCTTCCCTCTCTGCCCGGTGACGTTCACACGGGCTCGTCCTCTCAATTTCCATGTGACAGTGACAATATTCAATTGTTTCATCTTTTATGGTGATTAATCTAACTTTTCTATTTTACCCCAAGTCCGACCTATCCAGTATATCAGGTTTAACGTAATGCATGCAGCCATTGTATTTATTTATATGGTCTCTATATGATTTGAATTTGAATTGACTTTGCTTTTGAAGGAAAACACTAGCAATATGGCCAAGCTTCCTTCCTGGTTACACAACAGTGAAGAGACTTAAAATGGTAAATACCACCAGTGAAACAAATTTACTTATAATTAGGCCTTGACCAATTAATCGCCAGCCGATTTGATTGGCTGATATTAGCTCCTTGAAAAATGTCCAAATAATTGGATTTTTTTTTTTTGTCAGCTTTTTTTTCCTTTTATACACTTTACAAGATAAGAAACCAACCAAAAATAAAATAAATCATATTTTTCTCCCTTGTGGTTAAATACGGACAGGACAGCGTAAAACAGTCAAAAGTTCTGCCTTTAATTCCTATGTTTATTGTTGCTACAGCGTCCAAGAGTGACCCAAATAAAGTCGTTATTGCATTGTTTTTTGTTTTGTTTTGTTTTTTTCAATCAGACGATTAATTGTTTATCAGAATTATATTCTGCCAAATATTGGAATTGGCATCGACTATAAAAAAAAAAAAAAAAAAATCCACATTGAGAATGCTTTTGAACACACTGAGCATGGCACTTAAAGGGGAAGTCAACTCAAAACTTTTATTCAGAATAACATGGTGTAAGTGCACCCACTCGTCAAAAAACAACATTCTCATAAATATTGTGTTTGCAGAATGAGTTACGTGGCAAAATCCTTTCAGGGGGCGGCCATGTTGCCACATGCAGTCGACTGAAAATGACAACAACCAATCACCAATGTAAAAACAGCCAATCACGGCTCAGCTTGTGAATGTCACATGACCAAACTCAGAAACAGGTGAGCTGCACTGTAAACCCAAACATTCAAAATAATCAAATAGATTAAGTATACAATACTCAAACTTTTACAAAAACTAGTACTAACTTAACTTTTTGAAGTTGGTGTAACTTTGTATGCTTTTATGAGTGATTTGTACTAATAATTTTCTAGTGAAGCTTACAATTTTTGACTGATAATATTACAACTTTTTTTCTCTAAAATAATGAATTTGGAAGAAACAGCAACTTCATCTAACAAATTACGTTTTCTCAAAAAAATAAAAAATAAATTGTAACAATTTGTAATGAACACGACTATTCTCATAAAACTCATAACTTTTTCTCTAAATTGATATTCCCTTTGCAAAAATAAATACATTAATAAATAAATGAATAAAAATCATTCATTTGCCATGTTTTTTTAATTGGCATTAGGAATGAGTTGATGAGGGGTGCCTTGGGAAAATATCTCCCCTTTTGGGGTGTCTGGACCCAAAATGTTTTAGAACCCCCTTTTTAATAATAAAAAAAAACAAAACGCTAAAATATGATATAGAAATAACGAACTGACTAAAGAAATGTTTGTGCATGTGTGGAGAAATAAAGCAATTTGATTTGGATGTACAGATGCTTAATATTGGCTAAGTATTCTGACTACTAAACTTTAACTTTTGTCTAAGTAGAACTCCTTATATTCACGTCAACATAGTTCCTTGACACCAAAGTAGTCATTATATTACTCAAAGATGTGAGTTTTTGGTGAATAACGTAGAATAGGATTTGTAGTAAACCATTTTTGGACCAAAGGGGAGTGACATTGGATTCGGTGTGAACGCCTTTTTATTTTATTTATTTATTTATTTATTTATTTATTTATTTTTTTTATTGTTTGTTTGTTTGTTACATACATGCCAAGGCTGCACTATGGCATCAACTATAAAAAAAAAAAAATATTACAAAAATTTGCGATGAGAATTTTGTGGCCTTTAAATGTCATTACAAGTTTGTTGTTTTCAAGTGGAAAGTGATGGCGTACGTGAGGAGAAAACGCAGCGAAATGCGCGCGTGGTGTCGAGGTTGCGTTTTGGGCTGGTGACGAAGCCACTTGTCATTTGTGGTCAACTCGTGTGTGTGAAACGCCGTGCAGTCTCACAAGACACCTGAGAGGTGAAACTCATCAGCGGGTTGTTGGGTGTGGGGGGACTGGGGGGATTTTCACCATCAAAAGTTTGATGTATTTATGTGGACTGGGACCAAGTGTACACATGGGCTGCATATTTATCCATCATTCAATTTTCTATAGTGCTTAAGCTTAATCATCACTCAAGCCATCTTTCCCAATTGAAATGAAAGGAAATATTATTCATCTATAATAATGTATTAAAAGATACAGTCATGGCATAAGAGTATGTCAAGAATTCAATCATTTGTTGACACATTTTTTGCTTCAGTTTGGTGACATTGTGCTTCTCCTTCTCGTGCGCACGCCTTGCCCACCTGGCGGCAGTATAATGCAAAGTCACACATGAAGAGTTCTCACGATCCAAATCGGTAAGCTACAATATTAGTCATTTTTCACAAAGGATAAAAAATAATAATTTGCTTCTGAGTGTTGATGGCTGTATTGTGTGTCTATTTTGAACATTACATCTACCGTTTATGTTCAAATATGTCACTTAGATTAACTAACTGAAAAGCTTTGAAGTTGTTTTCAAGAAATGTTTCATTCTCTTTGTTTTGTTTGACAGTAAGGCAAGGCAGTTTATATGGGCTTCACATAATTAAAAGCACATTATTTAAAAGAAGTCAAATGTCTCTGAAACACGAGTTTTTATTTCACCCCAAATAAAGCTAAGCTGTTCAAGTAGGCTTTTCCTGCCCTTACAGCACAAGCCTTGTTCTGCAGTTTCCAAAGCGTCAGAAAAGAAACAAAGTACAACCTCATTCTCATTCATTTTTTAAGGTCGTATCACCATGTCCTGTTTTATTTATTTATTTTATTCAAAGACTGCCATTTTGTCGATCCATCGAGTCACCCCGGTGTCTTCCCTTTCACATGATGATGTCATCTGTGGCGCCGAGACCCAATAAGGTCGAATGACGAGCCGTTTTCGGTGAAAAGTCATCTTATTGTAAATGTACAGGAAGCAGGTAACGGAGGGCGGGGGTGGGGGATGGCCGCCTCGCCTCAGGAATAACAACAGCACATTGTTTACATACACCGTCTTGAGTCATTTGAAAACTGATGCTTTTGTGTCACGCTTCTCAACGGAATGAGTTGAAGTATTATTTCATTTAGGGAATTAGCAGTCTTTTGTTTGAGAAGTAATTGTCCGTTTTCAATTGTGATGAATTTGTAGGTTGTGCTTCATGATTCAAATTTAAATTTATTCAGGAAAAGTCATTTTCCCCGTATTTGAACTGTTTGTTTAATTGATTTAACTAAGTTGTAATATCAACACAATTTTTAAAACTTGCTTTAACATTTTAATATATCAATCAACAATATTTTTTTTTTGTTACATGTGTACTTGAAATATTTTTTATTCAATAGATTATGAATGTTTTTCTTTTTGATTTTTTTTAAAACTAAACTATTATTTAGAGCATATCAACTGGTATAGAACTATCGAATTATATTAGACATATACTTTTGTTTTACATATTTTAAATAATTGTTGAATAATTCTCTTTCCAATGTACTTAGATTATTTTCTGTTTCAAATATTTTCATTTATTAAATTATAGATGTTTTAGTTCTTTTTAGCATAATGTAAATAAGGAGCAATGTACAAATTTTTAATGTTAAGACATAATGCTGTAAATAAATATTTAAATGTCTATAAAAAGATCACCAGTTAACATTCATATTTGGTTAATTATCCTACTACCGGTAGTTTAAAATAAGTTCACCAACAAAAAAAATAAATCAAAAAAAAAAATCTATTATTAATAATTACCTAAAGAGTGAAGTTTTATTAATGTTATCTATTTCACAAACCTAATACTGCAATGCCACATGCAACATGTTAACCTTTTCCCCCTCACACATTAAATCTTTGCTCCTATATAACACAAAATAATGTTAAACACAGGTTGACTACAGAGTAGAAAAAAGTACAGAAGCTACACAATGATGGTGTGTTTAGGTATCAATCTGTGTATTTAAAAAAAATAAAATAAAAAATCTGATGTAGGTAACATACCTGACTGCAGTGACTCTGGTTGTTGAAGGCACAAGATAACAATTAGCGTCCCTCATTTATGGGGGGCTTAGGGTGAAAAGAGGTTGGCCACTTTTTGTATTACAGTTAATATTAATGACATGTCTTATTACCGGCAAGTAAAGGGTTGTTTTGGAAAGGGTGGTTTAATGGCAGAACAACAGTGGGAGGACTTCCAGCAAAGGCAACTAAACCGCAGCAGGAGGGGAACAACGCAGCAAGCTGTTAAAAGGCCACGTGCTTGATAAAAAAGTATGTTGGATGGGAAAAATCGGAAACACAAAAACTCTTGTACAATTACGACTTAAACTCAAAATGTGCAGTTACAAACATTTTAAGACGCTTATTTGGCAAAATCTAACTAATTTGGTGACTTTTGTTTGACCCATTGAGCAAACAATCACATTGTGTTGAGGGAATGACAGAAAAATTAATGTTGAACTTGCATATATTTTGAACAGTTTTATTTTCCACCTTCACAGTGGAAGGAATCCTTTATTTAAAAAAGAAAAAAAAAAGCCGCCATACGGCTCGGAAAAGCAACGTCACAACAGTTTCCTGTTTGTTACGACAAGGTTTGGGCAGAAAGTCGACTTGGTCAGCATTTTTCCCCCGATAGGGTGACAAACATCGTTTTTTTTGTGTTCATGAAGCGAGAGCAACTTTCACCAAATGACTCATCTTTTATCTACTTTTTCTGGCTTGACAAACAATAGTCATACACCGACTACGGTCAAAATGTTTAATTTCTATGTAGGAAAGATATTTACAGACCAAGTGGAAAGACAAAAAACAGGCTGTGTACATTTAAAAACGACAACAAAGAAAAAACATTTGACAAGTTCCTCAGTAAAGGTTTGTTTTCTTCATTATCCGCAAGAACTCCTGCTCGTTGACTTCACCGTCGCCGTCTCGGTCGGCCTCGTCGATCATCTCCTGCAAGGCCACAAATGCACTTAGTGCCCTCGTTTTAGAATGGATTAGTTCGAGCAATTCTGAAAAATATTCTGACAAATATCAGAATCAGCATCATAAATAACTGCCGCAAGTAGTGATCGCATTTAATTATGACACGTATTATGAGGAAAAAGGCCACAATTGTGGTTAAGAGTGAACTCCGTACCTGCAGTTCCTCATCGGTGAGGTTCTCTCCCAGCTCCTTGGCCACTCTCTTCAGATTCTTGAAGGAGATCTTCCCTGTGCAGTCGTCATCAAACAGTCGGAAAGCCTTCATGATCTCCTCTCTGGAGTCCTTCTCACTCTGGTGGAAACCATTTCATATATTTGCAATTAACGTAGCAAACAACTTGGACCTGCGGGTACCGGACGCACCATTTTCATCGTCATCATGCTGAGAAAGTCGCTGTAGTCGATGGTTCCAGAACCTTCTTTGTCGATGTCAGCGATCATCTTCTTGATTTCTTCCTTCTTGGGTTCGAAGCCAAGTGCTCTCATAGCAACCTGTCAACCACCACCCCCACCAACAGATGAAATATTATGGAAAATCTCACACCAGGATTCTCATGAATAAAATTCTCTTTATAATACGCTGAGTTGGGTTGAGACACGGAAAGAGGATAGCAAAGTTAGTCTAGTTTTTTAAAATATATATTTTAAGTATGGATGCCCTGTGGCGCCACACTGCCTTTTGAAGGTCAGTTTTGGTATGACAACAAAAACATTGTTAAATTTGTGGTGCGCTGGTAATCTCAAGCACACCACACCCCCATTAAGAATTACCATGTTGATTATTTTGTTCTTTCATAACGTGTGGTGTCTCACATTTCGATGTTAACCTACTTGAGTAGTGTACTAGTGTTTAAAGAATTGTCAGTTCAAGCACTTTACAGTGTGCATTATGTAAAGCAAAAATGAATAACCTTGAGCTCTTTGACGTCAATCTTGCCAGTGCCATCAGAGTCAAAGAGGTCGAAAGCCTCCTTGATTTCCTGCTTCTGCTCCTCACTCAGCTCGATTTTCGAACTGGCTTTCTTCTTCTGGCTCGTGGACGGAGTGGTTTTTCTGTAAGCCGTCGCCTGAAAACATAAACAAAACATATGCAGTTGATAAACGATGACGGTACTTTGTGCGTAACCTCCATTTTGACGTCCACGTGCTACTCACCAAAGCACGCATTAACACACACAAAAAAACAATGTTTTTGATAAAGTGAGTAATGAATATAAAACCCCTGTACACAAATATATACCATTAAGATGGATTTGCCAGCAGAGATGTAGTGAACGAACGATCTACAAACAGAAGAAATCCCGGAAGTAATCGGACACGTTCGTTTTTGCCGCTCACGACTCCTTTTCGATTCTTCTTTTGCTTCTTTTATCAGGAACAAACTGGTAGTCCCGGTGACACTTTCTTGGTCCAAAGTCCAAACGATAGTAACGCAAATGGAGATCAGCTACTGACGTCTTTTTACAACGGTCGTCAAGGGAAAGCAGCTTGGTTTGTTGACTTCTCTTTACCAACGTTTCAACAAGTGCTAATTTCTTTTTTTGCTTACGCGAGAACCAATGAGAAACGTTTTTTGGCCAGACGTCGGTTTATCAGCCAATTACAAAAAGAAGTGGGCGGGATGTAATGTTATCCACCAATTGTTGAGGTCCCTCCTTTGTTTCCTTAGTAACCAAGTAAACGACGCATGCGCAGTCGTGGCAGGTATCCCACCAAATGGCAAAAACATGATTATTATCGTTGTTTTTTTTAAATTATTAGTATTACTACGGGCCCTCAGAGTTACGCTTTGTGTTTAAAACGTTTCGCAAATGTCAGCCATGTGCTGACATGACGGTTGAACAAGTTAAGTCGATTTGCAAAAGTGAGTGATACACACCGTTGTACAGCAGGTGGCAGTAGGCACCTGAACATTGCTTGTCATCCCCCAGTAATTGGAAGAAGAAGATGTAGTATGCGTGATGTAACGTGGTCAACCAATCGTTGTGGACCATTCCTGTTCCCGTAGCAACGAAGTAAACTGCGCACGCGCAGTCGCTACCAGAGCGTGGAAGCCAGTCAATGGAAGGGAAAACATACAACCCCGAAATAAGGTACTGTCATCTTTAATAATTGACATTTTTTTTCAAGGTTTTATGTGGCCTATATCCCGTGGCTTGTTTTGCCCTTCGCACGGTTAATTGTGGACAACTTTGATAGTCAAAAAAATTGCTGTAATTCTTCAAAATAGTGTGTTAGCCTAGCTTGTGCCATCATCCTCATAAATTCAACGTAAAATTGTCGGTAAAGCCAGTAAAGTTGATGTTTATATTTCCACTATACAGTATATTTTATTCCACGAAGAGACTACATCCGTTATAAATGTTGTAATGATATATAATTTACTGTATAGTGTGTTCCAAAGTAGTTTTTAGGTCCACATAAGTTTTATAAGTTTGGGCTTTATTTTACTGAACATGGACTGCTAAAGTGTGTCTTTTTTTTTTTTTTTTTTTTTTTTTTTACAGTATGATAGAGAGCTTTTGCTCTTTAGTATAATCAACAAAGATGTTTGTTGTTCTAAGTGAAACTATAAATAAATTAGGGTTACGGTGAAAGGGGGGGGGGGGGGGGGCTTGTCATGTTAGTGGTAGGTCTTAATTTTACAAAACTAATGTTTTGTGTTTTTGAGAAAAAAAAATCCCCTGAGGTTAAAAAAAAAAACCCAAATTGTATATTTTCATGATTATAAGTCGTAACTATGCGAATTAAGTCATAAGAAATTTCTTTATATTTAAAAAAATGTATATTTTAAATAAAAGAAACATTAAAACATAAAAACATTAGCAGATTAAAATATGTTAGAGAAACAGTCATATTTGAGAAACAGTAGTATGGTCAAGATTGCAACTTGCAATCTGATGAGAACATGTTTTGACAATTCGGTTTAGATTAGAACACGATATGAAATTAATACAAAAAATAATGGAAATCTTGAATATACCCACCTTCATTCATGTAAAATCATGGCTTTAATCTCATGTTGTTATTTCATTAATATTTTGTTAATGTTTTATTTCCTAATACTCAGAAGAAACTAAATCTCTAATGTGTCATTTAATTTTTCAGACCTTAGTAGTAATGCTGGGAAGCACAATAATAAATCAGCAACACCACACGGGACTGCAAAAACTGTCTGCACTAGCCGCTGTTGCACACTCAACGTTGGGACCCCATAAAAATTACAAGTTCATCCAGGATGAAGCTACCGGGGAGTCGACTCTGGTCAGTTCATGTTTGCGCATACTGGACAACTTGGACCTGACCACATGCGCTGTCGGCCAGCTGGTGCACGAGACTGTTCGGGCGCACCATGAGGTTTATCGCACGGGGTCCGGATGCCTGCTGTTTTTTGCCGGAGTGTGGAGTCGGGCAGCATTATTGTGCTTGCAGCAAGGAATACCGACGTCTCATGTCGTTGCCGCCATGACAGAGGGGTTGGACTTGTGCATAGATGTTTGCAAGCAAAGCAGCGTTTCATTCGATGCTCTTCTTGTATCGACACAGAAACGAGTCACGGAGGCCACACCAGACTCTGAAGTCAGCAAAGGAAAAAGACGAGTAAAGCTAAGTCGCCATTTTTGCAACACCGAGCCTGAAAGTATTTCAGTTCTGGATCCTCGTCTTCCTGACGTCGCACACCTGGCAAATGGACTGAGCCACGGTTGCAACGACACAATGCATTTAGTCATCCAAGCCAGTCGTATACAATCTAAAGACATCCAGAGTTCCATGTTTGATGTGACTAAAGTGACCACTTGCATGCTGCCAGGCTTCCCGGAGGATCACGCGCACGTTAGTCCGGGCTGCATCGTTCTCCTCAGTGCAGACCAGACTTCTGTGGCGCATCACCTCAAGAACAAACCCTTGAACATCGTTGTTATCGGTGGAGATTTATCACACACCTATCGCCATCTCGGCTTTAACAGGCCTGCGGGCATCCAATATGTCAGCAACCACTCGAATCTGTCCGATGTGAGCAAAGAGGAAGAGTGGCTGGGGAAGGTTCTGGCACTCATGTCGAACCTAGAAGTGGACTTGGTGCTTGTTAGCGGGCTTGTAAGCAAGGATGTGATTCAACTCTGTTCTCAGCACCGTATACTCATCATTGGAAAAGTTAAAGTGTCCATTTTAAAGGAGATGGCTTTTGCAACTGGAGCGGTTTTGGTGACATACGCCACGCAGTTGAATAAACACTGCGTTGGCAAGGGTATCCAGGTCAGCATATGGAGGGAGATCCCAAGCCACGTGGGGACTTCGTTAACCGCCGTCAACCTTTACACCGTTGGGAGCACCCAGTTGGTCACGGTCGTCATCACCAGCCCATTACACGGGAAGCTGCAGACGCTGGAGGACCACTTTTGGGCTTGTGCTTACCGCCTACACCACGCCCTGAAAGACAAAGCAGTGTTACCTGGCGCTGGTGTCACAGAGTTGTTTTGTATTCATCGTCTGGTGAAGAACGCGCAAGCGGAGAATCCCAGAGGTGGGACTAGTGGTTCTAACCCTTACCTTGGTATTGTCTTGCACCTCCTGACAGACAGTTTTATGGATTACCTATCTGCCGTGATGGCTAACTCCAATGGGATTTCACAAGTCAAAGCCAGGACTGTGGTAAACCAGAATCTACAAGATGTTAATAGCGTATCTGCAGAGTTCTCACAACTTGTCTTAGACTCCGACGAGGACGTTCGCTCGTCCAAAGTCTTTGACAATCTTAGCGTCAAGCAGGAGTCATGGCGGAAGGCCTTGGATCTGGTTTTGCTTGTCTTACAGACGGACGCTGAGATCATTACTGGTGTGGATGAAAGCAAGCAAGGCAATCAGGCAGGTCTGATGTTTTTATGATCATCTCACTTTTTAATGTAAACTCACTTTTTAATGTAAACTGGAAAATGGCAGATTGGGTGTGTTTGTATAAGATTAGTGGTTCCCACACTGGGGCACCCAGAAAAAAAAAAGAAAAAGAAAATTAAAGACAAAACCTCTACAATTTCACAGGCTGCTATTTAATTGCTACAATATATAGGGTGTGCATCTGGTAGTTATGTTCAATTAGAGTTAAGATTAGGGGTTCCTTGGAAATATTTCTAACCTCAAATGTGTCAACCCCTGTGTTAAGTGGAGCAAATCTTCATCAAAGTTAATCTAAAATATTACTACCATTGTTTACCACATGGGGGAGACAGATGGCTAATTGTTGTAAGTTGCAAGTTGTTCTGAACTGAAAATGATTGTTGATTAGCAAACATTATTACATCCAGAGTCCTAGTCAGATAATTCCATCCATCCATCCATGTATACTTCTATGGGAGCTGGAACCTATCCCAGCTGACAATGGCACATCCTGGTCTTGTTGTCAAGTAGTAACACCTGTGAGCAATTTAGTGTTAATTTAAGCATGAGTTTCTGGAATGTTGGAGGAAGCCACAGTATGTTTAGAAATCCATGTGAGCAGTGGAAGAACATGCAGATTCCACACAGAAATCTTTTCCTTTCCTTTTTTTCCTTTTATTATTTTTTGAACATATAAACAGATGAACAGCAGAGATAAAACAAAAAACAACAACAATCAAAATAGAAGAAAATCCCAATAACATAATCATTCAATTAATCATAACTTACATGTTCAAAAGGGAGTAGGAAGAAGTTAAAAACTTATCTAGTCCTACCCCTTTTACTAAATATATTTAAACTTATTTCATTATTAATACAATTTTAATTTACTAATTATTAAAAAATAATAATAAAATAATAAATGATATATATAACCCAAGTTATATATATATATATATATATATATATATATATATATATATATACACACAAGTGCACTTAACATATTCACATTTACCAAAAACATATATACATAAATTTACTAAACATATACCATAATACCTATCCAGATCACTTACACATACTCACATGTACATTTTTCATATACTGGTCTGACATAGATAATTTTTTTGAACTTTACTTTTAAACATTTTTTTAAACTCCAGCATTGAGTCACAATTTTTCAGAGCAATTTCCAGATGATTCCACAGATCAACACCTTTTACAGATACACACCTTTGCTTAATATTTGTTCTTGTTTTGGGTTTTTTGTACACACTTGTACCCCTTATATCATAAGGACTGTGTCTAATTTCAAATAACTTCTGAGTACTGTGGCAGAGTAAATTGTTATAAACTTTATACATTATTTGTGCTATTTTAAAATCCACCAAGTCATAAAATTTCATCGCATTTAATTTAATAAATAGTGGATGTGTTGGCTCTGTATACTTTGATCCATTAATAATTCTTATAGCTTTCTTTTGCAATTTGAAAACGGTGTTAGTATTTGTTTTATATGCCATTCCCCATAATTCCACACAATAGGTCAAATATGGTAATAATAATGAACTATATAATATATATAATGATTTCATGTTTAAAACATCCTTACTTTTATAGAGTATCCCTATGATTTTTGACATTTTCCTTTTAACAGTTTCTATGTGTGGCTTCCAACATAATTTATCATCGATAATAACTCCAAGGAATTTATTTTCATTCACCCTTTCTATTTCAATTGAATTCACCATAATTTTGACTTGATGAGTGATTTGTCTAGTGCCAAAAACTATGAACTTGGTTTTATTTAAATTCAATGATAATTTATTTACATCAAACCATTTTTTTTAATATATTCAATTCATACTCCACAGTAGTCAGAAGCTGCTTCAGGTTTTCTCCTGAACAATAGAAAGTTGTATCATCAGCAAATAAGACACTTTTCAATGTTTTTGAGACACAGCAAATATCATTTATATACAGTATAAATAATTTAGGGCCGAGCACAGACCCTTGGGGAACTCCATGAGTGATCTTCATGTGTTCTGATTGTACATTATTAAACTGCACATACTGATATCTATTTTCCAAATAACTTTTCATCCACTTATAAGCTAAACCTCTTATTCCATATTTCTTTAATTTATTCATTAATATAGAATGATCTATAGTATCAAAAGCTTTTTTTAAATCCATAAAAATCCCAACAGTAAATTTTTTATTATCTATTTCGGTAGATATTGCTTCTACAAGCTCCATGACTGCCATTGAGGTGGTCCGTTTTTCTCTAAACCCATATTGGGTTTCACTTAAGAGCTTATGTTTCTCAATAAAATTATCCAATCTATATGAAAATAATTTTTCTAGAATTTTTGAGAACTGTGGCAACAATGATATTGGTCTGTAGTTATTAAACGTGTGTCTTTAGTTGATGTCCGAATGCAGAGCCTCAGAACTGTGAAGCAGACATGCTAACTATGAGCTGTGATGTTAAAAAAATATATATGAAAAAAGAATATCCTGGTAGCTATTCACGTTATTGATAAATGAATTACTTGCATAATTTTGACACGTTCTGGCTATTGTGAACACTTGTCAAGTTCCTTGGTTCTGGGTGTTCTGGAGAGGATGCCCCAATCATGTTTTAAAATGAAGTTAGCTGTGTGGGAACAGGCGACACCCAACGATAGCACACTGAGGGTATTTCAATCAGATACAAGACTGTAAAACTTTGATACCACCCCAAGCAACTTGTTGCCTAAGAGACATGGAACTATTTGCTGTGTTCTTTACCCAGAGGTTGACACTGTCAGAAAAGTGTCTTGCACGTCTGCCTCTCTGTCAAAGGTTCTGGATTTGAATCCCTGCTTTGAGTAGAGTTTGACTGTTATATATACAGGTATTCTGGATTCTAAGATGCAAAATTGTCCTTAGTTGTGAAAATGTGTGTGTGAATGGTTGGTTGTCTCTATGAGGCCTGCGGTTGGTGGCCGACCTGTTCAGGGTGTATTTTGCCCATAGTCAGCTGAGATAGGCTCCAGGATAAAGGGTAGAACATGACCGCATGGGTTGAAGTATTTGGAATACTTTTTTACAGCCATATATGAAGTGAACTCTGGGAGGTAGTCACTGGGATACTAATTTTATTAACGCGCTTGTGTGGAATGTGGCATGTCAGCAGTAGTCCATCTCTAATTGAGTTCGAAGCTTGATATTAGACCTGTTAACTAACGTAGATAACTTTGCAATATGCCACACTATTGATATTTAGTTTCTACCCTACTTCCTTGACAAAGTCAACAGACTCAATTATCAAATGTCTCTGAAAATGATCTTGACCGAAACACCCACATCACACATGTACATGTTTGGCTGAGTGCTTCCTTCCTTCCGGCGGGCGGGTGGCAGGGTTTGATCACCAGCAAGAGCTCAGCTGGATGTAAACTGATCCAGCACGAGTTTCAGATGTGGTTACATTTGCCCAGAAGCTCAAACCAATGAGACGGGGGGGAAAAAAATCCTACACAGAGAACTCTGCAACAAGTTTGGAACACTGTGAACCACTGCAGTCATGAGGAGCCCGGATGAATGAAAACTCTGGTTCTGTTCACGTGGTTGAAGGGTCACAGTGAAACCGTCTAAGATGAACCACGCCTCCGCCCCCATCTCCACTTTCTTGACGTCTGCGAATCGCAGCGCTCGAGTGGGCGTGAGCTTGACTGTGTGGGTGCTCTCAGTCTCAGGGCGCATGCGAACTGAGGCCCGAATGGGGAAAGCCTTGCACACACAGATCTAAAAGGCAGCTGCTTTGATTAAACTACTACGCAGGAAGGCAGCAAGAAAAAGGGGGCAGGGAGTGAGATACAACCCCCAACTACAACTCTCCAAACAGAAGCCAAGCAGATGAAAACTGCTCGTTTGACGACATTTTTCCAGCTCACCTTAGAAACCTTCTGTTTGTTAATGTCACGAGTCAAAAGGGCACTTGAGGCCCTTGTGACCAGCCTGTCGAAAGCCAGCGCACTGACCCCTGAGGTCTTAGTTTTCGAGCCAGTTGGTGTGAAGCTCTGAGGAGGGGGAGGAGGGAAGTTAGTGGGAGGTAGGTGGGAGGCCACCGTGGGGTTCTTCCAGAAGGAGTCGGAGCAGTCGCTGACTGAGAGAGGAGGAGGAGGAGGAGATGGCCACCGGAGAGATCACCACGCTTCCCTCCACAACTGAAGACGCTAGCGGTGGCTTCCCACCTGGAACCTTCAAGGAACCCAAAAGGCTGTACTGTAAGAATGGGGGCTTCTTCTTGCGGATCAAATCGGATGGGGGAGTGGACGGAATCCGGGAGAAGAGCGATCCCCACAGTAAGTCCCTGCTATCTTAGTTTTCTTCCTCTGCTCATACAAATGTGCGAAGTTCTGGGAATGTAATGTCAAAATGTCTGCAATCAATGGAACATGTCTGAGTTTAGTACACTGGGCTCGCCATGCTGACTCACACTTCAAGACGTCACACCAGACAACACAAAAAATCAGTGGAGGCGACTTCCTGATGACGAAGGCTTATGACCAAAAATAAGTTGCGGTTACATCAGGGCACTTTCACTTTCTTAAGAGCACAAACTGTACACAGTCCTGAATTAAGAGGGCTTTTTTGGTCCGTTACACAAATTACTTTGAAACAGTCACCATTAGGAGAGACAGAGAGGCGCTCAGTAAATGCCTCAGGAAAACAAATGTTTGGAAAATGTTTTGTTTCTGAGCCAGGTTGACATTTCCAGCACCAAAACAACTACTTTACCTTGATTTAGATTGTCCTCCAGAAGAGAGGAGGTACTTAAGGTAATTGAATTTACCTTTAAATAACAATGAGTCACAACTATTTGTGATAGAAACCAGAGTGCATAGTCGCGTGGATGTTGAGAAGGACTGTTAGCATGGGAAGCTAATGAGTAGAGCTATTCCTCATTGATGGGATCATAGCAGCGCTCCATGAATGGCACTTCTGTTGAAGCATAATAGACCTGCCAAATTTTGGGATGACATCATTTACTAATGCAAGTACTATATTTCCTCTTGGGTTGATGCTACCGATTCGTGACCATACAAAGTCAACCGAATTTACTATTGAACTGTTCTTCAAAAGCAACTCTTGGTCACAGGGGGCGTTGTGCTTTTGGTGGCATGCGATTGGTTGAACTCCATTCACCTCAGAACTTAGTTGCGCCAGTGACTTATAGACCACATCCTTAAGGGCTGACCACAGACTTTATTCCGGTGTTCACACCATCCAAGGCAAAAACCCACACTAAAGTGGGTTCCGAGTCGCTGCAGCTGGCGTGAAGGAACCCCTGGTATGATCAAAGTTCCATCTCTCCAAACCTGTGTTGGATGCTTATGGGAGACAAATAGATGTCTTGATTTTCCTGCAGTCAACCACAAAAACTAAAGCCGGACGTGAAACAGAAGCCAAAACTCCCTAAATATTCAACCTAAGAAGAACACAATTTCTCAAGGTATTCTGTGGTCTCCGCCCCTCTGTTCTCAGACGCTGACTTTCGGTACTGTTTGGTCCGTAGACGCCCTTATTCTCTGAAAAGTAGGACGATATTCTAAAAAAAATAAAATAAAAATAAATAAAAATACGTCATTAGTTCCTTGAAAAAAGTTGACTTCATTCCTTGAATAAAGCACCTTTTGTTGTAAAAAGGATTTTATTCATGCAGGGTTGTAAGATTTATGTGATTATACATCACAATCACTCCAGAGATTTTAGTTTTCCCAGTGTGTAAGAACCACTGTGTAACATCTAGCATAGTCAATTGATTGGTTTCTGGTAGCTTGTGTCTGAGCCCAGAGCCTCAGGCAGGTTCATTGACATTCCACAGTCTGTAACAAGGCACTTTTATCTGTTCTCCCCGTTCTGGTTGCTTGTGTCTGGGTCCAGAGCCTCAGGGGGGTTCGTTGACATTCCACAGTCTGTAACAAGGCATTTTTATCTGTTCTCCCCAGTAACGCTTCAGCTGCAGGCCACATCTGTAGGGGAGGTCGTCATCAAGGGAGTTTGTGCCAACCGCTATCTGGCCATGAACAGGGACGGACGACTGTTTGGAGCGGTGAGTGGACCACGCCTTGCCAGTTATTTCTTTTACTGTGGATTACCTGGTTGGCTTTCTTTTACCATAAATACAATACAGTAGTTTTGAAGTACTTAACCCAGGTTTATTGATGCTCAAAGAAGCAACCAATACATGCCAAACCCAAGTACATGGCAGTTTGGGTATTTTAAATGAAATCTCTTGTTGCTGGTGTTGAACACCTTCACAAAGCTTACACTGTTGTAATTATTGCACATTTTCATTACATCTCAAAACATGTCAGTCAAATTCACATTAGCATTATTAGCACAATACTATTAATGTTGGGTGTGAATTCCAGGGGGAACAAAAGAATACTGTAACAAAAAAGGCACATTCCAACTATATGTTCATTTCATTAAAAGCCTGATACATTATTGGGGAGTTTGATGCAACAAATAAAATAACCGTATCATTACGTGTTTTTGCTAATCGCAGCATAATTCTTCCCTGGTATATTTCTACAGTATCAAGTTGACTTCAACATAACTGAATGGCAAACCTCAAATCTACAGAGGATTACTGTACATATAATTCAGTCTGTTGGTCGTGTAGAAGTTCACTTGTCTGACTTTTGGGGTTTGGTTCAGTGACGGTGTGGAACCGATTATCTACTCACCCTGTGAATGACTGGCGACCAGTCATTTTGCCTAAGTGAGAGTAAACAGTGCAGAAAATGGATGAATGTTGTAATTCGTCTCTGTCTTGGCCCTCAGAGACGTGCAACCGAGGAATGTCATTTTTTGGAGCGCCTGGAGAGCAACAACTACAACACGTACCGCTCCAGAAAGTACCCCAGCATGTATGTGGCGCTGAAGCGGACCGGCCAGTACAAGTCTGGAAGCAAAACTGGACCGGGTCAGAAGGCCATCCTCTTCCTCCCAATGTCCGCCAAGAGCTAACCTGGGACGAGGCGGAGTCATGTTCATGTCTTAAAGGTGTGACGGCAGTGAAAGGTGCGTCGCCACTGTCAGAAGAGTTGCTGTGATAATTTTACAACTGTTAGGTCATTTTATTCCATCCCACCTTGACTTCTTTTTACAACAATCCCAAATGGGTGTAAAGAGAATAAGGTGCCTTGCTGAAGAGGATTTGGGATTATACCTTTAGATTATATGACTTTCTTTCAGATACGGATTTTAACACAAGGTGTCTTGGAGAAAGACGTTTTCTTTTAAAAAAAAAAAAAAAAAAAAAAAAAAGGGCATTTCATACACTTTAAATGAAACCTTGAGCACCTTTTGATGCATCTCATTGAGGTATCTTATTTGCATTTGCTTGCACTGGAGTAGAACGAAACCAATGCAAGACAAGTGAAGTGAATGAGGTTCGGTTTAAACCGGCGACCAGCAGTTTACGGCGATTAAAGAGGATGTAGACGCTGTAAGTTATTTTAGCCAAGTCAGCCCGTTTGTAAGAATGCCGCATCAGAAGCTAAAGACGTTAGCTTCTGATACACAGTGGTACAAACTCCCGGTCACAACTCGGCAAAGTTGACCTTAACAACATGCTAGGAAAGTTTCTTGGAGGTAGGTCGCAGATATTGGAGATGGGATAATCTGATGGTGGCAACAATTTTCAAAATTCTTGCCCAGTTTGAAAAGCCCACTCCAACCAGACCCAAGATTTTTATGGACTGTCATTTTTGGAAAATCTTGTCACTCTTATCTTATCAGTGTGGAGGTGATACAGTTGTGACCAGGATCCCTTTCAAGTCTTGATCAAACTTTTGTTTGCTTGATCGTAAAACAAGATGACTTCAGTTTACAAAATCTTAAGAGCACAGGGACACTGATGGTATTTTCCCAGTCGGCATGCCCGGATCGGACCATTTGGCATCACGTTCAGGTTACAGCTGGTTGTCAAATAGGGATGCAACCATAATGGCAATATCGTGATATTGCGATATTAAAACTGCCACAATATGTCGTCGTCGACTCGTCATGTCACGATATTAAAAGCAGAACATCTGTTAAAGTCAGATTGATTTCCATTTGTGCAGTTCTAGAACCCTCTGGTGGCTAGATTTTTTTTGTGCAGTTTAATTTTCATAAGGCATGTTTTGGCCCTTCTATGTTTAAAATCCACGCTAATGGTCAGATGAAGGGGCACCTAATATGCTTGTAAACTGAGTCAATATGTGAAGGAACTCAATGTGTGCTTGCATTAGCAAGTAAGTGCCTCAATAATAAGTGTTATTAGAGATAGTAGTTTGTTTATATGCATTGCTGCAATGTACAAAAACAATATTATGTGTTTTTTTTTTGTTTGTTTGTTTGTTTTTTTTACACAATATTGTGACCTTTTTTGTATCGCCAACCTCCCCACAATATCATGATATCGTATCGTGATGTTTGGATATCATTACATCCCTATTGTCAAATGCACTGTACCCAGTCTATATTTTCTCAAAAATAAAATCTCAATTAGATAAACAGTATTTGTAGTAGGTAGTAGTGGTCCACTCATAAATAGAGATGAGAGTAGTGCCAAGAACACTACAACAGGTCCAGGACTGGTCCTCGCATCGTTCGTTATCGCTAAGATGAAAGAATCTGTCGATGATAGAGCTGGTAAAACATCCCCGAGTAGACGGCGGGGATCTCCTCCATGGCGAGGTCGACGTGCTCGAACCCGCGCTCCAGCCCATGCAGCAGCAGCCTGGCCAGGCGGGACGTGATGGGCGTGGTGTCGGCGGTCCGCGCCAGCTCGGCGAGGCCGATCCACTCGCCGCGCTCGCACTCGTGCGCGCACAAACGGATGTCGTAGCTGAGCGGGCTGAGGCGGCAGACGAAGTACATGTCGGACATGCCGAAGGCGCCCGGGTGGTCGTGCTGCTGACGGATACTCAGCAGGGATCGGAACTCGGAGCGGATACCCGTTTCCTCTAAGACTTCCCGCACTGCCGTCGCTCCTGGGAAGGATGATGTGAAGTGACGTCAACTATAATAGTAAAGCTGCTTTTCTCTCTTTTGGATGAATGTGGAGCACATCGAGTGTTCTCAACTTTTGGGGGACTAGAGACGAAGTTCAATTAAGGGGATAAGTCCAATATGTAAACCCGGATTGAGCATCACTATCCTCCAAGAAAATCATTTTGTTTCTGACAATGTCATATAATGATACATCACAAATCATATCAGAACTTTTAATTAGCCCAAATGTAAAGTAGAGAGGATGAATCGGTTTACTATGTTTTATTGGCGCGTCATTCCCCATTTTATTTTGCGGATCACGAAGATACAATTTGCAGACCCCAGTTTGAGAACCACTGAAGATGAAAGGATGGATTTCGCTCCATTAAGCTGGTACGGTGTTAGCTTTTTGCTAACGTGCTAACTTGACACTTACCAATATTCTCTCCGGGATCCGACAGCCCACCGGGAAACTTCCAGGCGTTTTTCGTCTGCCAAACAAACAACAACAATAATTGGGCATACGCTGTAGAAGTTTCATGTATGTAATAGCAATCCATTTTTAGCCAGAACTATTTCATAGTAAAACTGTATTCTCAAGAAAATTACAAATCACAGCTTTAGGTGAAATCTAAATTTGAGCCAATCGTCAAAAATGTTTTGTTCTCAACTCAGGACAAAAACCATCATAGAAAGAAGGTTTTGAAAGACCCCAACGCAAGCTAAGCTAGCTTCTTCGTCCAAGTGCAACATTGCGTTAAACTTTTTGCCATTTCTGTTCTTCGTTGGGACAAGAACCTTATTTGAAAAGTGGGAATGCAGTTTTGTTTCAACCGTTACAGCTTACAACAAAAACTATTTAGCCGCTACATAGCTAAAGAAAAAAAAAAAAAAAAAGGTTTTATAAATGTAATATGTTTTTGTGTCACTGACTTGAGAAGTGTGATGCAGTGAAAATGTCACCACTTATCCTTGATATTTAATAATAACAGAATGCTGCTGGTTAAATTATACTGTCAGTGTGTATGTGTATATCTATTTTTGTAGGTCTATTTTGTATACAGCGCAGAAATGTAAAATACACGTTAGGATTGTATGAAGAACACAAAAATGCACAAACAAAGCTGCATTGCATTTGTATGCATTTTCAACCAAATGCTTTACTGCTGGAGTTGATCCACATGTGGACAAATAAAAGATTTTCTGACAATAAAAATCTGATTTCTCTGATTTCTTTTCTGATTTTTGAGAATTTTGTGTTTTGCTGTTTTATCACTGATCATTTAAAGTGTCTGGTAAAACCCAATAAAGTTCAGATGTTCTAGTTGGCTTTTTTTTTGTTTTGTTTTTTGTTTTTTGATAACGCTGACTGCTATTTGTAACTTTTCATTATTATTTTTTTCTTTGCTTACGCCAACTGCCATTTGGAACTTTTCATGATTCCTTGCATAAAAAATGTCAAGAAAAGCCTACTAGAACATCTGAACTTTATGAGCTCATCAGATGCACTTTAAATGGTGGCAAGTGTGTTCTGACTCCCATTTAAAATGAGTTTGTTATGATTAATTCTGAACACAGACATCCATCACAAAAAACAAAACAAAAAACCCAGCCCATTTTAAAAGAGCTAATATCGGCTGTTTAAACTTTTTTTTTTTTTTTTTTTTTTTTTTTTTTTTTAAATGCCACTGTTCCAAACAGATAGGTAACTAAAAACGGTGCCTGTGGTCATTTCGTAACAAGCGCAGTTAACGTAAAAGTGTCTTTGCCGCTTGCGGACTGATATCAAGCGCTATCATTGTCTTGTTGAGTATGTGGGAGTGTTATTCGGACCTTCCTGGAATGCAAACAAATCCGAGTGGGCCGTTTTTGTGTTTTTCCTTCCCTTCTCAAAGGATCAGTGGAGAGTGCACTCATTACAAGACGAACATGTACTGTACAGTCGTCGCTTTGTGGTGCTGGCCCAAGTGCATTCATCGGCCTTATGTATAAACAAGAGTGTGTTTGTGCCGAGTCAACTAACTGGAGGTCTGGAGGACACGGAAAAGTAAAAATAAATACAAATGATTATAGACGCTTCATTAAGGATGGATATAGTCAAGTCATTAGTAGCTCATTTATGTGCCAAGATTACATTTGTTTATACTATAGTACTGCGCTGTACAGAAAAGGCAAAACCACTGCAGTTACTTGCTAGCGAACACACTGTTATATCATCTCTTTGAATTTTCACATACTTCTAATGTATTTGTCACCACAAAATATTCAAAGTAAAAATTTGTGTTGTTCCGATACCATTTTTTGGCTACCGATACCAATACCCAGCTTTGCAGTATCGGCCGATACCGATACCATACTGATACTTACGGCTTTTTTTCCTCAACATGAAAAAGCTGTCCTGCCATTGGCTCAGAACATTCAAGGGCCAATAGGATATCTTAGATCGGCATGCACTCAACATGTCACATATCAGTGAATGTCATGCACCAGCAAGACACAAGATGCTGCATCCAAAATCCTATATTAGCTTTGGAATTAATGGTATCGGCATGTTACTTGTGAGTAGTCACCGATACCGATACCACTGTTTTAATGCAGTATCGGCGCCTCTGCCGATACCAGTATCGGTATCGGAACAACACTAGTAAAAATACCGTTTTTCATGAATGGAACAGATTAATTTCATTTACATTAATTTCAATGGGAAATAGTACCTTGGTTTGTGAACATTTTAGTTTCAGGATGGGTCACAAAACAAATTTGTAACCAGAATTTAATGGCAACACTTTCACCATGCTACAAAATGTATTTATATTTGTGTATTAATATTTGTGGAGGGGAAAGAAATAATTGCTTTCTGGAGCAAATTACCTTGTTTTTGTCTTGCACCACCAAAACTTTTCCATTGGACTCATCGACTACTGCGCCTACACAAAAGTACAATAAAAACATATATTGACTCATATTTAAACCATTTCAACTATTAAGGAAGACCAAAATTTGAGGAGTACCTAATAAATGGGCAAGTGGTCTGGAACCAAACCGCCAGTGGTTTTGAACCACACAGTCCTCCTCCGTGTTGTAAATATTTAACTTGAGATTGTTAATAGGGGTTACAATAACATCTGGCCTTTGTGGAGTCTAAACAGAGCATGTGTGACTCAGCTGTACTTGTCAATGAAGTGGACATTTATGTATTTTTTTTTTTTTTTTTATAACCGTGTGACTAAGCGAGGAGGAAGAGGAGGGGACGTTTTTTGTTTTTTTTTTCCCCTGCTGGTATGTCCTCCTATGAAAATGTATTTGACAGCAGCGTAAAAGAGGCATGTGTTCAAGGCCCGACTTGGATTTCCGCGTGGAAATTGAGGTCATTTGCCATCCTGGAGCCCAAAAAACGGATTGTGTCGCAGAGAATATTTAACATGGGGGGCTTGTATGAAATACGTCAACAAAAGTACTGAGAAAATAAATTCAAATTGCAATAGAATGAACAATGGAGTGTAAAATTTCTTTTGATGTAAAGTTATGTAACTTTGGGTGACAAATGAGTATTAACGCTGCATGGAAAAAGAGAACCACTTGGGAAAAACAGTAATAATTAAAATGCAGGTAAGTTGGAAAAAAAATTTGTTAAAAAAAAAAAATAGTGAGCGACATTCACAATTGGTTCACACCCATGATTTTCATTGCATAATCGTACATATTTTATAAATTACACATGAAGCTTTACATCACAAATGTTGGAAATTGTATTTAGGATTAAGATGATTTATTTTATTTATTTATTTATTTATTTTGGTTTTTTTGTAATATGAATTGAAAAAAGTCAACTACAATTTTAATCTTGTACAATTATGATTTAAACAACGTTGTTCCTCCTTTGTAGACGTTTATTCCTCCCACAAAGAGCTTTTTAAGGAACCTTTGCGATAATAAATGGATATCTGTTGCATTCTTCATAATTGTAATTTATGTTACAACAACATTATTTTGATGCTGTATGCGTGCCACTTTTCTGTTCTAATTTAGGTCTTTAGGAAGCCCTGCTGCGCCACAATCCTGTTGGTAAGAGATGCTTCTTTCGTTTTACCGGATAAACAGATTTTTATTTTTTTTTCCCTCTCCCCCTTCTGCCATATGCTGAGGACATGTTCTGACATGCTGCTTGGACAACTATTCAAATCCCACTCTGCCCTCTGCTGGACATTATGTGGGAATGCAGAAGGCGTCCCCCTCCTACCCGCCACTCCGACTTGATGAGTCGCAAAACGAGGCAGCCTGCTTTCTTCTGCGCCCATCCAGAGGGTGAGCACGGCGTGGCGCTCCTGCGCGTGGTGAAAGGTGAAGCCGTGGGCGGAGGCGGCGGCGGCGCATCGGCTCATCGCGATGGGCACCCGCAGCCACACGGCCAACTTGCCCTCCGATTTCCACCGGGCCAATGAATCTATGGGCGTCAAAATCACAGGACATTTCAATGAATGAATGGCCGAGCTGTAACGTGATCAGATCCCACTTCTGACACCAGATTAATCTTTGATGAAATTCAAATGAATCATTCCCGTTAAGCAATTAATGAAACTGTAGTTCACGTATGAATAACAGAGCTGTTTAAAGTGCAACGTGTCATTGATCCCACTCATGACACCAAATGTGTTCAATAAATTACTCAGAGATTCGGATTCAGTACATAAATCTTTCCAAAGATTGACACGAAGGTGAAAATTTCAGCATGTTAAATTAGCACAACAAACCTGTCAGTAAGTCACCGAAAGCACTTTCGCTGATGTCCTCCGGCAGACCGACGTCCGCCAGGTCCACGGTCACTCCCCCGAACCGGTCTACTTTGCCGGCCAGAGCCGAGGCGCCTTGCTCCCGCTGCAGCTGATTGAAAGCTGCCCTGCACGCGAACGCGCGAGAGGAACACCAGTTCCGGCAAACTCCAGCCAAACGAAATTTACAAAGTAGGACAGACGAACCCATGTTGTTATTGTTGGTTGGTCACTTTTACTTGCTTTAAAATCGTATTTAAATGGCAACTGGCCGACTTCCGTTGTTGAAGTTTCGTAATTACCGTAATGTATAGTTGAAAGGACGTGACGATTAGTGTAGATCAAAAGTGACGTCATTTTTCGGCGTCCGCCAATCATCGATCGCCATCAGCGACTCACCCACCGGCAAGACTTTTAACACAAAACGGTTATAAATTAGAATAAAGATGAATCACCAACTACCGACATTTAAATATTTGCATGTGACAAAATGTAAAATGGTAGTTGGTTATGTGGCGTTTTGGCCGATTAACTTTGCATTTATAAATAGCGTCTGTGAACGCTAATGTGTTTTTGATGCATTACGGTAAAAGAGGGCGTTGTTCAACTTTGAACCCGGAAGCTATCCAGCGCCCGGTGTTGTTTACGAATGTATTCGCTTTCACGTGTGCCACATTTCTTTCGTTTGTTATGTCTTCCAAGAAAAATAAAAGCAGATCGAAACGGTTAAACGAAGGAGATGGCTCCTGTGACTCGAGCAACTTGGAGACTTCCAGTCACGAGGAGAGTAGAAGTAGCAACGCGTTCACTGTCATCGACTTCGTTGAGAAAGGTAATTGCACGCACGAAGAAGAGGGCTCCCAGTTGTTTAATTAGCTTTACTTTCTGATGATCATGACACGAAGGAATCCTCCTTGATGCATTTTCTTTGTTGGTGGTGTTCTGCGAAAGTCTCGTCTGCAGATTGCGGGAATGTTTAATTTTTAGGGCATGCTCATCATTTGCACGAGTGTTAAGAGTTTTAATTGACTGGTTTTTCAACGCATTCATAACAAGTTGTCTTAAAAAAAAGTGCAAATGAATCTTCTGTCATAATTTGTCAACACTATTCATGTACAGTACACAGTGCCGGCCCAAGCCTCCATGGGGCCCTAAGCAAAATTTGATTTTGGGGCTACCTATCACCGCCAATAATAGTGATTATTGGTCATTCATACTATAAACTTATTTCATGTTGCACTCTTTCTGCATGAACACCATTATAAAGCTATACGTGAGACTTGTTGTTAGATTGCAAGTTGCAACCCACAATGTTCAAGGCCACCAAAGTAGACAACTGATTTGCAAACTTGCAGGCAAATCTTTGAAGTACTGCAATATTTGGCAAATCTCGCTACTGGCCACATAGAGCCCCAACAAATCTGAATTGTTAGAAAATTCAGCAACATGATCAGCCTGAGACTCTATTTACTCTGATACAATACTAAGTGGTACACTGAATGTCATGTTGGCCGACCAACATAATAAAATATGCCAATTATTTGTTGTTTGTTTTGTTTGTTTGTGGTTTGCAGCTGATGACAAAACACCCAAAAGTTGCAGATGGTCGCTTGCTCAACTGAGCCTCAACTCGCTGAAATCGGCGGGCGTCAGCATCGGCAGACCCGTTCTCCTCACGAGTCCAACGGGACGACAGGAGGTAGCGCAGATATGCTAAAGAACATACTTACCCCCTCAAAAATTTCAATTTTAGTTGTGTAATAAATCTTCCTTGTAAAGAAAAAAATATTTTTGTAAATATTTGTAAAAAAAAAAAATATATATATATATATATATTTAAAAAAAAAAATTGTATTGTAATATTTAGACTCTACTTCTACACTTATGATTTTTTTTTTTTTTTTTTTTATAAAATAGATATTTTTTCCTTGTTAAAAATAACACTTTTTCTTCCACGAAATGACAAGTCTTCATCTTTTTCCGATATTTTGTGTTCCGTCCATATTGACAGGTGTGCGTGGGATGGCCTGTGGCCGCGTTCCCCAGTTGGAAAGTGGGCCTCAACAAGGGCGCGCTGAGCAACCTCAATGTGAAATGCGGCGATGCGGTGATGCTTCAGCCTGTGACGGGTCCCGTGCTTCAAGCCCAGGAAGTCATTCTCTCCCTGAGGTTAGCTTCTTATCAACAGCACTACTTTCAAATAGGTACATTTGTTCACAATTCAAAACAACTCCAAGGTGTTTCGATAAATGATATCTGATGTTATTTTGTCAAAATACACAAAGGATAAAGAATTTCTGGTTGAAATCATGGACTGTTATTACTATGACGACCGGGGGCAGGACTAAAAGCGTCGCAACTACTCTTTGGCAGCTTTGCGACTTGTTCTGACTGCAAATGAACAGCGTTTGCCGGATGCCAACATTTAATTATTCGCCCCCTCACCCCTTTGAAATGAAGGAAAAATAGTATTTTAATTGAAGAATTTGTAAATATAATACATAAATTTTGAGCAAAAGCAAAATAATAATAATAAATGCATTTAAAAATGGAGCTTCTACAACAGTTGTATTCTTTTCCAAATTGGCCAGTTTGGGATGATGTTAGAAGTGAGAGACTGCCATCTGTTGTTTTGTTTGTGCAACTGCAGCTCACACATTCAGCACTTTGTTGCTCTCTCTTCAGGTCTGATGATGACAAATTAAACACGGATGAGTTCAAGAGCTTCCTGCTGAATTCTTTAGGTAAGTTTCAACACATTAGATAGAACAAAATTTTATTCACCCCGTAATGGCGAAAAATGCTGGTTTATTTTTTATATGAAATGTGGTCAGAAAATACATTTTCTTTGTAAGAACTTTGTAAAACAAGCATAATACAAACAAAACTAATAATATATAAAACATGTTTGTGTAAAATTAAAACTTGCATAAAATTGTGAGTTTGTTCTTATATATATATATATATATTTTATTTTTTTATTTTTTATTTTTTTTATTTTAACATTGATAATGTAATATTACATTAATTCGCAGCACACTTTTTTTTTAAAGCAAAATTATTTTTCTTTATAAAATTATACTTCATTTTTGTAATATTTTTACTTTTTAAAATAACTTGTGACATTCTTTTGGCAATATTTGACCCCCAATATTATTTTGTTTTCCCTTATGAAATAACAATGTCATATATTTCAACTTTGTTTTTTGAATTACATTACATTACATTTTTTTTTATAAAATGACAATTACATTCTTGTAATATTCAGATTTTTATATATGCAATACATTTTATTTAATACATAGCAAACAACCCTATACATGTATTAATAAGTAAGTACCATCTAAATGTAAACAGTTGAGAATGAAACAAACAGCAGTAGCATTCAATATACAGATTTCATGTCTCTTTCCCCGCCCCCAGTTGGAAGCATCATTCTCCCCGGCAACGTTGTATCCATCACATACTTTGGCCAGCCGTGCAGTCTTGACGTGAAAAGCGTACACGGTGAAGACGGCGGAACCCTCAAGAAGTCGCCTCTCCCTCCTCCTCGCTCCTGTGACGCCGAAGAGTCATTCGCGCTGGACTCCACCCCCGCCGACCTCTCCCTCCAGCTCGGCCTGCTCGCCTTAGACGACACCGGGGGTCCTCGGGGGACCCCCGTAGCCAGCACGCCACAACGACCCACCGCCTGCCCGCCTCTCCTCACCCCGGCAGCTCCCATTTTGAACCACCTCGAGCCCCCTGTGGACTGTGAGGAGAGCGCCACCAGCTTGGAGGGTTCCTCCGGCGAAGAACCCTCTCCCCAAGTCCCCATAGCGCCCTCTGCTGTTTTGTTGAGTACTGACACCTTCTACTGTCTCGCCTCCACGACCAAGCTTAGTTTTGGAGGCAAAGCAAAGCAGGACAAGGATGGTGGAACCAAAAAAGTAAAAGTGACATACAGCATGATTGGCGGCCTCAGCAGCCAATTGGATGTCATCAGAGAGACAATAGAGCTGCCCCTCAAACACCCGCAACTCTTCTCTACTTATGGTATGTCACGACAATTAAAAAACAAAAAAAATATTCAAAAGAAATATTTTAAAGCAACTTTCAGACAAACAAAACTTAGAAAGGTCAACTCTGGGTCGGCAGGTATGAAAATTAGTATGAAATGTTACGAGGAGAGTAATGTTGCTAGAATACATTTGTAAGGTTATGAAAACAACACAAAAATTACCAAAGTGCAAGCTTTAATTCATGAAATTATGACATAATTGCTGTATTATTAGATTTTTTTTAAATTTACTTTTGTTGTTGTTAAAATACAATTTTTGTTATTAAATAACTAAAACTCTATCACAATTTATTTTTATTTTTTTTAATTGAAATAATAGTGTTGTAATAAAATTTTGACAATATTTTTGGGAAAAATTACAACTTTATGTTTGTACATACATTTTTCTTTTAATAGATATATTTTTTAAATGTACTTTTCCCAACTTTTTTTTCTCATAAAATTACAATTTTATTCTTATAATGTCTAAGTCTTGAAACGTATCATGCTCATTTTTTTTAAACTTTTTTTTTCGTTGTAAAATTATTTGTATGCAAAAGTATGTTATTCCCATAACATTTGAACTTTTCTCTTGAATTTTTTTTTCCTCACAAAATTCTTAAAAAATTAAATAAATAAAATGTACATACATTGTTCTTATTTATTGAAATTGTAAATGAATCTGTTGCCTTCACCAGGCATCCCTGCTCCCCGAGGCGTTCTTCTGTACGGACCTCCTGGCACGGGAAAGACAATGATCGGACGAGCCATCGCCAACGAGGTGGGCGCTCACATGACGGTGATCAACGGGCCAGAAATCATGAGCAAGTAAGGCTAATTGCTAAGCTAATGGCAAAAGTCCATGTCTACACTGTCATAAAATCTGAGCGGGGTCGTTATGTTCCTCTTCAGGTTTTATGGTGAAACTGAGGAGAAGCTGAGGCAAATATTCACTGAGGCGTCGAAAAGGTAACATTTTAATGGCATGTAGGATTGATCACCACCTACTGGACAGGAGCGGCATTGTCATTGTTTCTCAAAAACAAAAATGACAAATTTCATCAGGGTTATATTGCTATTATTTATTTTTTTTCCTTTTTATGTGTGTTGTATTATATTTTTTGCTTAACATTTTGTTGTAATATCTTTACTTATTTCCTCATTGAACTTTTTTCTTAATATTATGATTTACTGTATGACACCATTCTTGTAATTTTCAGGGTGAAATGATTTTATTGCCATAATATTATATATTATATAATAGGGCTGGGAATCTTTGACTGTCTCACGATTCGATTCGATTACGATTTTTGGGTCTACGATTCGATTTAGAATCGATTTTCGATTCTCGATTCAAACAATTTTAAATTCAAAATTATTTGATTGACAAATGGTTTCTGCTTCAATTTACAGATATGCACAACATTGTCATGATCTACTCCAATCTGCTTTGCAAGACAAAATGAAAAAAAGAGACATTAAAGTGTCTTTTTGTTTTTTTTTGTTTTTTGTTTTTTGTTTTTTTTATTTAAACATTTATTAATTTTGTATTCTAAGTGACTTTTTCCACAAAAACAGCATGTGGGCTACAACTGCCTTTTCCCCTTGATTTCTAATTTAAATAAAATCGATTTTTGGACATTAATATCGAGTCGATTCGATTAACAAATGAGAATCTCGATTATTTTATGAATCGATTTTTTTTAGCACACCCCTATTATATAATATTGTATAGGGATGTCCTGATCACGTGATCGGGATTGGAAACAGAATCCCGGTCACGTCATTTTCAGCTGATCGGTATCGGGAGAAAATTGGTCGGGGTTTTTCATGTTTTTTATTATTATTATTATTATTATTATTATTATTTATTATTGTTTTAGGGGCTACAATACAACAAAATCATCCAGAGGTAAACATATTGCCAAACAAAATGCTTTATTTATTTTTATTTATTATTTTGTGCACTTCTCATGGCACCCACCCAAAGTTATTGGGATGGTTTTGTTAAAAAAAATAAAAAAAAATAAAAAATTGGAAGCACTTCCCCCCCCCCATTAATACTTTACAGAGGAATCGGATCGGGACTCGGTATCGGCAGATCCTCAAAATCAGGTGCCTCGGACTTGGGTGCAAAAAAAATGTGATCGGGACATCCCTAATATATATTTATTTATTTTTTGTTTCTTGTACCGGTAATACTATACACATTGTCTCGATGTTAAGCTACATAAAAGTCTGATATTTTTGGAGTTCCCCTAGGCTCTGTTCTAAGTACAACTTTATTTAGTTTTTTTTTTTCTTGTTTTTTTTAATAATACTAAACCTATTGTCCTGCCTGACGTCAAGCCATTTTAAAGTTTTTAGAGTTCCCCAAGGTTTTGTTGGAATTATCTTTAGTTTCACTATATTCCCTAAATTACTTTTATTTATACAATAAATATTTTTTTTCAAATACTTGCTTTATTCACATAATATTGCCAGTTTTTGTTTTCACAACATCTCAGTTTTATTTGTGTAATATTCTGACATTTTTCTTGTAATATTATTATTTTTTTCCCCATAAAATAACAACTTTTACACAGAACTTTTTGCTTCAAGTGTGTCACTTTTTTGTTTGACAGGACACCTTCCATCATCTTCATCGACGAGCTGGACGCTCTGTGCCCCAAGCGAGAGGGCGCGCAGAATGAGGTGGAGAAGCGAGTGGTGGCGTCCCTTTTGACTCTCATGGACGGGATCGGCTCCGTAAGTATCCTGTCGAGACCCTTCACTTTGAGCTCGTCCTCCTACGGACGTACGCTGATGTTTTCAGGCTTTTACCGTGAGGCCATGACTTGATGTTTGGCACAGGTTGTAGTTGGGAATGCGTTAAACTTGCTGGATTCGACCCCCACGCACACATTGAATAGAATCCTGTGAAGTGAATCACCTCGGGTCACCGCGACCGGACGATTATCAGCTAGGAGGAGTTGTTTTCAGAGGCGCTACGAGGCTTCCTGTCCAGAGGATCAAGGTTATGCACTTGATTGGTCTGTTGGATAAATCACACTTCCTCCGCCTCCTCCGTTATTCCTGCTTGCGTTACGGCTTACAGAGGAGGAATCTCAATCAAAGGAGGAGCACATTTAGCAATCAGGACATTCTAGCAATTAAATAAAATAAAATGATATATTTATTCATTTTTAGCATTTTGCATTAGAGCTGCTCAATTTATTATTTTGGTAATAATTGAAATCACGATTAGGACGAGTGTTTATTTTTTGGTGCAAAACATGTTTAAATAAAAATTATTAAGCCAAATGAAATTCTTTCTTACACTATCATTTTGAAAGTTCCTTTAGGATAAAACAAAATGGAATAAATTAGTTATTTTTTTTAATTTAAAAATGGTGCTAATGTATACATTTAAACAACTCAAAATTAGTAATAACAATCTTTGTTTTTGACAATTATGCTAATTTTCTAATTGTGCAGTGTAATAATTGAAATTGTAATTCAAATTTGATTAATTTCACAGCCATATTTTGCATCATAATGAGTTACATATAGTATACAGAATGATGCATTTTGACACCGGTCTCTTATTCTTAATCATTTTTTTTTCAAGCCGAACCATACTGTAATCATCATCTGTCAACATTCGCCATCACTACATTTGTTTATTTATTTATTTGTTTAATTTATTTTAGGATCGCCAATAAATTTCACCGGTCCGTCAGTCTGTCATCGTTATTATCGTGTTAAACTAGGGAGTGGTGAAGTAATGTTTTTCCAAATAACTTTATTAATTGACACAACCAGCTCAAATTCAATATAAAAAAAAAAAAATAGATTTTAGTTGACTTATTTATTTATTTTGCCACATTGTGACCATTTGGACCTCTTAACGTGCTCATCATTCTGTCCAGGAGGGCCACTCGGGACAGCTTCTGGTCCTAGGGGCCACAAACCGGCCCCACGTACTTGATCCGGCATTGCGGCGACCTGGACGCTTTGACAAGGAGCTGGAGGTACCTACTAGAAAACTAATTAGGATTTTTTTACCTCAAGATGTAGCCACTATATTGTCCTGACGTTAAGCGATATAGAAGTGCATTGTTTTTTGGAGTTCCCCATGGCTCTATTCTAAGTCCCTGAAATTTAACTATGCTCATTGTAATGCCAGTTGTGATGTAAATCCATTCTGATTTGTACATATACTGTTCCTGATTTATGCAGCTCGTGCTTCCGATTGTAGAGGTCACAACTTAATCATATGGTCGCTAACCCCGATGCCCACCGACAGGTCGGCGTTCCCGGTCCCGCCGAGCGTGCCGACATCCTGCGCAAGCAGCTGAGCTCAGTGCCGTGCTCCGCCACCTCCCAGGAAGTGGCGCGGCTGGCCGACGCCGCTCACGGCTACGTCGGCGCCGACCTCGCTGCTGTTTGCAAAGAAGCCGGTAAGGACGGTGACAAATGCTTTCAACATAACATGAGTGACAAATTTCATCAAATGCCAAATTTATTGTTAGAATTGTGACACTTTTTCTGGTCCAATTGTCGAATAAAAGTCTAATTTCGCATCACTGTTCCGGCATTACGGCAAACAACCGCTACAAAAACGAAAATATTTTGAACCCGTGTCATTTTAAATGGCTTTTTTTTGTCTTCTGGTGCAGGTGTAATTAATTATCTGAGCACTTTTCTTGTTGTAGCGCCTCCAAACCACAATCACCGCTGACTTACTCCTTCCAGAGTGACTTGTGTCTTCAATTCCGCGTGTTGATATTAACCGGAAAGGAAGTCGGGGGTTTCCGTGGTATTCCAATCCCAAAGACAGAAAACCGCCAAAACCACGTCCTCTTCCTCCTCCTCCTCATCCTCCACAACCCCTCGCACACACCCAGATGACACACATACTGACTTGTTATACGTGTATGCGCCTCTTGGGTGGTCCGAGCGCACGCGCCGAGCATCCAAGTGTGGCGAGCCGGACGTGACGGGCAGGTTTTAAAGGGGAGAACGTGGCAACCTGTTACATTTGTGGTGAGAATTTGGGTAGCGGTGCAGATACATTAGAGGAATTCATTTCATGATCTATTGGAAATGAAATTACATTTTTAACTTTTATTTCTAACATGTCTAAAGATCAGTTAATTAGCAAACAATACAAATTAGATGTTGAAGAGACGAGTCGATGAGTTCAACATTTGCAGTCGACTAATTGCTAAACGCGTTTTTGTTTTTTGTTTATGTTTTCCAAATGACCATTTTACAAAGAACTAGAAGATTGAGCGGAAATCTGAATGTCACGAGTTTGTTTTTGTTTTTAGAATAGCAGATAGAGCACCTTGGAGACAGACGTGTTGTGTGATCGACACTCTGTTTGTTGTTGACTGCAGATGGATCGGTGCATTTTTGGGCCCGTTTCATTCACTGCCTTTGACAAGTATACTTGTCAATTGTATTTTTTAGAGCGGTGCTAAATGGGGGCGAATCTGAGCATGCTCCACTGTAAATATCAAACTTGGAAACAACTTTACTGATGCCCAACCACCGGTAGATGACATCATTGCCCCATTTTATACGAAATAAACAGTTTCAGAGTCCATGGGAGAAATGGCTGTATTTTGGCAAACCTACATTTTTCTACTGTCAATTATAAAAGAACGGGACGGGACAAAAAGTAGGGAGTCTATTCTGTCATTTGGTAGATTCTGTTTATATATAATTATTGAATGTAATATCACGTGAGTATTGGAAATGTAAAAATTTTCTATAATGACTGGCAGTGAATGAGTTAAGGTCAGAATAAATCGATTTTTTTTTTTTACTGCGAGTTTAACTCATTCACTCCCAACCATTTTCACTTAAGTGTTTTCCTGGATTTTGACTGATTTTTCAAGGCCCGTGAAATATTATGTTCTATTGCTATAAAAATATGGAACATACCAAAAGAGAAATTAGTCTCTTCTTTTATCAGGGGAATAAAAGTATATTCCTATCTGTTTCTGCTGTGCAGCAATTAGCAATAGAACATAGCTAAGTTTCGTCGTTTTTCACAATTCTGCTTAGAACTGTGGGGAAATCAGCTTGTTTTAACATGGCCTGGTTGATCTCTTATACTCTGCTGCCACTCAACCATTTTCTGCAGTAGAGAGACTGCATCAAAGCCTTCTCTATGCTCTGATATAAAAAAAAACCACACGTATAAATAGGTCTTTGGGACACTTAAAACATTTAAAATATGACATATTTATACGTTTTTGGGAGCTAATGAGTTAATTACTATTGCATGAGGCAGCCAATAAAAGTTTAACTATAAAATATTTATAGTAGGTAGGTGTTTTATAGATTTTGGTATGATCACCTTATTCCAGTGTGGTTGTGTGACAATTTGCACTTTGAGCTCAGCTGTGGTAGACTTGAGCATCTCCCTCTAGTGCACAAATATTATATTGCAGCAGTGTTGTTTAAAAAAAAAAAATAAATAAATAAATCTTTAATTTATTTCAGGCAATAACTTACAGTTGAACACAAGGAGCAACAATTCATACTGTAGTTTCATAATATGAACAGAAAAAAAAATATGATTTTGTTTGATCTTTAGTAGGGATGAAACGATATCCAAACATCACAATACGATATCACGATATGAAGGTCACAATATTGTATATAAAAAAAAAAATCAATACTAAAAATGTGTATATATATATATATATATATATATATATATATATATATATATATATATATATATATATATATATATATATATATGCACTAATGCAAGCACACATTGAGTTCCTCCACATATGTTCCTCCACATATTACGTGAACCTTCATCTTACCATTAGCATGGATTTTAAACATATGCCACAACATGCCTTGTGAAAATTAAACTGCACTAAAAAAAACAAAAAAAAAAACACCAGAGTCTGCTTGAACTGCACAAATGGAAATCAACCTGAATTTTTAACAATGAGCTGCTTTTAATATCGTGACATGACGACGACGACGATATATTGTGGCAGTTTTAATATCGCAATATCACGATATTGCTGTTATTGTTACAGCCCTAATCTTTAGTCTTTAACTTACTTTGATTTTGGACCAATTGCCAACAAATACAGTAGACATTCTAAAGTTGAACACATTCCATGCCAGGGTTTGGAAAACTTTGCCCCCTTTATTTAAAAAAAATTAAAAAATTACATTGAAATATGATGGAACTTGAATAATGAATGTTGTTGAAGACATTGAACCCTAAATTGTAAGCTGTCATGTGGTCTGCTGGATTCTTGTCGACTGTCTTGGCGTCCTGCTGGGACATGACTCACTTCCATGCATGCGTGTGCGTGCGCCTGTTTAGTTTGTGCCACATCCGGGCCCTGCTGTTTACAAGCCTCTGTAAACAGGGGGAAGCCCACCATAACAAAAAAAAAAAAAGAAAAAAAAGAAAAGCGGGCCAGTAAAATTGATTATGAGCAATAATAAACACAAAGATCCGCTTCTCAAACTTAACAACGAAGAGTAATTGACTTGCCGCCGCCCAAGTTATTTGGCGAACACGCTTCAGTTAAAACCCGCCGGAAAGCAAATTAAAAGGCAGATGCGTGCAGGAAAGTATGCAGGAAGAGCTTTTGTGTGTTTGGCATCAATTGTGCACTCGGGGACACCAAACAATCCAATGGAAAATTCACAAATGTTTGGAAAATTATACTAAATACAACTGCACAAACAATAGAACCAACACAAGATGGAAAATGCAAGGAAGAAGAAGAAAATTACAAAATTATTAGATGGAAAATAAAAAGTCATTGCAAAAATATTGGACAAACTATAAAACTAATTTTAAAGGAATATATACATAAGTAGTCGGAATATGTAAGTCTAAAATTACTCAAATATAAGATTTTTTTTTTTTACTTTTTTTTTTAAATATTAGAAAATACAAAAACCTTATCTTAGAAATCCACAGATATTTGGAAAAATGCTGCAATATTCAGATTATTTTATTGAATTAATTACAATCATCAGGAATCCGCAAATGAACACAGAAATTTTGGACAATTTTTTTTTTTAATTTTTAATTGTATTTATTTATTTATTTGTTTGTTTATTTTTTATTATTTAAAAATGTGCAAAAAAAAAATCTAAAAATAATTACGGAAATACTCTGTTAACCAAATAGACATAGAAATACCGTATTTTCCGCACTATAAGGTGCACCGCATTATATATTATATAATGAATGATATATTTTAAAACTTTTTCCATTTATAAGGCACTACAGTAGAGGATGGGGTTACGTTATGCATCCATTAGATGGTGCTGCGCTAAAGGGAACGTCAACAAAACAGTCAGATAGGTCAGTCAAACTTTATTAATAGATTACAAACCAGCTTTCTGACAACTCCATTCACTCCCAAAATGAATAAACAGCTGTTTTATTATTTTCTCTGAGGTAAAGTATTAGTATTAGCTAGCGATCCAAGATGGCGGGATCTTCTGCGCATGCGCGTCACCGATCGTGCAGGGTCACGGATAGCGTCTTGACAACGAGACATGTTGCGGCTCAACATTGATCCATATATAAGGCGCACTGGATTATAAGGCGCATGGCCAGCTTTTGAAAAAATTGAAGGCTCTTAGGTGCGCTTTATAGTGCGGAAAATACGGTACATACATGCACAAAAATGTGTTAGATGAAAACCTAACCCAAGTCAAGACAATGGATGAAAATATTTGAAAAATAGAAAATATTTAAAAATAAATAAATAAATAAATAAAATTTCTTATACAGAAACATGCTATCCGTGTCATTTTTGGTTGTGGATACAGAGACCACACAAATCCATTATTTATACAACTAAAGACTTTGAAATTTAATGAATTGATGGAGTTTAACCACCTTAAAATAATGTATAAAGCGCACCACAAAATTCTACCAGTTAATATAAAAACTAGTTTTATAAACAGGGAAAGTGAGTATAAATTAAGAGGAACGTACATTTTTTCTAAACCAAAATACAGAACAAAACAAAAAGAATGATGCCAGTCTGTGGAACAATTTGGATTGTAAAACAAAATCTTTAAAAAAAAAAAAAGTATAATATATATACAGCAAAAGGACATGCATTTGAATTATTTTTGAATTATTTGGTAGTATTGTAACACTAAAAGCACCTGCGATTGGCTGGCAACCAGTCCAGGGTGTCCCCCGCCTACTGCCCAGAGCCGGCTGGGATAGGCGCCAGCACCCCCCGCGACCCTTGTGAGGAATAAGCGGTCAAGAAAATGGATGGATGGTAACACTAAAAGCGTCTTGACCGCTTGCTGTCATTAATTTTGTGTTGATTATTTTTTGTGTGTGTGTGTTGATTAGGGGCAGACAAAACAAGTTGTACTTCTTTCTGTTTCCTTTCATTTCTTTTATTTTAAACCGTGAAATAAATTGATTTGATTTGAAAATAAAAAGTAGAAATACACAAATGTGGCAAATAAATTAATCTTGCGCAACAAAGTTATTTGGCACTTCAGTTCAAAGTTGTCTCAAAGCAAATTATAAAAGATAAACGAATGCCGGAAAATAGGCAGGAAGAGTTTTGTGCGTTTGGCATAAATTGTACACTGGAGGACACCAAATGGCACCAAAGCGCCAGGTGGCCTGGCCTTTAAAAGTACTTCTCCATCCTTGCATGTCCTTTTAAAACACACTGGCAAAATTGACGGGCCACGTAAATAACAGATCCAAGCTTTAAGGGGGGCCGACAAAAAAACGCAAATGGACTGCTTGTACTCCTTGACCCCGACACTTAATGCTCTCTCACTTTTGGCCGTGTATGTGTGTACATATGCACTTGTGTAGGTGAGAGACCGATCAAGTGTGCGTGTGCGCGCACACTTAAAGAGCACATTCTATTGCTGTGTTTCAGCTGAGAAAGCAGCTGTTGTGGGTGCAGGTGCACAGAGTGTTCCCGAAGCCCCAGCCGGTAATGAACATGTTACTGCGCTCGTGTGATGTTGTAACGCCCAAAATATTCGGCCCGGGAGACGACGTCCCTCCGCACGCTCTTGAGCAACCAAACGTTTGGATATTCAACCTTGAGCAATGCCATGGACGCAAGTGATGACATGCACAATAATACTTGGAAAGAAATACAAAAAGTTAACTGAAAATGTCAAGGAAATTACCAAAACAAAAATTTTTTTGATAAAAAATACAAAAATATTACACTCATGTAGAAAATATTACAGAAAGCAGGTACACAAATACTGGGGTGAAATGATAAAAGAAATCAGGCAATCGATAATGAGAATATTAAGGCATAGAAAAGTATTAAAAACAAAATATGGAAAAATACTTACCGGTAAATTTAAAAAAAAATAGAGACATATTAAGAAGGCAATAACTTATATTAAACAAAACACAAATATTTAAAAAAAAAAAAAAAAAAAGGGCAAAAACATACACATAAAATAGAGAAGTATTGGAAAACATTAGATACATATACAAAAAATTTTAGTAAAAAAAAAATAAAATAAGTGTTTGACAAAAATGGAACAGTATTAAGAAGAAATTTACAAGTACGTATATATTAGGAAAAATAAAATACATAACAAAATGGTTTTAAAAAATAATTAGGAAAATGTTTCCCAAAATTAGACAAAATATTATAATATAATATTAATATTAACATAAATTTTGGGGGAGATTACTTAAGTGCTGGACAGAATTTACAAAAAAAAAAAAATATTAGATGAGAAATGTAAATGAAAAGAAAAATATTAAATGAAAAATACTGGCTGAGTAGTGGAGTATGTGGTATATGGTATCAATATACTACCATGTCTTATATAAGTGGTCTGAATATGATTATTTATGACCTCCAACTGAATGTAGTGTATCTTTGTTAATCTATCTATATCAGTGACATACAGTGACAGGCAGAACAATTATTTGCTCTTCCCACTAGATGGCAGAAGGTTCCATTAACTTGTGTATCCTGTTGTCATCAAATTGCCACGAGATCATCATTACTTCAGTTTTTAAGACTTTCACCCCCCCCCAGTGGTGTGCTGTGAGATTTTTCTAATATGGAATAAGCGCCTTGGCCGTTACTGGTGGATAAGCGCAGCTTTTGACAACCACCTTTTACTACTGGCTGATCCCCGTAATGCTTGTGACAAGACTCGGGGAGAAGCAGCCTGACACGAGACGGCAAAAGAGCTTGACGGACGCCTGCGGGGCAGCGCAAACTCCATTCAACAATGCGACTCCAACATTTTTGGCTTTAGGGAGCTTCTTTCTCCTGAGTGCTTTTGGCCACTCCGAGCACACATTTGGCTTGGTTATGAAAACATCCGATGGGAAGGAAGACAGGCGGGGTGGAAAAAAAAAAAAAAAAAAAGGTTTTTTTTTTGGGGGGGGGGGGTTGTCGAGCGAGGCAACACAACACGCTTTAATTTGAACCTTATGCGGGCTCCCAATTGTTTGCAGAGATGGAGTGGGATCGCAATACTCAAGAATGGACATTTGCAAAACAAGTGGCTCCACTATGAAAGTGCACTTTCATAATATGGATCCAAAACTACTGATAAGGCCCAGAGAAGCTTGGAAGAATGGAATTCTTCTCAGTCATAGATAACAAAACTACAACATGTCAAATTGAAGCCACATCCAATAAAAAGAGGGATGCTCAGTTTTGTGGTATTGCTATAGTTGGGGGGGGGGGGGGGGGGGGACAAAACAAAAAACAAAACAAATAATATGCGATAGGAAACCAAAAAAGAAATAAATGAATAAAATCAAACATTTAAGAAAAAAGTGAACAAAACACTAAATTTAGAAACAAATACAGAAAATACACCAAGACACAAAAAAGGCAAAAAAGGGAAAATCTTTAAACCAAAACAAAAAACACAACAGTAAAACATTTGTTTGACAAAGGTATTGAATGAAAAGTTACATATTAAAAATAATATATTATCTAAATACACCAATTTTAAACTATATCAGAAAATAATACAAAGTATAAAATCATTAAGAAAAATATGACAAAAATATCACATATTAAAAGAATATTTTAAAACATTTTTAAACGAAAAATATTTAGCCAAAAGTTCAAATACAATATTACAATGGAAGAAAATGACCAAAATATTAGATAAAATATACCGAAACAAAGAAAAATATTAAAATGTTAAATGAACAAGACACAAATTTTCGAAACAATTATAGAAAATAGACCAATACACGAAAAAGGCAAAAAAGGAAAATCTTGAAACTTAAAAAACAAAAAAAACAACAACACACACACACAACAGTGTAAAACATCCATCCATCCATTTTCTTGACCGATTATTCCTCACAAGGGTCGCAGGGGGTGCTGGAGCCTATCCCAGCTGGCTTCGGGAAGTAGGTGGGGTACACCCTCAACTGGTTGCCAGCCAATTACAGGGCACACAGAGACAAACAACCATCCACACACACAAGCACACCTAGGGACAGTTCGGTAGCGCCCAATCAACCTGCCATGCATGTGTTTGGAATGTGGGAGGAGACCGGAGTACCCGGAAAAGACCCACGCAGGCACGGGGAGAACATGCAAACTCCACCCAGGAAGGCCGGAGCCTGGACTCGAACCCGAGACCTCAGTACTGGGAGACGGACGTGCTCACCACTTATTCACCATGCCGCCCCAAAGATACCACAAAGGAAAATAAATAAATATTAAAAATTAAATATTTGAAAAGCGTTTGACAAAAGGTACAAAACTATAAAAACAAAAAATGTAAAATTACCAGCACTGACAAAAAAAAAGAAGCTCAGTAACTGACTAATAAAAGCCACAAATAATAGATTAAAATAAAGTAGAAGACAAATGGCGATTTCGAGCCAAGCCAAAAGGACATTGGCTCTCCGTCGCTTTTGTGGCGGCTCGGTTCAGCAATCGTCGGGTGAACCGGCAGTTTTCAATGTGACAAAAGGTCACCATTATACCATCACCATGGCAACTGCACGTACAGCTCAGGAAGTTTTCAGAGAAAGTCGGTCATTTACAAGAAAAGTGTCGAGAAAGATATTACTCACCAAGACCTTGGACTTGTTGACCTTTTAAGCGTCTCCTAAAAGTCGCTTGAATTAGCACTTCAGTCGCTGCAGAATGTCAATGAAAGTCCTTCTGTCATCAACATTTATTGCAGGTTTTCATCAATCAGTTGTTAAAAAAAGTTGTACCTAAAATGTCCGTGTAGTGGTAGAATAATGAAAACACAAAATATTACAAGTTTTTGAAATAATGCCAAATATTAGATGAAAAGTGCCCAAATATCAGACATAAAAAAGGCATTGAACAAATACCAAATGTTTGATGAAAAGTACGTAAATATCTGGAAAATGCCACCATATTAAAAACCAATAAATGTACACAGACGAGATACAAACTACAAAAATAGAATAAAATAAAGCGGGAGAAACATAATTGGATAGAAAATACACTAATATCAAAATTATGTAAAAAATAAATACAACAAATATTGGTGAATGTGAAAAATCTAATTTTTGAAAAAAATATTGCAGTGTAAAGTCCCCAAATATATATATATATATATATATATATATATATATATATATATATATATATATATATATATATATATATATATTTAAAAATACCTAAATATTACAAATGACAAAATACGTGGAAAATTGACAAATTGATGAAAAGTACACATTGGTGATTAAATATATATATATATATATATATATATATTAGTAAATAATACAAAATAGTAGACCAAAAATAAAAACTAAAATACTGAATTTTATTTTATTTAATTTTTTAATTTTTTTTTAAATCTCCAAATCACCTCATTTAGTGGTGTCATTCTCTGGAACATTTATCAGCTTTTGTTTGCGATCCCAACATCCTCTGTGGGGCGGAGGCCACCACCACCACCACCACCACCACCACCACCACCACCACCACCACCACCGCCGCCGCCGACCATCTCAGGGCAGGCATCTGCCGTTTGGGGGGTTAGTGCACATGTTGCACGTTGCGGCCGGTGCGGCGCATCTCCCGCGGGCTTCCTTCCACATCCTGCCTCGCCAGCTCGCTTCCACTCGGACCAGATGTTTTTTTGTTTTTTTTGTTTTTTGTGCAAGCTAAGCAACGTTAGCGAAGTTGGTGGCGGGGGGGGGGGGGGGGGGGGGGTTGGAATCTCATACTTGATAGGAAGAAACATGCTGACCCCGAGTTGACATATTGACAAACCTGCATTCATTGTATTTCTTGCTGTTTCCCTCACCTCGTGCTGGAAAATCTAAACAGGATACCCCCCGCCCCCCCACGTGTCTTCACGCTGGCTCCCGGCCCGTCCGGACCACTTCAACATTTGCCACACCGAGAAGCCCTCTGGCTCCGAGCAGGAAGGCGCGCACATGCGCTGGAAATGGTTGTCGCTAATATAAGGTTAGCCAACTGTGGGGTTGGAAACGCAGTTGCGGGATGGCTTTTGGAACTACTAATCATTGCCCGCGTTCAGGGTTTAATTCAGAGTTATAAAACTGGCCTTCCTTCTTTAGTTTGCTTTCCTTATCTCGCATTGTTCTTTCGTTGGTTTAGTACCAACCAGTGGCGGGTCCAGCAAGGTCTTCTCTGCTCGTCGAAACCATCACAAACACTGGCGGATAGCTAAATATTTGCTCCATGAAATTGTATGAGCGACAGCTAATCAAATGCGACACCATGAGATGACTTCAAATAGAAGTGAAACGAGTGCGAATGATTAAAGTGACAAGCGAACGTGTGATATATTGCTGAAGATTCTCCCCGGATCGTACTCGTTTGCCCACATCCTGTCACGGCCGGCAAACGGAGCATTTTTCTCGTTTGTTTTCAAGCCTGTCTTGGAAGCGTCGAGCCCGAACTTTGAGAGCCAGCCGGTTTGGCGAGAGCTCAGGTATGTAACCTGGCAAATCCTTCGTGTTCCGCATCAAACTGAGAAGCGAGTGGCATATGAAATAAATAAAGTTCGGGCCCGGGACAGGCTGTTAAAGTGCTGCTGGAAGTTTACTTCGCGCCACGCAAACACAATGAAATAGCAAGTTTGACATACAGTGACAACGAATATCGAAAAAAATAAAAACATGGAAGCCCACCTAAACATGGTTATATATTTGTGCTATATTTACCGTTTCAACAATTACAAATTATGATCTAAACACTAAAGATCATTCCATAAAATGCGCAAAAAAAAAATAGTTTTGAGGGTTTTTTTTGGGCCAACAGCAGGAAACTGGTTCAACAGTATGTGCTGCACACCTGTGAGTTGCATAGACTATCTCGGCAAAGTAGACGTGCGCATTAACAGATTTGTGAGCAATATTTCAGAGAAATAAACCTTTTGTGTACATAGGTAAGGTCAATCGTGAAAAAATGGGAGTCAAAAGTCAAACAAGTCAAATGCTGAACATGTTTGAACTAGGGATGTAACAATATCAACAATATATATAATAAGTTGGCATATTTCAATTATTGTCATTTTCATGTTGTCTTAAGCTCCAGTTTCATATGACATCGATTGTGGTTGTTTAATATTATTTGAATTAGCGATGCAACAAGTGATTTTTTTTTCTCAATAATTGAGTTTTCTGTTTATTATTTTTTGATTCATCAATGAATCTCTTTCCTTTTTTTTAATAATGGGTTTTAGTTTTTATTCCTTTATTAAAAAAGTGGACATTACGTCAAACTGACACAAATTAATTATGATTTATTTCCTGGTGTGGTCCGTAACATGTCAAAAACTTGGCAAACGTTGATAATTGTTCTCCAAAGTAAAAGCAAAGGTTTGTAAATGCCTTTTATTAAAACAAAAGTATGTTTTCATGGAGGACTACAGAACTTGAGAATATTTCCTGTTCAGTGACTGAAATTTGGAAGATTTGGGCAATTTCAAACAAAACATTGATCTGTTCGTTTGATAATCAATTAGTTTTTGAGTAAATGTACCTTTATTTCGAGAAATTGTTTTGAATTGATGTTAGTCTAATAACATGCATGCTACATGTTGACCCGGTTGACCCCGCATGCGTATGATCGATCGAACGTTGCTGCAATCACGCAATTTTTCTCATGTGTGTGAAATCATCGTCTCTTCTTTAAAAACCTCACAATCCATCTGCAACGTCAGCTTCATAGCAACCGCGGAATATCATAAATATCCCGGCGCGCTGACGTTTATGCCGGGGCGATAAATACCGCACGATCTCAGACTTTGAGCTTGAAATAGTTCCACCGTGAAACGAACAGAGCATTCCTTCTGTCCGTCGTGAATGTTTGGAATAACTTCTCCCCACTTTTCGGCCATTATCCGGCCTCTTTTGTGCTAATAAACACCCCTTTCCTGCAAATAAATACGCTCTTTCTTCCCGACATCCTCTGCTTTGTGCACGGAAACTCACTCGTCGCCTCGCTGAGCTTCTCCTTAAGCGGCTTCCCGTGACTTCTTTTGTGAGGCCGACAAAGGCTGAGTTTTGATAGTGACACATCAATGTTTTTGCCTGTCTCCTCCCGGCTTTAATGCCCATGTCTCCTATTCAAACCTCGTGCGCTTCCCCCCCGTTCTGTCAAAAAGAAGGGAATTAGCTTTCATTTGGTTTGCATTTGCCCGGCGTGTACGGTCGCATCACGCAGCAGCAGCCCGAATGCTTTTGAGTTTAAATTGGATTAAAAGTTGGAGCCGGGATGAAACGCCCTTGAGTCACAGCGTCGTAAACAAGTCCCACTTCCTTGCCGCTTGCCCTTACTTTGGCAAATAAATGTCCCACTGTATTTGGAGGCAACAATTCAAACATTTTTTTCCCCCTCAGTATTTGCTTTGAGTTATCAGTCCTCTTTATAGATACTTTTGAGCAAAGGGATGCATAATACTGAAGGCTTTACATTAACTCAGAGTCAGCTGTAGAATTGATTTTAAAATTCTGTTAATCACTGAATGGTTTGGGTCCTGAATACATTAAGGAATTGCTAATTGAATATAAATCCAGCAGGGATCTGAGGTCTGCAGTCTCGGGTAAATTAGTAGAACCCAGAATTCAAAGCAAACATGGCGACACAGCACTTAGTAGTTATGCTCCACAGAAATGGAATAAGTTACGAATAGAATTGAAGTCAAACTCAAGTACAGTAGCTGTTTGACTGGATTTTGGCTGATTTTGCAAGGCCCACTGAATATTGCGTTCTATTGCTATAAAAACATATAGCCTGCTAAAAGACACATTTTCTTCTTTGACCAGAAAAAAAAGTATATTTCTATCTGTCAGTTTTGCAGCAATTAGCATTAGAATATAGCTAAATTTCATCATCATTCACAAATCTGTTTAAAACAGTGGGGAAAAGAGCCTTTTGCAACATGGCCCCGGTGGGTCTCTTATACTCTGCTGCCACCTGCTGGCTGTTATTAATAACTACCATTTCTTCAACAGTTCTCTGCATTTCAGAGGCTGCATCAAAGCCTTCTGTATGCTCTAACATAAACATAAACATATAAATATGTCTTTTGGGAGCATGTTAATATTTAAAATAGAACATATTTATACGTTTTTGGGATCAAATTGAATGCAAGTTAAAAATGATGACCTTTTTCTATACCTATGATTAAGGGGTTTCAAAACATCAAAACATTTTTTTCCAAAATGTTAGATCTTTGTGTGTTTTATTATTTTTTATTTTCGTAAGCTCCTTTTTAATTTCTTTACTTTGTTTTTATATGTACTTTTGATTACATGAAGCACATTGAGTTGCCTTGCGTATGAATTCTCTATATAAATAAGGCTGCCTTGCCTTCCCTATTATAACGTTCTGCTCCTTGTCAGAGCCCAACTTCAAGTTGTGCAAAAAGGACTGAAACACTAAACAGTTGGCCGTACGTAACGCACATGCCAGAAACTGTCACTGCAGTGGGATGTGCATACCTTTTAGAAAAGTGCAAATTAAGTTCACATGTTATGGTTATCGTGCATTTTGAGATTATCCTGAAATTTCACCCGAAAGCCACATTTCCCTACATTTTTGTGGCTAGCGTATGGTGCTCTCTGTTCTGTAACACAACCCTGAAATGGAAAAAAAAATCAGAAGCAGAATCTACATGCAATGCATTTGTCCTTTCTGCAGGTCTAAACGCACTGAGACGAGCGATCGAAACATCCGACAGTCCGTCAGACCAGCAGCTGATGGGCAAAGTGACGGTCACTCTGGCCGACCTGCAGTGGGCCATGTCGCTGGTGAAGCCCAGTGCCATGAGGGAGGTCGCCATCGATGTGCCAAAGGTAGCGTAAGCCCAGGAAGTCAATAATTAATATTGCATTCATGGAATAAGAACTAAGGTGATTAATCCACCTGTTTTCAGGGTTTAGTCATGTGACGTTCACAATGCAAGCCCGAAGGTACTTTGATGTCAGTTTCAGTCAACAGTAGGGGGCAGTTTTTTTTTTGTTTTGTTTTTTGTTTTTGTTTTTTTTTGTTTTTTTGTTTTAAAAACACATGTACAGTATGTTTTATTTTTAAACACAGTTTCAAATGGTTTTGGCATTCTGCCAGAAGCATATCGCTAGCTAGCAAAGATGTTTGCTAGCCTAATGCCGAGCTGGTCTCTTTTTATTTACAGAGTAGCTGTTGTGACTAGAGCACAAGTACGGTAGTTCAGTACTGTTCTGAAAAAAACAAAAAACGGAATACAAATTCATGTTTGTTTATTTGTTTGTTTGTTTGTTTTTGCTAACTATCCGCACCCCACCCAAAACATTTTTGGGTCCAGAGACACATGTAGACAACCACTTCTCTAAGGTAGGTCGAAGATGCTTTGAGAATTTTTTTCCCCCCTGCAAGCCTCCTCCAACTATGTGCCGTAATCTGACCACAGTGAAATGCGGCTACCGCTAATGCTAACGCAGCTAGGAGAAACATTGCTAGCAGTACTAACAACCCTAAAATTGTACACCCTCCATGTTCGTTCACTTTCACAGTTATGAAAGCATTTCGGCTCCCCGTTTGAGGCGGAAAAGGTGAAATTGTCAGCGACTAGCTAGCTTTTCACAGACAAAAACAAAACTTTGAAATAGCACACAGTGAACCGCGACTATGCAGGGGGGATGATTGCACTATGGAGACCTTCCCTCACTTGAATTAATACGTCAAATCTGAGAGCATAATTGATACTCGACGCCACAAGATGACCTTAAATCACTTTATGCTCTCAAATGCCTTCACTCATCCTTATTAAAAAAAAAAAAAAAAAAGTGAGCCGGAGTGTAAGTAACCTCTTCTCAAAGAAAGAGGGGGGCTGGAGGGGGGTGGACAGTGGCAAGACGCAGGATGTTTTGACAATTGCATGTGTAGAACATAATGGACAGGAAGAAGTTTCGCATCATCCTCCGTTTGGTAATTCAAAGCAGATGGGCTCACATAAAAAAAAAAAAAAAAGAAAAGAAAGAAAATACATGAAAATGAAGACGATATGTCCGTCCTATCTTCTTTGCCACACTGTGCACACATCCAGCGATGTTCACTCCTTGCGGCCAGTTCCTGGAACTGGAAAGTGAACACCCCACCAACCCCAAGCAACCCTCCTCCTTGGCAGCTCAGCTGAAAGGCTAGCCACAGAGCTCCGGACTTGATTATATCCACATGAGTGCAAACATTTGTTTCTAATCCCTTTTTATATAAGAAACTTCCAGCCGAGGCCGGATGAATGCGTGCCTCGAGTTCCTCGGAAGGCCTCGCCAATCACGGACGCAAACGTCTCACACATCAATATTGTGTTTCCTTAAAGTTACCTCATCTTACTCTGAATCCAGCGACATCATTTTGACTGAGGACAGCATAGCGCTATAAGTGGTTAGCACATCTGCCTCACAGTCGAGAAGTTCTTGGTTCAATTCCCGGCTTGTGCTCTCCTTTTTGGCTGCGTAGGTTTATTCAAGGCTCGAAAGTGAATTTGATTGTGGACGATTGCCAGTCAGTATGTGCCATGTGATTGACTGGCGACCAATCCAGGGTGCCTTTCCTCCAGTGCAATAGAAAACGGATGGATGGGTTTTGATTGAACAGATTCATTTTAGTGAAAATGCATTTGTTAACAGACATAAAAACATTGTGAATGTATTTGAACACAAATAAAAAAAATGCAAGCATAAAATGTATATAAAATAGTAAACACTATACCTAAGGTAGTGTCTGTGCATTGTGTTTCTTTAAGAGGCGGGGCCTAATCAGGTGGGTTCTGACGTAGGTGAGTCTTGGCTCACAAGTGAATGTGTTAGTGTGGAACGATTCAAGAACTGGTTTGAAAGTAGAATGGTTCCATCCGGTTTGACTCAGTTGGATTCCTGATTCGATTTGATATGGTTCTTGGTTTGAAAGGGTACGATGCATTGAATTTTTTTGTCGTCATTTTTACATAGTTTTTAAATGAACTTGTCAGTGCTGAAAATTTGCCGTTTCCAAAGATATATCTCTCCAATAAAAGCAGTTTAATCCGTGTTGAGATATATTCTAAAATATGATTGAATCGGTTTGATTCAACACACTTGCATTTTTCAAAAAAAAAAAAAAATTTGGTTTTTGTTACACTCTTAGTAAACTCGTATAAAAACGAATGCTCAAGAAAAATTGGATTTAAAAAAAATGTATCGCAGGGAAGCAATGTACTTTTATCAAGACATGCAGGAGAATAGTAAGAATCTCACATATGTTCAAAACAAATGGAGATGTCATGTGTCATCACCTGTATAAAGAGCTGCCTCAATCTAGCTTTTAAACTTATTTCTCCCTTTATAAGCCCATCAAAGCACCAGCAACTCTTGTAAAGTTCAGAAAACAACAGTAAAAGATAATAAGCATGTCTTCAGACAGAAAAAAAAAAAAAAAAAAGAAGGCCTTAGAACCAGCGAACGAGGTGTTAGTCAAAGCGTCGACCTTGTAATTCCACAAACGTGACTCAAGTGCCTCGCAATTAATTGTAGCGTGCCGGCCGTGCGAGCGTTTAAAATCTTCCGAGCAAGAACGCCACTCAAAGCCTCGAGACGCGTGATTTGCCTTTTGCTGAGTAACGCGTCTCGGGGCCAACGCACGCCAGCTTTACGTCGTAAAACCAACATGCAATGTGGACAGACAGTCATGCTGCACCTGTGGCGGCAACGGAAGTACAGCTTCAGTGCCAGTAGGTGGCAGCAGAGATACTATTGTTTGAAAAGTATCGTTGACGTTTTCCTTCCAAGATATTATCGCACAATCGCTGTGTGAGGATGCTGTTGCATGCGTGTTGAAATATTGTTCTCTGATGTATTTTAGTATATCCAATTATCTATTGATTATAGCACCCTTATATGATGATACTACCAGTATGGCATTGCTAGTGATGGAGCGTTGATGTTTTCCATGATATTGATTATTGCACAGTCATTGTATCACGAAAGTAGTGGTATCATAGGAAAAATGAGGATTGATATTGTGGTGTGTCATATATGGTTTATGTTCTCTTGTATTGATGATTGCTGTATCGCGATACCGTTGCTATCATTCATCGCAGTATGTCTGCTTTTTTTACGCCTTTGTTTTTCATTTCTTTCAATCCCGGCTGTCTAAACAAGCGTTTTGGCTTTCCGGCCTCATCCTCCCCTCCTTCTCCTTCCGCCCCCCCTCGCTCGGTGCTGTCCATAAATTGCTTGGTATTTACAGTATGTGGCCAGACGCCAGGTTTCCATTAGGTGCTTCGTTCCCCGGAGACGGCGCCGGTGGCCTGGGATGTGTTACCTCTGTCGGGAGAGGGGGTGTGATGGAGGGTGTTGGTGGGAAGTGGGGGGAGGGGGGGGGGGCGTGATTGCACGACAAGAGAAAAGACAGTCAAAGACGTGGAGGAATTCAAAGCAAAAAATTACAAGGAGCAAGAGATGACTTGATAAAGACTGTCAACAACATGAACATTTTTCGCTGTCATACAGCAATAAACAAGCCAAAAAAAATGTGTATAAGGACACGCAGAAATATATAATTGCCCATGTTAATATCTTAAACCAAACTGTAATGACAGAACACTTTATCATCATTTCAAATTATTATTTTCACTGCTACACCTCCTGTAAAATAAGTTGCTACTCTCCATTTGGCCATTTACCGTATTTTCCGCACTATAAGGCGCACTGCATTATAAGGCGCACCTTCAATGAATGACATATTTTATAACTTTTTCCATATATAAGGCTCTACAGTAGAAGCTGGGGTTACATTATGCATTCATTAGATGGTGCTGCGCTAAAGGGAATGTCAACAAAACAGTCAGCTAGGTCAGTCAAACTTTATTAATAGATTACAATCCAGCTTTCTGACAAATCCATTCACTCCCAAAATGAATAAACAGCTGTTTTATTATTTTCTGAGGTAAAGTATTAGTATTAGCTAGCGATCCAAGATGGCGGGATCTTCTGCGCATGCACGTCACCGATCGTGCAGGGTCACCGATAGCGTCTTGACAACGAGATCTGTTGCGGCTCAATATTGATCCATATATAAGGCGCACTGGATTATAAGGCGCATGGTCAGCTTTTGGAAAAAATTAAAGGCTTTTAGGTGCGCCTTATAGTCGTGAAAATACGGTAGCTTTTTTTGTTTTTGTTTTTTGTTGCATAGCATACACAATCACAATTGTGAATATATGCCATCAGGGGTGTGTCGACTTTTCATATCCACATTATTTTGAATGAAGAACAAGCTTTTTATAGCATGTAGCTGAGGCGCTAAGTTTATTTAGTGTGTGACATACTCACGATGCCTCTTCTCCAAATGAAATCATCTGTAAGGCGTTCATTTTGAAGGCTATGATGGCACCGCTTGTTTTTGCGTAAACAAGCGCTGTTAAGGTCGCTTTTCTGCAAATCCGTTCTGCTTTTCTATCTCCTTCCTCGCTCGTAATCCTTTTCCTCCTCAAGCATTTATGACTTTGGAAACAGATAAGTTTTTCCCCATCTGGGAAACAGGTGGAAGATATAAGCGTTTTGCCAGGAGCATTCTTCTATTTGTTTTCCATCAGTGGAAACTGGTTTTGGCACCACTATAGCATGTTCAGTTTTTTTGTTTTTTTTAAAGGGGCCAGTTTCAGACAGCCGATTCGGCGTGAATGAAGGCAGATGGCGAGAGGTTATGTGAACCGCGCAAGAATGCACGGTGATTTGGATGAAAAGTGCGTTACAAGTGCACCGTGGCGTGGATTTGAAGAGCGGAATGGAAGCGTTAGTGCGGGAAGACGCTGGCCTCGCGCCCTCGCTCGCACAGGCGGCCGTTGGCTGACTCGTAACGACGGCTCATAATTCAACCGGAATTTTCAGTTCCTCGCGTCCTTCCAAATATTCCCCTTTTAATGCTTCAAACGCTTTGTGTCCATCCGGAACGATTTATGGCCATTTGCTTTGTCTGAGAGGTTCTTCAATGAGGCTGGCTTCTGCATACAATCAGTTTGTTTGTCTGATCTGAACCGTTTTGAAAGACAATCAAATTATTTTTCCCTTAATATTACGACTGTGATTTATGTGATTTGTTTTTATTTTTTTTTCCCCTATTTTTTTTTTCAGTCACTTAGGTCTCATAGGATTACATTAAATAAAGACAAATGAACCATGAACTGACGAAACACGTTGACTTGCAGTCTTTTAAACGTTCCACTACGACAACTTCACAAAATTCTAAGTGTGGCTTAAATATCGATCATTAAAAGTCGTATATCAAATGACAGCAATCATGTAAACAAATCTGTCTTTATCGCTTCATGTGGACAACATTTCTTAAAGCTCTCTTTCCAAAAATATGTGACATCACGTCACAATTTGTTAGCCTGTCAGTGGCATATTTATTGTTTGTTAGCATTATGCCAAACAGACTTTGTAAAGGTAAAACTATGCGTTGTAATTCTCATTGCTTTATGTTTAATTTGGCACTAAACTTCGACTGGGAATGGTTTAAAAAAATAAATAAAAAATTAAAAACCTACGGAAGCATATTGCATTCACTTGAAAAAAAAAATGACGTTTTTTCTGACATTTTTTTGGGGCGCTTTGTTTTTTTGAGAATTTTTTATTTTTGTGTTTTTCTGAATATTTTTTTTCTGTTTTAGTGAATATTTATTTTTCTGTCATAAAAAATATTTTTTTTTTTTACCTCTGAACTCCAAGTGACTTGTTGCAGACCACTGATCTGTATATATGACTGAATAGCCGATAGCCCATACACGCCAGTCCAAGCCGTTGAAGTCACAGGGTGGCCATTTTGTTACTCCCACCTCGCGAGCAGCCTACTGTATAAACTATACGGTTTACGTATCGATGAGACATATACAGCTCGTAGGCAGTTAGTATAGGGCCGGAAGCCGGGTAGGGGGTTTGTGCTGGGGTGGTCACTATTTTTTAACAAGAAAAAAAAAACGTTAGAAGAATTGTTAACTATCCGTCAAACGTCTACTAATTATGAAGTTGAGTTGATTTCATTGCCAACATACAGCACATGTATCTCAAGTTATTCTCATAAGTCAAAGCAAAAAAAATAAATAATAATCAACCCAATGACAGCTCGTATGTCAAAAAACTCTCAAGCCAGGTCACTCACATCTCAAGGCACCAACGTATGTCGTAATTGTTGCTTTTCAAGACTTCCTGTCCAAAATCACTCTCCCCCTTTGCAGGTCCGCTGGGCTGACGTCGGTGGGATGGAGGAGGTGAAGCTGAAACTGAAGCAGGCCGTGGAGTGGCCCCTGAGGCACCCCGAGGCCTTCACCCGCATGGGCATCCAGCCGCCAAAGGGGGTCTTGCTGTACGGACCACCGGGCTGCTCCAAGACCATGATAGCCAAGGCCCTGGCCAATGAAAGTGGCCTCAACTTCCTGGCCATCAAAGTGAGTTTATTAGCAAAAATGGCATTGTTTTTTGCTTCTTTATATCATCTTGAATGTCAAGATATTGTCTCAGGTCAAAGGTAAACAATAACAAGTTGAAAAAATTGGATATGCCATAAACAACATGGAGTCATATGTCAAACTAAAGGCCTGGATTGAGGCTCTTTAAATTTTCTCTAATATTTTCATTAGGTGGCACAATGACGTGAAAACATGCTCACCAATGACTGCCATCAATAAACACACACTTGACTGATGAATTGATATCAAATAATGCTCATGTTTTTAACCCACTATGCATTCATCAAGTCATACCGCTACAAGATCTTCACATGTCTGTCAACATCTTAGAGAAGAGCCCCCCCCCCCCCCCCCCCCCCCCATGACCCCTGGGAGGGTCATCTCGCTGCCCCACTTCCTGTGCGGAGAGCTTCCTTGTGGTGACCCTTGAACCCATGTTTGTCCATTTTCATTCATCACCCCCAACCAGTGTCACCTCAGCCTCCCTCCCTGCCTCCCACTCATTCACAGCGTCCTGACAGAGATGGATGAGCCAAATGGTGGTGGAGTTGTTGATCTGTAATTGTCATTCAAAGCAGTTGCCATGTGAGATGGGAAGTCGTGACTGCGTGAGGAAATGCTAGCCCCCCCCCAAAAAAAATAAAAAAATAAAAAATCTTGATTGAGGAAAGACGGAGGTGAAGTCTGCTTTTAGCAGTTTTTTTTTTTGTTTTTTTTTTGTACATGAGGATTAGTGTGGGATACAGAGAGTGAGTCTTTATATATAAAAATACAAAGTAACAACAAAGAGCAAGGCAATCTTGAACAGCCTGCATGGAAGAGTAGGGATAGGAAACTTGGGCTAAGGAACCTCGACGTGCTGACAAAAGTGCCATTCAGTAGCTCTTGCTAGGGCAATGCACAATTTCAACTAACAGAGTGAAGGCCTAAGAGTGACTAGACAAAATAAGGGACCATAGCATAGCAGCTGACAACATTATCATAAGGGACATAGTAACTGCACAAGTCTAGCCAGAGTAAGAGTGGCTAATACATCATCATAATCATCATCAAACATTATAAGGCACAGAGTAACTGCATAAGACTAGACAAGGTGTGGCTCATACATCATCATCATCATTATCATCATCATCATCATCATCAATAATTATCATCATATGGGACATAGTAACTGCATAAGACTAACCAGACTAAGAGTGGGTAATACTGTACATCATCATGAACCATCATCAGAAGGCACATAGTAACTGCATAAGACTAGACAAGGTGTGGCTAATACATCCTCATCATCAATCATTTTCACCATTTGGGACATAGTAACTGCATAAGACTAGACAAGGTGTGGCTAATACATCCTCATCATCAATCATTTTCATCATATGGGACATAGTAACTGCATAAGACTAGACAAGGAGTGGCTAATACATCATCATCATCATCAATAATTGTCATCATATGGGACATAGTAACTGCATAAGACTAGCCAGCCTAAACGTGGCTTAATACTGTACATTATCATCAAACATTATCAGAAGGCTCATAGTTACTGCATAAGACTAGACAAGGTGTGGCTAATACATCATCATCAATAATTTTCATCATATGGTACATAGTAACTGCATGAGTCTAGCCAGACTAAAAGTGGCTAATACATCATCATCATCATCAATTATTTTCATCATATGGGACAGTAACTGCATAAGTCTAGCCAGTCTAAAAGTGGCTAATACATCATCATCAAGCGTCATCATAAGGCACATAGTAACCGCATAAGACTAGACAAGGAGTGGCTATTATTGATTATTTTTATTATTATTATTATTTGTCATTTTATTATTATTATTATTATTATTATTATTAATTCAATCTCTGGTATAATAACCTTATTGATTGATTGATTGAATTATTTCTTATTTTATTATCTGCTCTCATTGCTGCTGGACATGTAAATTTCCCAGAGGGAGCCATCCCAAAGGGATCAATAAAGTCAAGTCTAGTTCTAATACATCCTCATTATCAATCATTTTCATCATATGGAACATAGTTACTGCATAAGTCTAGCCAGACTAAGAGAGGCTAATACATCATCATCAAGCATCATCATCATAAGGGTCATACTAAATGCATAGCAACTGTTACCAACAACATCATAAAGACAATGATCCCATGACCCAGCCCAAAACAGTCATAATTAGTTGTCAGACATTTAAAGACATCAATCACACGATTTGGTGAGTTGTGATTAAACTCAAAATGATTCTGTTTTATGCGTGTAATGGCGTATTTAGGTCTTAAATGTATGTTTTGTCATAGTGACAAATTCCTTGGTTGTGTTTACTTGGCCAATATGATTCTAATTCTGATTCTCTGCACATGGTGACAATGTCATATTATTAGCTACATCGAAAACACACACATTCACACACTCGGCTCGTATCTCTACGGCGTCATTCACCATAACCCGGCCTTGGATGAATGAGTCAGCCTACACACTTTAACTGCAGCAGACAAAAAGGCTGCGAGGTGAAACGTCCTCTCCTGTGTCGGCCCGGAGGTGTTGAAAGGTTGAACTTCAGAAGGGAGGAAGTTCTCTCCGGGAGGCTAAGTGGACGTTTATCTGCTTCATCTAAAAGTCAAGCAAGTGAGTCTCAGGAGTGGATCAGGGTTGACGTACAAGTTGAGAAACAGTAAAATTAACCACAGCCAAGGCTTGAAATACTGACTGGTGCGCTTTGAGTGAAGTTCCATCCATTTAGGATGGTTAACAAAAAGGAGCACAGAGTGAAGATGCAGACTGTTACATTCACCTTTGGACAGAAACGGAGGCATTTGAAAGCCAACTAAAAATCAGTGCACTATTCTGTTTATATTATGATGTTAATGATTGCCTGGAACCCATCGGAATGCTTATTTGGCACGATAACGTCGCTGCAAATGGCTGAATTCATGTTGAAAGTATCGTAATCGACGAAAAGGTTCGCTAACGTCCATTGTTGACTTTTCAGGGTCCTGAACTGCTGAGCAAGTACGTTGGCGAGTCTGAAAGAGCCGTGAGAGAGGCAAGTCCTGGTTTGACTTTCCATCAGGCCGGTAACAGACAAAAAAAAACATGGCATTTGCAATACCCGCCTTGGACTTCTACACAGTCCAGCAAATACAAAATACTGACAGCCTTTTTTTTTTTTTTTTTTTTTTTTGCTGTAAACGCAAATTGGTTGTTTTTAGTGTTCATTTTGTCTGCCATTTTTAAATTTAGTCTTGGTTTTAGTCCAAATTTCAGTCACGCTTGTTAGTTTATATCAGTTAGTTATCTTCATCCCATTTTTATTTAGTCAATTTTTAGTCGACTATAAATCTAGTAGGGATGTAACGATAACAGCAATGCATATAAACCACCTTACAATCTCTATTAATAGTGAGGCTCGTACTTGCTAATGCAAGCACACATTGATCACTTCACAAGCAAATTAGGTTCCCTTACATCTGACAATTAGCATAATTTTAAACATAAAAGGCCAAAACATCCCCAATGAAAATTAAATTGCACTAATAAAATAGCCACTAGAGTGTGCTAGAACCGCACAAATGGAAATCAACCAGACTTTTTTTAATAGATTTAAATATTGTGAGCGTGACGACGACGATATTGTGGCAGTTTTAATATCACAATATCACAATATTGCCCTTATCGGGACATCCCTAAAATCTAGTATTTTAGTTTTTATTTTAGTCCAAGAAAACATAATTTTATTTATGTAGTTTTAGTCAACAAAAACTGTCAACGTTTTACCCCTGTGTTTATAAAAAATTTTGTTAGCACATTATATTGAACCTTTTCGGTTCTAAAACTATTTCACATCAAGTTTTCACATCTTTTTAATGGAAAAACAACTATGGCTCCATCGCTATTAGCTAGTAAGCTAGCCAGCATTGGTGAGCAGTTGCATTATTATTGTTGGAACGTTATAGCCGTTGGATTAATGTTAAGTTATAACTATAATTTCCTTTTTTTTTTTTTTTTTTTAAATATATAAACCTTTCACCGTGAATCGTCAAATGATAGAGTCACAGACATGACAGATTCGCAGAGACAAGCTCATACAAAATCATATAAATTTTCGTCTCGTTTTTGTTCATGAACTAAAATGTCCGTTAGGCCAGTTTTTATTAAGTGAAGGACATTTTTGTCTCGTCTTCATGAGTCGACGAAAATGCATACTGATTTAGTCTCACTTATTGTTTATTAATGAGGGTTTTTAGTCGAGTGTAGTCTAGTTTTAGTCTGATGAAAAATGTGTTGACAAAATGATTTTTGTTTAGTTTTTGTTGACGAAATGAACACTATGTTCACCCTTGTATTATTTTTTTAGCGCTTGATGTCAGAAGTGCTCCTACGCACATGTTGACGCCATCTCGTGATGCATTTCCTGTTTACGTTGGCTGCCAGCTGAGGACGATCTCCATTCACCGGCTATTTTTAAAATCCTCTTTTCTTTCCTCTCCTCTCCTCTCCCATTGTGGCCACCTCGCAGGTGTTTCGGAAGGCCAGGGCCGTCGCTCCCTCCGTGGTCTTCTTCGACGAGATCGACGCCCTGGCCAGCGAAAGAGGAAGGTGAGTGTGCGCTGTGAATCATGCTGCTGCGTACGGTTATTGTTCACCTCTGAGTCAACAGACTGCTTCTTCATTGTCTGGGCCGTGACAAATGCAAACGTCTCACATAGCCCGTCCTCTTTGTGGCCTCTCGGACACAGTGGACGCTCTGTCTTTCCTGGGATGGCACATCTGTGGCGTGGAGGAAATCGGATGGCGGGGGCGCTTGAGGGGGTTGGCTGGACAGAGGGACGGACGTGCACCCGAGGCACACAAACGCTTCATTGTCCACCGTCCCTGGCAGACGGGGGTGGAGGGAGGACAAATATGCAGCGGGGATGTGACTCAAGAAGTAGATTACCATCGGGCCAACTTCTGTCTGTCTCTGTGTCCGTCCAACTGAATCCATCCATCCAAATAATTCATTCATTCAAATTATCCACCCATCTATTTGAATCTGTCATCCAGCTGGCAAGCTGTCATCCATCCATCCATCCATCCAAATAATCAATTCATCCAAATTATTCACCCATCTACTTGAATCTATTGTTCGCCCATCCAGCCATTCATCATTCATCCATCCATCCATACATACATACATCCAAATAATCAATTCATCCAAATTATTCACCCATCTACTTGAATCTCTTGTCCGCCCATCCATCCATCCATCCATCCATCCATCCATCCATCCATCCATCCATCCATCCATCCAAATTATCCACCTATTTGAATCTGTCATCCATCCATCCATCCATCCATCCAAATTATCCACCTATTTGAATCTGTCATCCATCCATCCATCCATCCATCCATCCATCCATCCAAATTATCCACCTATTTGAATCTGTCATCCATCCATCCATCCATCCATCCATCCATCCAAATTAACCACCCATCTATTTGAATGTATCATCCATCTGTCCATAATCCATCTATCATCCATCCATCCAAATAATCAATTCATCCAAATTATTTACCCATCTACTTGAATTTATCTGTCTGTCCATCCATCCATCCATCCATCTATCCATCTCCTCTATCCCATCCAAATTAATCCTATTTGGGGTTTTTTAACTAGTCTTGACCAACAGTGTGAGCCTGTTTCTATATAACAGAAACATGAAAATGGGAACTGCAAGTTTTTGTATTGAAAGAACAAATTATGGATAATTTGAAGCAATAGATAAGTTTTTCGAGCAAAGCTATGGTTCCAGACTATGAAGGCAACTCCTGACATGATTTCTATGGATGTATGGATGGGTGACTGTTTGTGTAGGTAGGTAGGTAGGTGGGTATTAATGCATGTGGATGAGTACAAATACAAGTAGATGAGTGTGAGTGCAAGTGGATGAAGAACGGAAAGCAGCTTAGCACCTTAAAGCCCAACACCGTTAAAGAACATTGACTTTATCCCTCATGCGCCAAGGTTATTTATGCACGTGCACTTCCTGCCATGTTTAATCAATAAAGTGGCTCGCGCGGCCCCTCCCTGGGACTTTGAAAACTGTTGACACAGGCGGACCACCTCTGTCTGACTCGTGGCGCGTGTGCGTCCATTCCCCACACCGACACGTAAAAAAATGAGAAGCACCTGTAAATCTGTCAGCCGACCTGCCACGAGTCCAAACTCGCGGGATGAATTGAGGGAGGAGAGCCAGATGGAGCTGACGGGGGGAATGTAGAAACACACAAAGAATAGCAGACAAAGGTGACAAACATTGCATAATGCAGCACGGAAGTGAAGCAAATAGTGTTGATTGTGAATGTTGGATGAATAAATATCACAATAAAAATCCAAAACAATAGACATAAAAATAAATATACAAAAAAAGAATATCTGCGAATGACAACAATAATGTATTGAAAGTAGAAATTAAAAAAAAAATTAAAAGAAAAATGTATAACATGAAATACTAGTTAGTATTGTAAAAATAAAATTAAACATATAATGCAACATCAAAGATTTTTGTAAAAAATATCTAGAATAATTGAAATGACCATTTATAAAATAAATATACTAAATAGTGTAAACAATACATATGCACTATACAGAATCTAGGATAGCAAACATACAAATATTAAGAAAATAGTTTATTTTAAAAAGAAAATGAACGAAAAAATTAAAATATTGTAAATACATACATTGTAAATACATATTAATCTAAAATAAAATTTGTTCCAAAACTACAAAGTGTAAGAGTTTGTTGCAATTTATATTGATTAAAAATATTTTAAGATATAAATTGCATTTACAAAATAAAAAAACAATTAAACCCAATTAAAACAATACTGTTATTGCAATTTAAAAAAAGAGAAGAGGGATCTTTTTGCCCCGTGAAGCTGCAAAAGTCTACCAATAAAACTTTTGCGGTAGGAAATCGGTGTTCTGGTGCCTTTTGATGACATCATTGGCAGTGTGGCTCAACTTTTGCAGCCAACGGGGTTGGTTTATTTCCCCCTTTTTCTCATGAAAGAAGCTGTTAATAGTGCACAAACGAAGGCTTTCAAATGACTAGTGTGAGTTTTACAAGACGAATATTAGCAATTAGAGGTGATGGATGTCACTTCCTCTTGCAGGGAATTTGCCTGGCGTACCATCCATCCATCATGTGTGTCTTTTCTGGGCACGTTTGTTGGTTCAACCCTTGTTTACTTCTTCTAACATACTACATCACTTCACAGGCGGCAAAAGTAGTCACATTCTCTATTTAAGTAGAAGTACAGATACTTGTGTCAAATAGTCTGCTAAAAGTCAGTACTAAAGTTTTTCGAGAGGGGAAGTAAAAGCAAACAACTGCGATATTGTGGTTGTGTGTGCACACCCTCTTATAACTGGGTATGTGGCTGTTTTCCGAATTAACTAATCACATTCAAGCCCATGTTAAACGGGAGTTGGCACACACATGGGACGATTTTAAGCGGTTCTGATTCATTCCAAATAAAGTACAGAAGTTCTAGTAGGCTTCTCCTGACATTACAGCACAGGCAGAGAGCGTCCACGGCAATTACGTACGTAAAAGCCTGAACATTTGAACAGGGGTGTGCAAACTTTGTACAATTTTAAAACCTTAAAATTCTACCTAAGTTCAGCATTCTAAAGTATTCTAAAAATGTTATATATTAGAAAAAAAATACAGATTTCAAATTAAATATTACCTAATTTGCTCCCAAAAATGTATAAATACGTTCTATTTTAAATGTTTTAAGTGTCCCCACAAAGTATGTCCTTTTTTTTTTTCTTTTTTTTTTTTTAATGCTAGATCATACAGAAGGCTTTGATGCGCAGCAGAGTATACAAGATCAACCACTGCCATGTTAAAACAAGCTGATTTCTCCATAGTTCTAAGCAGATTTGTAAATAATGATTGAACTTTGCTATATTCTAATGCTAATTGCTGCAAAATGCAAAAAGATAGAAATATACTTTTTTTTTTCCTGATGAAAGAAGACACTTTAGTCTTTGTTTTGTCATGTTTTTACAGCATTAAAAACAATATTCTGTGGGCCTTGCAAAATCAATCAAAAATCCAGGAAAACAGCCTTGAGCGAATGGGGTTATTTCAGTGAAAATGACTGGGAGTGAATGAGTTAAAATTAAAAAAATGTATTTTAGTTTAAGAGACAAATACAAAATGATTAAAGTTATTGGCAACAAATTCAAAAATTTGTGGAGGTTGAAAAAAGTGATGTGCCTTTTTCGACTAAGTAAGGAGCAGAAACGGTCTGTTTATAAATATAATTAAAAGGTTGTAATAAAAACGAAGCTACCTGAAAAATCTCATAACATAGAGTAGCACAGTATTTGTATTTGGTTACTTCCCACCGCTGCTTCACATTCTGTTTATTTTCCTGCACTTACATCCATCATTCATCATCACATCCTGTCATTTACTCTCATTTTCCGCCATGTTCTCCATCATTTCCCCCCTCAGCTTTTCGGGATCGGGCGGCGTGGGCGACAGGGTCCTGGCGCAGCTCCTGACAGAGATGGACGGCATCGAGCAGCTCGGCAACGTCACCGTGCTGGCCGCCACCAACCGGCCGGACATGATCGATAAGGTAAACACACGCCAGGCTCCCCTTTGGTCCGTGATTGATCAGCTCCCCGCCCCACCTCGTCCCTCCTCGCCTCCCCCTCTGCCACTGTTATACGTGATTGATGAGGTTAAAGGTGCCTCTCTTCACTCTCCCTTTGGGACGCTGTCATTGTTTTGTTTGCTATGGATAAATACAACAACACATTTCATTTACTTTGTTTGGCTCTCATGAGAAAATATCCAAAAGGGCGACTTGATTCATTGAGCCATTTTCTGCAATAAAAAAAGTTCATATTTTGTCTAGAATTCATTTGATAACGTCATTATTTTTCACTTGTTGTCGACTGAAAATGACATCATAGGTGCTCATGTAACGACTAATTGTTTTCAGTCAACAGCAAGTGGCAAAATGTGTTTTTAAAGGTATTAATTGTACACGAAGAATAATGACAATTAAATTATAGACAAAATATTAACTTTTTTGCTGAAAAAGACGAAATAAGTCAATGATCTTACCTTTGTGACTATGTGACATCCAGTATTCTAAAATGGATTCAAAAGTCCAAAAAAAAATCCATAAACATTTTACACGCATTGTGACAGTGAAAATAAAACCTCTAAATGTTTACACGTTTAAAACCTTAAAATGCTCTGAGGTTTTACACATTTTACTCAGCACTTTATCAACAATATCAGTCTTAAAATTAAATGCAATTTTAGCATAGATCCACAGAAAAAAAATGTACCGACATTTTTAAAATTAAAAAAAATAATTCCAAATTTGATATAAGCTTATATTATAAAAGTGCAAGAGAATGTCTATCATGACTCTTCTGTAAGGAATTATATTTCTATTCGTAGACATAATCTTGAGGCGACTTAACGCCACACGGCTCCCGCAGAATGAGTTTTACAGCGCTTGTCAGCCACTTCAAACATTTAGGAGATTTCATAGATTTGTTGTCAAGCTATTGTCAATACTTGAAATTGTTAAATAATGCGTAGAAATAACAGACAATGTGTGGACAGACCGATAGTATCCAGTTGTGGGGAAAAAAAATGCAATTGACCAAATATGGACGTGCAATGTTTCTGCCCACCAGAATTGACATGTAATACATGATGGTTGTTTATGATCGACGGTGTAAAACATTGTTCCCGGCCTGTGTTCCAATCAATTCCAGCATCTTGATTTAGTCACTTGAAGATGATAAGTAGGACTTTGCCTTCTTGCCATTGAGAGGCACTTCTCCGCGTTCCTTTATTTGTCTCCTCTTTTATCTCCTCCTCTTCCCCCTCCACAAAAAAAAGCTTCCTTTGCTCTCTTATCCGCCCATCTCTGGCCTAATGAAATTTCCTGAGTGCTGATCAAAGGACGCGTCTGGGCCTTTTCAAAGACGCACAGGAAGGAGAGTGTCCTGGTGCTTCTTAAAGGGCAGACGGCTTGTCTATTTTTTGCTTCTTTGGCTCTGAGCCATCACAAATTCATTTGCATGGACGATAGGAGGAAACATTTCATTTCATTGGGAAATGGAACAGCCTTCTACATGGCAGAGATTTCTTTCTAAATCCATTTTTACATTTTAATTGCTAAAAAACAAAGCAAAGACTGAGGGCTAAGTAGTACTTAATTGTCGAGCTATCACGTTGAATTGTTTCCCACCATTTTCAATTGTTCCGATGACACCCCAAAAAATGCATCCCGTCTGTAGATAGTCCACAGGCATGGCCACGTTAGAGCGCCTCGTTGTTGGCCGTAAGTGCCACGTGCATCATTTGGAGAAATCCAGAAAAAACTGACTTGACGCTTTGTGCTGGCGTGGCCACTTTAGAGCGCCTTGTTGTCACAGCGTGGAAAGCCCTGTGACAACGTATGCTGTATATAAGCCAACCGAGACGGGACACATTTTCACAGCTCAAACATAAAGTTATTTGAAGGCATAAGAAAGTAGTATCCAGGTCATAGCAGTGGTATTTGATTGATAGTTGAAGGCAGCGTGGTTTCTGCACTTTCATTGGTACGAGTATTCACAATTTTGAAGCCTCAATCTACATCAGGGGTGTCCAAACTTTTTCATTTGAGGGCCACATACAGAAAATCAGGACGCAAGGGCCACATAATGTTATGAAGAGAAATTGTGTTTAGTCCTAAAAATTGTACAAATAATTAATTTGTTCTTTTGCATATTTAGAAAAATGCTACAGTATATAAACCAATTTATTTGTAATATGGCAGTAGGGTTATTATAGTTTTGGAATTTTTCATTTGAGTTCGTTTTTATTAGTTTTCAGGGTGGTTCAGTTAGTTTTTATTAATTTAGCTCTTTAAAAAAAATCTTAGTTTTAATTTAGTTTGTTAGTTTCAGTATTAATATTAGTTTTTTTTTTCTTTTTTAAGCGTATATTACTTGTGCGCAATATTTAAAAAACACCATGGGAGCAACGTCATCTGAAGGTGCTTTTCTATTGGCTGCTGCTGGATGACGGCATTATTCCGGTTTATATCAAAATAAATCTACTAAAAATCACATATAAAATCGTCCCCAAAGGCTCATGCATAAAATTAATTACCAAAGACTGAAATGAAGGACGTTTGCTATAATTATAGTTAGTTTTGGTTAGTTTTGTAAACATAAAATGTAGTTTGTTAGTTTTCATTTTTTAAAAAGCATTTTCGTTTTTATTTTATTTCGGTAACAATATTATTTTTTGAATTTTAGTTTGTTTTTCCATTTGTTTTAGTTAACTAAAATAACCTTTAATGGCACCTTCTTACTTTGACCATCTCCAAACATTTTTGTTTTGTTTATTTTATTTGAACTGAGTCAAATGCCATTTTTCGCATATGTCGCGGGCCACTGAAAAATGGACGGCGAGCCGCAAATGGCGGGCCGTAGATTGGATACCACTGATACTTGGCGATGGTGTAAAAAAAAATTATATATATATTTAAACTTGGTAGGCTTGTTAATAACTCTTCTCTGTGGTGTGTCAAATTTAAAAGTTTTTTTTTTTTTTTTTTTTTTTTTACACATTGAGTCTAATTTATGTGATGTTAGAACCCGATATTAGCATATTAGCTGATATTCACAAAAATGAGCCATTTTTTTTGCTGATTATTTATTTATTCCCACCTTTGTAAAGTTAAATGAAAAGTTTGAAAAAGGCAGAAAAATGTTCTGCCGGTAATTCATATCTTAGCATTATGGTCCTAAAAAATAAGCAAAGCAATTTTATTCCTTAAACATATTTTTAATTTACAGAATTTTATTCTGCCAAATATTGGAATCAACATCAATAAATCTACATCAGCCACAATGGAAATAATGTCGTGGTTGGACTTCAAATCCACGCCAACCTCGGTCTGTTCCCTGTCTGGAGAACGGATCCATCTCGACAGCGGCGGAGTGACAGCAGCTTCCTTCTCCTTGACAAGCGGACGCTCGCTCATTTCCAACTCCTTTTGTAGCCTTCGAACCGAGAAGCACCCAGTTTCCATTTGCAAAGAGTGGGTGTTGAGAAGGAGTCCGGGGGGGTGGGGGGGGGTCAATTAGGCCGGGGAGGCCGGTCAGGCTTTTTGTTGCTGGCCTGGGACAGATGGGAAGCCCCATGCCATCTCCCCTCCACGAGTGGGCCTCTCAGGAAGTGGTCTCCCAGGCAGCTGAGAAATCACATCCACCCCACCCCCCCTCCCCCAACTGAGTGTGAGTGCATTGCTCATAAATGGGCTCGCATAGTCACTTACGTTGCGGTGGAAAACTGTCAACGTGAGACGGATCTTTATGAAATGAATGTTAGCTGATCCAATGTCGAGTCATGAGGATGTGGAACACCTCCCACACACATGCACACACGCCACAGCAGGCACGGGTGGTCATTCCAATGCAAATGGAAGGATATGGGGGGGGGCAATGAAGATGAATGGGTGGGGGGATGCCAGGGTGTCAATGCAGTCATTGTCAGCTGTCGGTGGTGAGAGGAGACTCCAGGAGGCCTCAGCTGTTTTGAGTGGGGGGGTGGGGGGGGGGCAGGAAGTGGAAACAAGCGGAGCAAAAGTGAATTGATTCCAGTGTGGACGGAGCGGACCTGTTGTCCATCACTCAAGCTATCCCTGCTTGGAGAGTCGAGTCCATTGTTTTTAATGATGATGAATACTCGTATGATTAGTGAAGGAGGTCCGTTTGCTCACAGTTGGGATTCGGAGTTAGGGTATTAAATCATGGTTGAGCTTTGAAGATGGTGTTGGAATTTAAAGCTGGATTTTTTTGGGTTTGTGGGGTTAAAGCAAGGGGTATAGTTTTAAATTGGAATTTCAAGCCAGAATTCCGATTTCAAATCAGGGTTTCAAGACAGCGGCAAAGGTTCAAGGTTTCCATCCATCCATTTTCTTAACCTCTTGCTCCTCACAAGGGTTGTGGGCTTGCTGGAGCCTATTCCAGCTGGCTTCAGGCAGTAGGCGGGGTACACCCTGGACTGGTTGCCAGCCAATCGCAGGGCACAACGAGACAAACAACCATCCACACACACAAGCACACCTAGGGACAATTCGGAGCACCCAATTAACCTGCCATGCATGTCTTTGGAATGTGGGAGGAGACCGGAGTACCCGGAGAAGACCCACGCAGGCACGGGGAGAACATGCAAACGCCACCCAGGAAGGCCGGAGCCTGGACTAGGTTAAAGGTTTAAGACAGAATAAAAATTTCAAATTAGAGTTACAGATTTGTGTTTCAAGTAAATGTTCGGGTGTCGAACATATGGCCCACGGGCCAGAGCCGGCCCGCCAGGGAGTCGAATCTGGCCCGCGATGACAGGAGACAAACTGCAGCTTTTCACTACAATTGACTGTTTTTGCTAATTTTGTCCACTGAATAAATGACATTCTGAAATTTGGCTGGTATAGGATTTGATGCAAATATTTGCCTTAACATGCGAATGGTCTCCGGCGGACAAACATTCTTAAGAAAAATATATATACTATGCCGATACTCCAAATGGTTCAGGAACAGCTTCAAACTTACTCTGGATGCACCTTTTTTTAAGGCGTTTTCGGCAAAATTGCCCGTATGATAATTAATAAATGGGGATATTTTCAGAATATACTTGCAATTATTAGTGCTCACCCCAAAAAAGCAGGAAATATTTTCACTGTCCTTATTTAGAGATTATTAGGTCGCGGACATACTGGCCCACTTAATATCAAATATGGCCCCTTAATTAAAATGAGTTTGACACCCCTTGGTTAGGGTTTTAAATGAGTTTCAAGACAGAATGAAGTGTTCAAGTTTTTAAATTAGTTTTTGGGATTTCTAGTCAGGGTTAGTGTTTCAAACAGTTTTAAATCAGGGTTGGGATTTCAAGTTGTTTCAAACCAGGATTTTAGCCCTGGGTTAGGGTTTCAAACTAGGATTTGATGTTGGTGTTCCCAGTTAGGGTTTCAAGACACAGTTTGGATTTCAAATTGGGTTTTCAAACCATCAGGCTTAATTAAAGATTCAAAGTTGAGTGTTCGGGTTGGGATTTCAAAGCAGGGTTAAGATTTAAAGCTAGGTTTAATGTGTCAGGTTAGGTTTTGAAATGAGCTAACCTTTTTCACAGGCCTGCCAAATAGTGAGCCTACATTTACTCTTCAAGCCTTCCCAATGCTAAATGTTAACATTTCCACCCCTGCCAACACATCCTGTATTATCCAATGGATCATATCTGTTTTGGCAAACTTCCCTCGGTTCAACTTTTTCGACCTTGTGAGGACGCACGGTGCAGAAAACGTGAGTGTGGTCCATCCAACGGTATGACTAATGCATCTGAATCGCAGCCCGGTTAGCATCGAAAAAGACGGCGAGGAGAACAGGCCGTTCCCTCGTTTCCTGACAGATAAAACAAAATGTGCCGTTTCATGTTGTTTACTCCACATCTGCTGTAAATCAGGCGCAGGGAAGCATTGCGGCGTTGTGCCTTCATTGGCGCCCAAAGCCAAAAATAAATATTGAATCAATCGGCGGGAATTTCAGGCATGCCTTTTTCCGCCCCCGGGATTGGATTTTAATTGAAGGCCGCGCTGCCAATTAATCATTTTGTCGCTTGTTCCCTCCAACGAATGTGGCGGCTTTGTAGACGCGGTCGGAAGTGGAAAGACGTGCCGGGCGACCGCCTTCCTCAAACTGACTCGCAAAAACTTCAAATTAGGTTACATGACAACCAGCTACTACCAGTGGACTTATTTTTTGTGTGTGTGATTTTGAAAGTTACACGTTCAGATGACAATGTTTCAAGCCAGCGTTAGGGGTACCAAACAAGGTTTTGAAATAGGATTAAGGTATGAAATGAGTATGGGGTTCGGGTTTCAAATTATTGGATTTTTTTTTTTTTTTTTTTTTTTTTTTTTTTTTTTTTAAAGCCAGTGTTAGGGTTATGGGCTTGTTTCAAGAAAGGCTTAGGGTTTGAAATTGGGGTTTCAAGTGGCTCAGCCTTTTAAAAACAATTGGGATTACAAAGTAGGGTTTCACAGCAGTGTTAGGGCTTCAAGTTATGGTTTCAAATTAGCGTTTCAAATTTGACAGGTTTAAGTTTTCAAGACTGTTTGGGGTTTCAAGTTAAAGCTCCAAGGTCATATTGGCAGAAAAAACTGCAACCTATATTGTTTTGTGTTAGGGTTTCCAGACAGCATTTGATCCTTAAATTAGGGTCACAAGCATTAAAAATCAAAATTTGGGTTTCAAGACCAAATTCAAACAGTTTAACAAGGTTAGCAATTTCAAACTTGGGTTAGAATTTCAAATTAGGGTTTGAAATTTATGTTTGCTTCTCAAATTAGGCTTTGCGTGATCTAAACCTTAGCAAAGGCTTGCCAAATAGTGAGCCTACGTTTAATCTTTGCAATGATAATGTGCAAAAACATTGACGTTTGGCCATAGGGTGTCAGAAAGTGAGCCAGTGTTTGCCCCCTCACGATATATTAACTTCCAGACATCCCCCAAAAGAAAGCTTTGCTGCTGCCTTATTGTTGGAGTCATGCGGCCATTTGTTTTCGAGCCTCGCTATCAGGAGGCTCAAGGAGGATTACGGTTCTGCAGGTTACTCGCAGATGTTTTTTGTTGGTGTTGTTTTGGAGCAAAAGTGACCAACTGGGTTCTCATCAGATCTCGGAGGGAGACAAACAGAAGTCACACAAGTGGACTTGATGCAAAGAACATGCTCTCGTCAAAGACTAACTGGCGACATTCAAGATAAATGTAAATTCTCAACGGACAAGAAAAAAAAGGCCTGAAATGTCGTTTTTGCACAGGAGAGGACGCCAAACCTGACCTACAAATTACATAAATATGCTGTAAAATATGTCATCTTTTGACTCCAGGGGAGATTTTTTTTTTTCCGTAGGACCCCCTTAGAATCAGAATGTGTGTACCCCTAAATGCCACAGCAATTAAAAAGTTGTTTTCAGATGGAAAAATGTGGTAAAGTGCCAACAGCAAATTAAAATTTGAATGTTAAAATGTTTCATAAGGGAAGAAAGTTCATGTTTATTTAGTTAAAAAATGACTTATTTTGTTAAAAAAAAAAAAAAAAAAAATTAGAACAGGAGCTTAATCTACGGGAATTTCCAGAGGCAAAGTTGTATGGTTGTTTTCATCTTTTTAAACACACAATTTGTCATTCTCTTGCTCGCTGATCAAAGCAAAAAAATTGCCCCAGTTGACATCTTGTATCTTGAAAACTCACGTCATGTCATTTGTCAGTCATGGTACCTCTCTAATCATTTAATGCATTTTATTTTTTTGTACCCCCAAGCTCCGTCTCGCGGACCCCGGTTTGTAACCCAAACTTGACCGTGTTCTTTTTGTGCACTTGCCAACCATTTGATTACGAACAAGTCTAAATTTGAATCAAGTTTGTGGCAATCTTTTCTATCTCTTGGCTCAAACCGACTTTTTTTCCCCCTCGGTATTCATTCCATTGATGTCGAGCACGTGGCCTCAGTTCGACGCCACCGGGAGTTGAAAACAAGCGCTCCGGTGCGCATTCATTCTGATCAGCCAGAACATCTTCCAGTATTTTTCCCCCCCACCCGAGCCGGCGTGGACGTTGGCTAATTGCAATCACGCTCCGATTGCACCGCCGTGTAATTAGCGGGCAGCTTGGTAAATATTCGGATATTAGCTAAAGTGGAGCTTTGGCTTCCTGCTTTGCATGCAAAGCGCACGTCGTTGATTGCCGCTACGCGAGTTTGCATCCCGACTCTTCATCAATGGCGTTTCCCACCTCCAGGCCACTGAGAAACTCGTCTGACCTTTCAAGTTGGTTGGCATTTCAAATGAAAAACAGCATTTTCAAAAGGGCTGATTGATTTGGAAGAAGAATTTAATTGCAATTTTTTTTCCCTTTAAATATTGCGATTCCAATGTAATAATAGTCTTTTTTTTTTTTTTTTTTTTTTAAAGGTCCTCTTCTTATGCACTGTGTATTTTTAACAAACAAATTCAAATTTATTACACATAAATGATGTTTAAACATGTGGACTGCACTTCTTAAGCACTGAACTTACCTAGACATTATAATTAATTGAATGAAATATAAAAATAAATAAAATAAAAAAAATAAGCCTACTGTTTGACCAAATTTCCAGTGGTGTCCTATGGGAATCATTCCCCTGCAGTGTTGAAATAATTTAATAGCAATTGATAAAAGTATTACTGTCTGTATTTTCATGCCAAGTCAATCATATATTGGAACTCCGTTAAACCCAAGTTAAATATCCTGGAGCTAAACGTTTGTGTGTGACGTACCGTCCTTGTAATTGCTAACTTCATAAAAGAATGCAAAGGGAAGTGCCTGGCATGAATCATCCGCTTTTTTTTTTTTTTAATGTAAAGCTACGCCATAAACGTATCAACAGGAAGCAATCCTGAAGACAGACAGCCACAACTGACCATTTTGTAGTCACATATTGTTGTGTGCTGAAGGGTTGGATCCCAAAACGCAGAGACAAGTAAGGTTTTAACTATTTATTCACATAACTTGACTAAACTAAAGACAAGAATCACGCCAAGCCCCCCTTGGGCAGCGGAGAAGCACAGCGAAACAGTGAGCAATAATCCGGCAACACGCACATTTCTCAGACAGCTTGTATAAACAGTGAATCGATCTCATTGGTTGTGGCTAGTGAGTACCAATACTGACATGGAATTAATTCTCTGATTGGCTGTTAACCCATTAATTACAGATAGTTCCTGACATCAGCAAACATCATATAGCATGAAAGATTCTTCAGTAAGGCGATTAAAGATTCCTGACATAACATACTTTGAACTTACAGAGAGTTCCAAACATCATATAACATCGCACAGCCTAAAACTAGTTGAAACTAGATTAACAGGTCATGAACTCAAACTCAACCCCAAGCGTGACCCCAGACATGAGACAAGACCCAAGCATGACTCGAGTCATGACACATATGAGGGCTGTTGGGCGGAAACGTTACATGTCCAAATGTGGTCAATTCATATATTTATATATATATATATATATATATATATATATATATATATTATCAACAGAAAGCAATCCTGTAGACAGACAGCCACGATTCACCATTTTTTTAAGTCACGTATCGTCGCTGTCGGACGGAAACTTCACATTTCCAAATACGGTCAATTTTTCACAAATCGATACGGTTGGTCTAACATGAAGTAATTTCTCATTTTAACACATAGTCAACCAAAGTGTTGAAAATGAATCCAGTAGCGCTTGAATTGTCTGCTGCGGGAGCTGTGAAGTAATAAATCACCTCAAGGTTGAAATTCTGGATGTGTTTTTAGACAATAATGAGTGAAAATAGTTAGGTTATAGGGGTGTAACGATATCCAAACATCGCGATATGATATCACGATATGAAGGTCACGATATGATAATTTTCACTATATTGTGGGGAGGTTGGTTATACAAAAAAAAAGGTAACAATATAGTAAAAAAAAAAAAGAGCTCATACTAAAAAAATATATTGTGCTTTTGTACATTACAATTTAAAAATATTATTAATATTATATATAATATATTCCTCCACATATTCACTCAGTTTACAAGCATATTACGTTCCCCTTCATCTGACCATTAATGTGGATTTTAAACATAGAAGGGCCAAAACATGCCGTGTGAAAATTAAATTGTACTTAAAAAAAAACAAAAAAAACTAGCCACCAGAGAGTGCGACAACTGCACAAACAAATCAACCTTACTTGTTTTTGTTTTTTGTTTTTTTTAAACAGATGTGCTGCTTTTAATATCGTTATCGTTACAACCCTATTAGGTTAGATACATTTGCGTAAAATGACTATAAAAAAAAATCCCTATTGCTTCAGTGCAGAAAGAACTGGCCAACTGCAAAGGTAGGTGCATGTAGATTCTTTTCTGCTTATTCAACTACTTAGTCAGCTCATTGTTTTATTTATTGCATCACTTAAGGCTGTAAAACCTTTAAAAAAAAAAAGTGACATGAAAGTAAAGACTTTTTTTTGTCTGGCTTGAAATTAACGATTGAACATGATTTCGGTGTGGCTTCTTTTTTTAAAATGTCCTGAAACGAGCTGTAAGGCTTGTGCCCGACAACGACAATACGTGCATGTCCTAACGTTGTTTCAAGCAAGTCTCAAGTCGTTGGTGACCTCTGCCGTTCTCTACTAGCCATCGAGGATTAAAAGGGAACAGGCCTGCCGTGCAACCGAGATTGGTTGTCAATACACTTTTCAGCGTAGCTCCGAGCAGAACACAGTGTTCAACCGCGAGCATATGTGCTCTCGCACAGTCTTCCAAAATCATCATCTTGTTAGGATGCAGTGAAGAAAGCGTTGTGGCGCAGTTAAGCTACATGGGCAAAAAAAAACATCGGTGTGTGTGCGTGTGAGCAAGTAATAGGATATGGATGATCTCTGGGAAGTTGTGTGTCTCTCTCATCATGGAGGATCCCCAGGCAAGTATCAAACTTCAAGAGCTGTATTAGGATCGGTTTACGCTTCTGAGTGTGTGCGTGTTTCTCTCCATGTGTGGATCCGTGAATCCATACTAATAGTTATCTACAGTCGGTGTTTTTCAGCATTTGTTGAGCGGAATCACATTTTACATTCAAATAAATGTCACGAAACGGATATGCATGGATCCCGTCTCAATTTCCTCACACTTAATGTGAAATCTGACTTTTTATTTTTTTTTTTTTTTTTTTTTTTTAATGCCAGCCTTTGATGAAACTCAACTCAACTCAACTTAACTTTATTTATAAAGCGCTTTAAGAACAGGCATTGCTGTATACAAAGTGCTGTTCATGAAACATAAATCGGATTGTGCAGTAAAGAATACAGTAACAAAACAAACATTGCAAAAATTTTGAAGTGTGTATACGTTTTTTTTTTTGTTTTTTTTTTACAAGTAAATAATTTTACATCAGTAAATTAATAATAAGTAGGAGAGTGACTAAAATAAATGAATTGATAAATAAGTAGAATAAACATCAAATTCATACACACCACAAAACACCAAAAACAAGTCTCATGGTGCGCCATTAAAAGAGGATAAAAGAGGGGGATTGCCTAATATTTAGTGGAAGGTCGTTCCAAAGGGAGGGGCCGGCAACAGCAAAGGCTCGATCTCCTCTAAGCCTCCGTTTCGCCCTCGGTACCTCCAATTGAGTCTGGTCTGCTGACCTGAGGCACCAGGCAGGTGTGTTGGGGTGCACGAGCTCAGTGAGATAAGGTGGGGCAAGACCATTTAAAGATTTGAAAACAAATAGAAGAATCTTAAAGTGGACTCTATATTTCATGGGTCATCGTTGTTGTCACAGTTCTTGTTAAAGTTCGCATTTGATGTCTTTTTAGCATCTAAATAAACCCCTTTCACACTTCCCATCATAAACATGCACTTCCTCTCCCTTGGATTCCAGGAAGTTCCTGGGTTGACGTTTTATGCAGAACAGTGACACAGGAAAAAAGACGTTTTGGATGGGCGGTGTGAAAGGGGCTTAAATTTCTTTGTCAATGTGAGAAATGATTCTCTAGCATGACTGCATTTTCTACTACACTTGTGACACCTTTGGGAGCGGGAAACTTGATGAGTTAACTTTAACCTTTATCTGTTGCCGGTACCTTTCACGCAGAACAGCAACAAGAAAAAAGCATTAATCAGCCATAATTTGTATGGAATTGTATTCTGCAATGACACGAGAGCGATATAACTGGACAGCTTTTGTATGAAAAGAAATTGTCACGAACTACTTACTGTACGTCAATAGTCAATATCCGGGTCAAAATTCAAACATTTGGGATAACCCGCTTATATGCTTGATCGGACAGTTATACGTGGTCATACCCTGTTTGAAAGTGAGATACATGGACGTCATTATGCAAATAGACGTCATTTCTGCTTTTAAATTTCTACGGTCAATATAAGACATTATATTTATGTCACTCAACGCTAAATAAAATAGTTGGTTATTGTCTGCATGTAAACGTTGTCACTGACACCAAGGTCTTCTAATTATCTGCTTGGGGACTGGCATGTCTCTGCGTGAAACCTTACACAGATGTGGCAACATCCTGTTTGGTCTGTGTAAAAGTCACAAACCGATAAGAAAAAAAAAAAAAATCTTGTCTTATTGCTATGATACTTGCAATTTTGCTGGATATTCACGTAAAAGAGACAATTTAGCACTGAAGTGGGATCCCAAAAGTAAGTTTTGCTATACAAATCAAACGTTTCACCAGATTTCGTTTTTGGGGTATGTGTGTGTGTGTGTGTGTGTGTGTATGTGTGCGTGTGTGTGTGTGTGTGTGTGTGTTATAAGAGGAGGAAATGAGAGCTCTTTGTGTTACCTGGCAGACGATCCGCCGGCATGTGTCGTCTTGCCTCTTGGCAAGCCGAGACCACCGGCGTCCTTGGAATGCTCTCCATTCAGGAAATCTCGTTTATACTCATGAAAGGCTGCTCCCCTCCTGCAATAATGCTCCAAAGATGACATTTTTCCACCCCCAGGAATGTTTATTCCAGGTTAGCTTTGGAAGGCTATTAGAGCGTGTTGTTTCTATAAAGAGACAACGGGGTTCTCAAACTTTTCGGGGTTCGAGGTCCCCACTTTGACAACCCCGGGTGCAGTGTATATAGTACAATAGTATGCATGAACCTCTTTCTGCGGCCTCTTGAACAACAAGGAGCCATCTTTTGCCCACATCCGGATGCACTCACACAGAATAGAAGGTGGTTGGGGAGCAGCTGGCGGGGCCAACAAATAATACCCTCTTTGTACCTTCCTAATATCCCCTGCCGAAGCCTCCACCCCCCCCGAGCTCGTCTCTCCGCTCCAGGCTTCCCAAACGCCACATTAAGGGCTGCTTACAAGTGTAAAAGCTTTAGGTCTTTGGGGGGGATTTGAAATGGGAGTATGCCGACTCGAGGGGGTAACGTTTCGACATTGTCTCCTTTTCCGCCTCTATTGGATAAAAAGAGGGTTCGTGCGAGGTCCACTTCCACGTTTGGGGAAAAGGGCAAACAAACGGGATGTTATTCTCTGTACAGTGGGTACTTCGACTTAAACTTGCCCTTACGGAAGTTTGCTAGCTTAATGCTAAGAGACAATGCAAAACACCATAGACGGGCTAACAAAACTGGCATCAGTGTTGTTGGAGATACAGAAGAACTTTTTTTTTTTTTTTGAGCATGATGAAGGAACAAACTAAATTTGTAAGTCAAGGTAGCACTGTGCTTTCGGGTACATGCCAGACAAGCTGGTTGAGAGTAACGCTATCTCGACATGATCTACAAGAGCCAGTTCGCAAATGAAATGAAAAGCCAATTTCCACTCAGTATTGTAAATGTATCCGTTCTGTGGGCCTGGCAGTGTGTTACCATGCTTTTCCAGTTCCAAAGACTTTTGGTGCTAGTTATCAAGCGACCCTGGTGGAGAGACAGCAGCAGCAGCAGCAACAACAACAACAAAGCAGGACAGAAAGACTGTGGAGGTCTTTGAGGCCTCTCAGGGCCCCCTGCTGCTTGTTGGCAGAAGCCTCACTTCATTTCCTCTTTCACCATGATGAATGGCTGTGTGAAAGGGGGGTTGTTTTCTGGAGCTTGTGCCTCGCTCTGTATCCGCGTGTGTTATCTCTAAGTCATTTACAGCGGTTTGGAAAATGAAAAATTATACCATTTAAAAAAAAAAAAGTGCAAACAAATAAATAAAACTAGTTAATCAACTATAGTTATGTATATGTGTGTTTAAGGGGCGTGGCCTAGTGAATGACTTCAGGAAAATGGTTTGTTGTTCGAGCATCGTGAGCATCTGGTAGTGAGTTGTGGCCTACAGCAGCTCCTTGCGAGTGTTCTCATTTTGTTAGTTTCGTTTAAAAAACAAACAAACAAACAAAAAAAACAGCTTAACGAGCACTGGCGGTTCTCAGCAATTGGTTTGGTGGTGTCAAGGTTGCATGTTAAAATGTCACATCATGGCTGTTCTAATATCTTTGTATGTTGAAAGGAGCTAAGACGTGAATAGCAAAAATCTGCAATTGCCGCCTCACAGAAAGGGTTGTAGTTGACTATAAATACCACTAGATGGCAAAGTGGCAAAGCACTGCTTTTGTATGAATGAAACTCCTTAACTCATGTCGACATAAAGATGATACAGCGTAATCTATTACAATTCATTTTGCAGACCGCCAAGCTACAGTTTGCAGACCCCAGTATGAAATCGTAGTGAATCAACATCACCGGGGGGGTGGGGTCTCATGCCTGGACGAGAGGGTGCTCCGGTGTCAAAGGGCTGCGGGGAGGTCCCGGCCTAAATCCTCCACTGTCCTTCAGGCCACATCCCTGAACTAATCTCTTTTATCTTCCTCCTCTTCCTCCTCCTTGTGGTGATGGCCTCAGGGATATGTGCGGCTCAGCCCTCCTCTGATTCCCCCCCAATCCCCCCCCAACCCCCCCTTCTCGGGCCTCGGAGCTGGCCGGCCTTCCCTTTTGGCTTTCCCCGCTTCCTTCCTTCCTCTGCTCCTCCACTAATAGCTCCCTTGTTCCCGACTTGTCGGGGGGCTGCCAGCTGAGCGGTCATTCGTGGAAGATTCATTCTCGGCATGCTAATTGTAAACAGACAGAGAGAGCGAGTGAGAGAGGGAGAGAGAGAGGAAGAGAGAGAGAGGGAGAAGGAGAGAGAGAAGCGTTCAAATCCCTCCATTTCCTCCGCTCTCGCATATCTCCGCCATCTTTATGGCTTATACTGTTGCCACTTTGCTAGCCTGCCTCCCTTCTCATCGAGCCGCACTAAATCACGCCGTAGTTACCGTGCGCTAAATGTTGCGTTTGAATTACCCAACTTTCTCAAATGAACACAACAGATGTACAAAAAAAAAAATCAAACCAAAAAATCTAAATCAACTCTGTGAACTCAAAATCTCAGGCTCTATTCCGAAAGAATTGCTTTCTTCTATTCACTCAAATGCACTTTTAAGGTGTCTCCATTTTCTTGCTATGACAGTTTTCTTCAAAAAAGCTGGTCAGCCCAAAGTACCACGTCAACTTACCATGTTGCGGTGAACTCCACATTATCCACTTTACTGTAGTGATCCTACTGCCCATAGTCTACACTTGGAAGAAAATGTTCTTGCGGAGTGGTGAATACATTTGTTAGCATGCCACATATCAGGCTGCGAGGGTCCATCAAAGCTACTTGCAGCTCTAGTTAGGGCCCGAGCAACGACCGCTGCGAGGTCCCTATTTTTGTTAACATTCTTCTTCTTATAATTTTTTTTCCACAATGAATCACATTTTTTGGAGTCTAAACATGCAATGTTTACTTTTGATGCTTCTGGATGCTGTAGTCGTGTACTCCACAGTCTCCACTTGGCTGCAATGTTTTTGCTGCCCGCAGTCTCTACCTTGCCTTTCTGAAAAGTGAATACAAGATTGCATTTTTTGTGAGTTCCTTTTTCCTCTCAGAAGAAATTCACCTGCACGTCATTCATTCTTCATTGTCTCAGCCTTTACATAATGCATATCTTTCAGCAGATCACACACAGTTAGCATTTGTTGTGTGCTCTGAGCATGACTCACTCTTGGAGTAAATCTTCTCATGATGGCATTTTAATGTCACCTTCCCAAGAAGAAGGATATCATTGTCATATAAGTTTTGTGTAAATACACACGCTCACGATGTTAGCCGTTTTGTCCAAGGGCGAGATGGCAGATGGTGTAAGGGATTTGCCTTGTTTATTCAGGGCTGCATGCTCACTTTTTGTTTGTTGTAGTAGCAGCACATGAGCACGCAAAGAACATGTGTTTGTGCGCCGTAAAAGGATATCATGACACATTTGCGGCCGGAATTATTAGATTTGTTTAAATACAAAAGCCGGTGGTGTATATAGTGTTTCCACATGTCCATGGAAAATAAGGAAATAACAATCCAAGGCCAAACAGTCTTAATTAGGTCCAGCACCTTGATGCCACTCCATCGTGTTTGTGCGGAAATCAGTCAACTGGTTTTGTGTAATTTTGCTGAAAAACAAATGTGCTTAATTCGAAGCAGTTCAGACCAGCAAGGCTTGACTTTGAACTCTGAAAGCAGTAACCCTGTCGGTCTGATCGGCAACATCACAGTAACACATTCTGTCAAAAGTATCACCTTCAAAATAAAAGCATAGAGTATAAAAGCACATTCTTTCGCCCCCAAGGTGGCTTATTTAGCCATCGCACTCAATAAACAAACACAAAATAGTTTTAGTGCGACTGCTAAGTGAACCACAATCGAGGTGAATAAAGTCACAGGAATTTTTTATTGTAACAGGTGTGCTTTTATTTTAAACCTGAATTTTGACAGGATGTGTTACGCCAAAGTCGCCCTAACTTGCCCGAGTGTTGTCGAGCAGAACGGGAGTGCTTGCCCACTTTTGAAACTTTTTTTTACACACTACGACAGAAAGTTCCGAGTGGCAGCCAACAGCTCTTCTTTTACGGCTCTGTTGTGGCAAATTTGCGGCCTTTCTGTAATTGAAAGGCCCAAGCCACTCCACAGTGTTTTGTGGAAATCGGTCAAGTATTTTTGAGTAATCCTAAAAAAAAAAAAAAAAAAAAAGTTTCCTGGTGGAGATCAGAGGCAAAACGTCTCATTTATAACTTCTAAGAGGTCCTAATTTTTGACTCAATGATCGTATTCTTTTAGCAGGCAGAATTCCATGCATTTACTACATTAAAAAAACTCTTTAGAACCAACTTGGGATCTTTTAAAGACGGCTATTAAGGGAAAAAAAAACAGCCCGGCCTCCAGCACGCACAGCATGTCCTCAAACATATAGTTAGCGTACAGGCTTTTCCTGTGGTTAATTCCTGTGCCAATACCGATTTATTCCCTTTTTAAAAGCAGGAAAAAGTTCAAAACTAAAAAAAGGAACGGGCCGACTATTCTCTGCGTCGAAAACCTTCACTTTGTGCCTTGATTATGGTGTATGGTTTCTGTCAAAGATAAACAAAGCGCGCTAAATGCGGCGCGGCCAATTGGTCCGATCCCCGAACGAGGGGGCGACGCAGAGAAAGCAATTAGGAAGACGGAAGCCACTAATTAGAAGCTGCGTGCCCAGCAGACTGCATCCATTTTGTTTTCATCAGCAATAATTGAAGAGCTGCCTTTGCTGTGCCAGCCCGCATTCCAGGACAGCTGCCTTGTTTGTGTGAGGCTGCACTGTTGCATCGTGTCTCTTTTCCCCTTCTTGTTACGGAATTCCAAATGGTACAATTGATGTTTTCAGCAAGTTTGCACAAATAATTCCGCTTCCTGGATTGATTTCCGTGGGCGAGCAGCCAATGCGCTTTGTGCATTGCGACCGTGAGGGGATCGCACTGCAGTATGGCGGAGTGGTTTGGGTGGTTAACCGACTGGCTTTGGGGAGACGTCGAGCACCTGAGGAAAGCCACAAGACTCATTTCCACATTAATGTTGTATATTTGGACGAGTGAGCGCTTGACATTGTTCCATTACCGTAAGAGGAGGTTGCACAAGGCAAACCAAAAAATACAGACACATGTTTTTTTTTCTCCATTTAAAACAGTTCTTGGTTGTTTTAATAGTGTGACAGTGAGATGTTTTTGTCAAAATTGCCCAAGGATGTGGAAGTTTAGCACACTTCATGAGTGGTTGAAAGTAACCAAGTACGAATACTTCATTACACAACCTTAAGTACCGCATTTTCCGCACTATAAGGCGCACCTAAAAGCCGTCAATTTTTTCAAAAGCTGACCATGCGCCTTATAATCCAGTGTGCCTTATATATGGATCAATATTGAGCCGCAACAGGTCTCGCTGTCAAGACGCTATCGGTGACCCTGCACGATCGGTGAGGCGCATGCGCAGAAGATCCCGCCATCTTGGATCGCTAGCTAATACTAATACTTTACCTCAGAGAAAATAATAAAACAGCTGTTTATTCTTTTTGGGAGTGAATGGATTTGTCAGAAAGCTGGTTTGTAATCTATTAATAAAGTTTGACTGACCTATCTGACTGTTTTGTTGACATTCCCTTTAGCGCATCACCATCTAATGGACGCGTAACGTAACCCCAGCCTCTACTGTAGCGCCTTATAAATGGAAAAAGTTTTAAAATATGTCATTCATTGAAGGTGCGCCTTATAATGCGGTGCGCCATATAGTGCAGAAAATGCGGTAGATGGAAAATCGATATAGCTTAAAGGGATAGTTCGGCTTTTTTGACATGAATCTCTATTTAATCCTCACCTCCAGTGTGTGCGATCAGCACTGACTTACCCCTGACAGCGTTCTGTGACACGAGTTCTGGTCCGGTGTTGGACGAGAGGAAAATATTCCGAACTCCGAAGCCGAACTATCTCTTTAATGCTAATGAGAAACATCATAGATTGGCTAACAAATAGTGTTGTGGTGTTAATCATGTCATGGGTGTAGAAACCATGTGTGTGTGTTGTGGTGTGGATCTTACCATGTAAATTAGGTGCACTGTTATGTCACAGTAGGGCGCGCAATTATAAGCAGATAATTGATATAAAAGTAGTTGTGAAGTCAATTTTCCATATGACCCTTTTAAAATGTCACTTAAACATGGCCTATACTTTTACATTCACTTTCCACTATTCCCGATGACAAAGCTGCTTTGAAACCATCAAACATAAAAGCCGTTTTGCTATAAAACCGCCCTTTCCTGAGTCTATTTGTCGCTCATTGTGTTTGTCAGGTTATTACCTAACATCTCTGGGCCAGTCTCCTTCTCACCCTGTTGTATAACAACCTTAATGAGAGCCTCAAGTGCTCATCGTGCTTCTGTAGTTTGTAAACTAAGTGATGGTATACACTACAACAGTTCAAAAGTTCATCGTCACCCACAATATTGCATATTTGTCACATTTGACCATTTTGTTATTTTTACAGTACCACATTGACAAAGCCTATACAGTACTGCGACCTGGTTTTGAGGCATACATAGAGTATACTGCATCACTTTTATTCAATCATAAAAACATAGTGCGATTGTCAATGAAGAAGCAAGTTACCATAAAGAGAGGAAGTGGGCGATCTTACTGACTGTACACAGCCCACGTGCATTTTAGCATGCTTCACTTCCATCCACATTTGAAATGTCAACTTCTATGCCTTTCTGTGACTCTTCCAGTAGTTCTGTACCTCTATTGCAACCTGCCGATGACACTAATTTCAGTGGGAACTTGCCTTGGAGAACATTCTGTTTGAAGCCCAGCAATTGTTTAGAACAGGGGTGTCAAACATGAGGCCCGCGGGCCGGATCAGGCCCGCAAAGGGGTTTAATCCGGCCCGCGAGAGGATTTTGTAAAGCTTGAAAAAAAAAAAAAATAGTAATGTTGGATTAATTAATCAGCCGGCCACAATCAAAATATATCAAATTTGTAATTTCACAAGCAGTCCTCAGATGACCAATGCAACTTGTACAGGGGAATCGTCCAGGATGTCATTATTTTACACACAACTTAAAGTTACAGTTTGTTTAATTACTATTATTATTATTATTATTATTATTATTATTATTATTAATCATAGACCAACAAACGTGTTAAATACGACACAAATTCAATTACTCGTAACACAAATAGATATGACAAGGATTAGCATCTTTATAATGTAATATAAAATAATAATAATATAATAATAATATAATAGAATGTAATATAATGTTATAATAAAGCAACTGCGCCACGCAATGCATTCTGGGAACAATATATATGCACCGCATGTGATTTAACACGTCCAGAACTCAGCGTTGCCGCGTTCCATTTGCATTTATATATATATATATATATATATATATATATTTTATTTTTTTGGAACAATATCATGACAGTTGAGCTCCGTAATTTAGGGCTGGCCCACAAATAGCAAAAATCTGCGTATAATTTACGGCACCCGTTTTTAAGTTATATACCGTTATTTGACCGATGCGGCCCACTTGGTAATATATTTTCCTCCATGCGGCCCCTGAGCTAACATGAGTTTGACACCCCTGGTTTAGAATGTCAACAAAGATACAGAGAGACTGGAGGAGTGTATATTTACAGCAATTTTCCGTTCAGCAAGTTGTGTATAAAATGCTGAATCATTAAACGGTTGAAAACGAAAGTTTTCTTCAAAAGTTTAGAGTTCAAATCAAATTCATCTGTATAGATTGCAGTGCGTTTCGGCTCCATTGTGAAATTTCCCCCCAAAAGCCCAATATCACAAGCATTTTGTGAGTGGCGGGTGTATATTAAGTGACACACACGTCCAGCACACCAGATGCATGAGCACTTTTTGTCCCATTCTCTCGCAATACACAAGTGTGTCCTCCATCTTCCCTGTCATTGCTTCCTTCCCGGACACAATGGTCGCGACGCTCCGAAGAGAATAAAATACCGCCAGCCCCGTTTTTATGTTATTTTTTTCTCTCCTGAATGATGGTGAAACAAAACAGCAGAGGAAATGGCTCAAACCTTTCCTCCCGTCCCATCTAATGCTTTTTCCAGACTGCTGCAAATGCTTGGTGGGGGGCTGACCTTCCTCAAAGTGAATGTTCCCCCCCTGCCCTCCACCTTGGAGTTCAGGAAATGTACAAAACAGGATAGCACAACACAACATATTTCTTGGGTCACCCCCCTCTTTTTTTGTTTGTTTCAGAGAGCAGGAGATAAACTCTTGAGAATTCAATGACATCATCAGCCAAGTTTGCTGTTGGTTTTCCCCATGCAGTCGCTACAAGAGGTCCTCGGTTTACGATGAAATTCCGTTGCCACGTAACACAATATTGTTGGAAAGCGGCAATAGTCTGTCAAGAAGTTACACTAATGCAAGTCATTGTTACACTCTTCTTCACCATGAATATAAAACAATTTACATGAAAACCAGTTCATCCAAGAAATGCAATCCATCTCTGATTATTTGGTAGACATATTTGCCACATTTGATCAAATTTTGTTATTAGTTGTGCTTGAGTAGGTTTGTTTAGTTTTGTTGTATCCTAAAGATGACAGTCCGAATCAGCTTTCCATATTGAAATGAATAGAAATCCCAAAATATGCTTGTAATTTGTATCTCATTGAAGAAAAATAACACTCCATAATATAAACCTGGGTGGCGTATAATACTGCCTAGAAGGATGTCCTTGTAGGTAGAGGTGCTGTAATATTAATTGTTCTTTGATTGTGAGTATTGTTATAATTTGTCTCCAGTTTGTGTTAAATACGTTTTTCTTAAAGAGGAAATGAACGTTAAACATTTCTTGACAATACTATGTTATATGTAAACTTACTCATCTAAACATAACTTTCTGATTAATATTACATTTGTGGAATATGAGTTATGAAGCAAAATCTAGCCGGTTTTTATCCATATCAGCCACTTTGCCACTTGCTGTCGACTGAAGATGACATCACAAGCAACAACCAACCACAGCTCACCTTTCTTCTGAAGCTGAACTGTCATTGGTTGTTACCCCAGAACTGAGCAACTATGATGTTATCTTCAAAAATGGCCGCCTTCTGATGTTGATAAAAACTGCTGGATTTAGCTGCTTAACTCAAATTCCACTAACACAATATTAACCAGAATGCCATATTTAGACTAATGGGGCTGCATAGAACATATTATTGTCAATACATTTTTTGGGGTGTTGACTCTAAAGGTTATAACATCACCACAAAGATGCTATTTGTTAGCAAATCTATAGCGGTTCACATTGTTGTGTTGTTGGCTTATTTTTTGAAGAATTGCTTGTTAATTCTCTCTGCCAAACCTGCTGCTAGTTGTCAGGTGAATTGAGTTTGCACTCGAGTGAGTCAATTTTACACAGTATGTCCCCTTTAATCAAACTCCAGAATGGTCAAAAAGCGGCGAGTCAGGCGCTGCCTCGTGTCCCAAAAGAAAGAACAAGCAGTCAATGTACATGTGTCATGACCCGGCCTCTATAAATACACACATGGTGGGCCCGAAAGCCGCAGAACACGCCACAAGAAAGAACGGCTCCTTGCAGTGGAAGAAGGTAGCGGCCACTTTGAGTCCGTCTCAAATCAGCGCAAAACACATGTTAGCCATGTTATGGTTAGAATTAGCATCCCGGATGTGGGCTCCATCCCTCTGGCCTCGGGGCTCAATCAAGTCCATCTCAAATTAGTGGGCTGCCTCGCTCTCTCTCTTTCCGGAAGACAGATAATTCACCCTTGATTGTGCAGCAGGAGGGGGGGGGGAATTTGGGAAAAACAAACATGACCAGAATGGGAGTGGGTCTGAGCTCTTACGCCAGACTGAAAATAGAAACAGGTGCAACCAACCAGCAGCCATTGCCATTAAATGCATCCATAGTGAAAATATACTGCAGAAAGCTGCGTGGCAGCTTTTGAAAGGTGGTCCAGTGTCTGGATGAGACGAAATGCTATATTGGATATGTACAGTAAACCCCTACACATACATAACTTCCGCTAAGAACTCATGCTAAAATTGTGACTGTTCGCACATTAAGAAAGAGCACAAAAATGTCATCACTAAGAATAAGAGGAAGACGGCAACCTCGACGTGTATCTATGTCCTTAAGCCCTGAATGCTGTGCCAGAGAGCGAGAGAAGGCCTGCAGCCCATTAATTAGAGCGGCCCTTCAACCGTTAGCCCGGACCGCCTCAACATGCACAGCACATCCGACCCAGGGGGAACAGTTGGTTCCTTTAGGCCCAAATGGCAACACAAAGCCTGTTTGCTCGCTTCTCAGTTTTGTTTGTGCCGCTTTGCCTCTCAAATTGGGGCAAGGGTTGGAAATGAACACAATCGATGAAGGGAAGTGTGTAAAATCATTTGAATTCAAGACAACAAAACACAATTTGGACATGCAGCTGTCATAATGTGCTAGAAGTTGTCAGCACACCTCATAAGATGCAAGGCAGGATTGTGGGTTTCAAGTCAACCTCTGGATTTGACAGCTTCTGATGTAGAAACAGGCGTAGTGCAAAACTGAACATCCCTGCTCACATTTGTCCACATGTGTCCAACTTCACACATTATATCAGAGGTATAACAGCAGTGGATAGCATGTTTAACACTCAAGTCTAACGGCCCTTCAAAGACCTTGTCACATCTAACCACGTTCTTTACCTGTGGGGTTCACCAGGGGTCAATCCTAGAACCCATATTGTTTAATCTGTATAATATGTGCTTCCATTATCTAAGCTAATATTTATGGATAAAGGCTACGACCACAACTATACAGATGACACTCAGTTCTACGTGTCACGGCAGGTGAACAGGGGTCTGGAGATTGACTTTATTGCATCAAACAAATCACTGTGCAACAGTAAAGCAATTCTCTCCAACTCAACACACAATTGAAATTGTTTTTTGGCCCACAGTAACAAGGACAAAGTGTCATCAGTCGACTCTCCGCAATACCTTATCAAGTTAGAAACCTAGGGGGTAATTCTGGACTCAGACCTGAAATCTAACAAACACATTAAATCAATGATATCATCAACTTTTTACCATCTAAAGAACATTGCCCAAATCAAAGGAATAGTGTCTAATTTAGAGAGACAGATTCAGGAACTTGTCTCCAGAAATGTTAAATTCTTTAACGGCCTGTTCACGGCAGTACATCCAAAATGCTGCTAATTGAGTCCTGACTAGAACCAGAAACTACGACCACTGATGCTAGATGAGGGAGCGTGTAGTATACCTGCAAATTTACCAGCTAGTATCAGAGACGGTAGTCATGAGTTGATTATCAAATTCCACCCCAAGACTCGCTGTCTTCACAAGCACCTTTCACACTAGCTAGCTAACCTGGCCTTTTCCCGACTCATATTGCTATGTGAACACTCTTTTGCTAGCTTGTGATATATTAGCAGATCTGTTATAGTACCCGAGTATGTTTAAAACGCAAGACTCTCTGACTGAGCCACCAAACGTTGGCACTGACATTGCCAATCTCCTGCTTTGGCGAGTTCTGTGTCAAAGTCATAAGCGATCTTTTGTTATGAGCTGGATCTCTTTAGTGAAAGAGCCTTGTGTCAGTTGTTTTATCATATCAATGACAACATTGCATTGGGAAACACTGCCTTAGGAACTTCTTCTTGAGCTTCATTCTTTCGTCAATACGTAGCCACCTACGGGTCGGAAACTGTTTAGTGGTGGCGTAAAGTGGGCCAACTATTTTCTGGTGAGGAAAATTCTGCTTCATCCTGCACTGCGATAACTCAACGGCTGGGAAATGGTTCCCTTAATGATCCATTGAACATGTTTTCCCGATATGATTGTTGATTTTTAACCACCAAACTTGTCATTAGTATGCATGTCACGCATCAGTCTGCTTTCCATAGACTTCTTATGTGCCGGGTGTTTACTGCTTACCGTGGAACAATGGCTGTTTGTGGCTTGGGAGGAAAATACACACATCCTCCGTCACATCATCCGTCTCATGGCGCACACCTCAGCCTCTCCGAGTAGGCTTTTAGCAAGATCGCCAGTCAATACAGGAAGCCAACGCATTCATCATTCTCCGTAAAAACACGGGGCCAAGTTGCGAGTCTCATTCCTTGATTCCTCCGCAATCCCATGGGCTTAACCCCCATCTGGCAAGGGTATTTTAGGTGGTGGGGGGGTGGTCTGTGCTATTGCGGCTAATTCCTACACACTAAAGCGTTCCCGTCTGTCCGTGGCCCATCGAGACAAGATGGTCACCAGGTGTCTTCCTGTCTTCAAAGTGTTACCATCGTTAATCATGCCCCCCACTCCTGGCCCCATTTTTGCGCCGCCTGCACATGTGTTTTATTTTCCTCGGGCCCTACACACCGCACATATATACATCCCGTACGTCCATAAGCTATGCCTGTATATTTTTGGATAGTCTGTGGCCCAGCTGCATTTCCTGCGGGCTTTATGTACAGTTTGGATCGGATTGGAACCACATTGGTGAAGAGGGGAAACATACCCTCGTATACATGCCAGCTTAATGAAGTCACCGTGATCTCATGACAGACATGGTTGGTTTACAAGAAAGATGCACCGCACCTTCAGCTGACTCCCTCTCAAACTTGGTTCTTTGTATCCCGGGGGTTCATGAATCATTTTTAAAAAAGTGCATATGTGGACCACGACGTGCCACTAAAACAAATATAATAAACCAATTACTCCAACTACCTTAGCTTTGAAACGATTAAAAGCTCTGATATGCATAATGTGTAGGCGAGAATACATTTGTGAAATTCCCTTCTAACAATATGTCTCCGTCTGATCATTCGATTGAGCCAACCGGAATGCCGTCACTCTTTACGGGAGTAATGTAAATTTCCGGCTTAATATTCCCGGCAATTTATCTTGAACTCCAAATTGAAGGCATTGGAGAATTGACTTTCCTCTGTAAATTCACAGGTTGATAAACAGGAAGTTGTAAGTGCATAATACCCGACGCTATTAGCGACCTTGTGACGCAGATAAAAGGATTTGTGTGCGTTTTGGGGGGAAGCTCGTTCAAATGTCACCGATACGCATATCCTCACTGTGAACTTCCTCAATGTCTGTCAAGGCCGCTGCAGCCATATACTTGACTTGGCACCAGAGCCAGTTTCATTAGCGGTGCTGCGGGTTGCACTCTCAATGCCCTCGCTGACGTAAAACCGAGTAGAACAAGTACTAAGGGAGGTGGGGTTGTGTGTGTGTGTGTGTGTGTGTGTGGGGGGGGGGGGGGGGGGGGGGGGTTCTGTTGATTTAAATTGTCAAGGAATGGATTGGAAGAGGGTGCGTGTAGCAGATGCCAAATCAGTAATGTGTTCTTCTTCCGGGGCTGGGATCTGCCTGAACTCTGGACTGGCACTCTGGGAGAGGAATATCAACACTTAGGAGTTACACACTGTTTTTTTTTTGTCTTTCTTTTTTTCATTGCCACTAGCCAGGGCATGTCTCACATCACCTGGACACTGTATCATTTTTAGCTTATCTGGGAATCTGAAAAGTTTGCAGGACGACTCAGTCCCAATATTTTATTTCATGCAAAACTCGCAACTGGTTTTCTGATACCTCCTTTTCACACAGCCACTTACTTGCCTCTGATACTACTTCAGAATCCGGTAAATTTGTGGGTCAAAATCAATTACTTATTTTGTGCAAAACCTTTCACACAGAACAAGTGTCTTCAAAAAAAACGCCAGCTTTTGCTGTGAGAAAGAGGCTTGAGTTGCAAGTATCACAAGACCAATTTTCCTATTCTACCTCTTTTTTACACAGCCATTGTCCTACCTCTGATACTACCTCGGAGACCGGTAAATACCTAAACAAACCAGCCAGGAAAAGTGGCTTCAGTTGGGGATCGGAACTTTCTGGTGGTTGTTTTTGTTGTTATACAACCTCCCTCTGACTGCCACTTTCTCGCTATTGATGGGGTTGGATTGCAAGTCTTAAATTTGAGGCTTTAGTACGGATTCAAACTTTTTAATAGTTTTCTTTATGGAACTGCTTTTCTCAAATGTTTGAAGCCACACACCAGAAAAAGATAGCTTTGATAGCTCATGTGAAAGGAGCTCCAGTAGGATTTCAAAATCTTTCCTAAAACTTTTAAGCCACACATCCCTAAATAAACCAACTAAAAAAAACATGTTTGGGAATCCCTGTAGTAGAGTGTCATTTAAATCACACAATCATGTTCCCATCACTAATATTCAGTATTCCATGGTACCACAATGTTCACCGTGTTACCACCACCCCTCCTCCTCCTCCTCCCCCCTCCTCCTGCTCCTTCGGTGAGCTGATAGGACAGGAAGTTTGTCGGAGATAGCGCCCCTTTGGTTGCTGCTATTTAGGACAACAGGAAAGGATTTGTGTCTGTGTCCGTCCTCCTCCTCCCCCCCTCCTCCTTCCTCTATTGGCCTGCTGTGTTTTATTCACAGTCACTCTCAAAGCACTCCAGCTGCATTTCAGCCCTCTCGACCCAATTGGTCTCCCTGTGACCCTGATTGCTGTCAGGTTTTTTTGTTTTTTGTTTTTGTCTTGCTCTGTGGGAACATTGAAGATCCTAGCTCAGATGTTTTTGTACAGCCTTTTGGTTTGCTCTTTTCCAAATGTAATAATCACATATACTGTATGACACAAGGTTGTTGTTCATCTGGGCAAGTGCAAATGTTCAACTTTGTGGGACCAATTTGAGGGTCAAGGCCCTTTTCTGTTCTCAAACAAAGGCGTGCTTGAGAGAATATTTAGCTCAATCCCTTGGAACAAGTCTCACCAATGCTAGCTCATCTCACAGATGTTCTTCTATCTATATCAGTAGACAAACATTCCCACAAACAGTCCAAAATCGTGTCGCTTGTTGCATTTGCTGGGTGGCGGGAATTATCTCACAAATGAGCTTCAAAATATTCCCGTCAACTGTAAACAAAATTGTTGATTTGCCTTGGTTTGTAACCAGTTGGAATTCCCCATTTCAAAATGAACTTTTCTGACCTCCACAGCTTGGGGAAAGACTCTTTTCTGTTCCTCAGTGAACAAAGCAAGCCCACAACAATTCCCACAGTCCAAAATCGTGTCGAAGGTCTTCCCCAGAATGCTGCATTTGTGTCTGCTGGGAAATATCTGGCAAACAGCTTCAAAATGTTCCCGTCAAATGTAAACAAAATTCTTGTGATGTCTGATGACCTTCTAATTTCGACTGACATTCCAATATCACTTATCAGAGACATAACAGTTTCTTCCCACGTCACTCTTCTTGTGTGAAAGGTTCCGTGATGGTAAAAAGCCGTCTTTGAAATGCAATTTGTGTGCTTCCGTGTCAATACCAAAACAATGACGTGTATTTGAAGTCGACTGCATTTTCCGGCTTCTGATGTAGAATCAAAAGGGGCTTTTGATAAAAATTTTGAATCCGTGGCGTGAAATTCAAACCACATCTTCAACCACCCTGTTTTGTGTCAGTGCCTTTCACACAGAGCAGCAAAAAGGTAAAAGTTGACGGCAACAGACAGTGAGGACCTCCTGTTGGTCTCAACTTTATTTCATTGGGCCCGGTGTCCTATACGTTTGTTCATACAGTAAGTCTTATTTCTGAAAATAAATGTCAGGAGGTGTGCGGCGTTCATCTGGCTTCCCTTAGCTGCCCTGTAAAGTCCTAAATGATGTGTGCGTGGGGGGGCTCAACTTTTAACCCCGGCGTATAGACCCCGTAGGCCCACTTCAAAGGGCAAGCACATCAAACAAACCCGAGCGCAATAGATGGTCAGCGAGGATAAAGCAAACAAACACAAAAAAAAAACTCCCATTTGTCACCCCAATGACTTATATGCACTTTTATCTTCATTAAAAGCTACTAGGGGGGTTCAAGGGATGAGCATGGGTTTGCATAGCGCAGGCTACATGAATCTGAACTGTTATGTCATAAACAAGGACTCACCCCCAAAATAAGATAAAGACGCCATCTGTCTATGTGCGTTATTCCTTCCCTGCCCTGATCTCTCGGCGCGCCCGCCCCCACCCTCGTTCCCATCACCGGCACCAGCCACCCCAACACCTCCCCAGTCCTGACGCTAGCTTGTCTGAGTGGCCCTCTGCCATGCATTCCTCCCTTCCCTGTTTGGCCTCTGTCTCAGGAAGTGGCCCAATTAGTGGATAAACACCATGGAAGGGGTGACGGGGGGTGGGACGGGGGGGGGGGGGGGGGGGGGGGGGGTTGGTCTGGGGGGGGGGGGGGGGGGGACCCCGGGCTTGTCGCCAGGGTGGGGGTACCAATTAGGACTCCTGGGTCCAGACCTTGCCACTGCATCTCAAACCTGTATCGTTTTCATAAAATAGGCTCTTGGATCCAGTACAGGAGGAAAGTGCTTACATGTGTGGTTAACTGAACGTTGGTCAAGTTGGAGGTCCAAAAATGAAGTGCATTTAATTATTGAAGTATTGTTTAAAAATGTGCAAAATATGGGGACAGGTGCACCAAATGAACAAATATAAATTATTCCTTCGTACCTTCACAATTAAAAGCCCTAATTGCGAGATGTACATAATCATGCAATATATAATAAATAAGAAAAGGCTAATTTTACATGAATAACATTTTAATTGACTTGATCAAATATGATTCTTAATTATATAGAATTTGTTGATTTACTATAATACAATTAAAAATGTGTAATTTGTTGACGTACTGCAAATATTTAAACTAAAATGTTTGTGTGATATACATTTTTATTGTATTTTGTATTCCTTTCATCAGAAGCCATTATTTTTTAATTAGTTAATTTAAATATAAAATTTTTCATTTTTCAATTATCTGAAATTCTTGGTTTGATTATGAATAATAAACGTTTATTTTACTAATATTATATATAGAATGTTATTTCTCAACATTTTGCTGACAGTTTTACTTTAAGTAAAATAAAAAGTAAAAATGCGTATTTTGCTCATATTTTTATAAATTAAAATATTTTTCACATTTTGTTTTTATTTTACTCATATTTTTATTTATTTTTACAATTAAAAAAGTAATTTAATGAGACGTGATAGAGACAGAACATGAGATCTGATAAAAAAATAAATAAATACATTCAAGAAAAAAAACATCTAAATTAATGCAACAAATAAATCATTTAAATGCTCAGAGGGCCTGATGTAAGGCAGTATCAGACCGCATGTGACCCGTGGGCCACACTTTACACACCCTTGCTCTATATTTTACACGGTTATGTTTGCCGCTTATCATTGACAGCACCCTTGCCGGCACCAGAAGATTGAAATGTACCGTAACGTCCCGTCACCTTGGTTTATTTTCGCTCCTCCCCTCATGCCGAAATGCATTGTGGCATTTTTGTGACAGCTAACGCTAACTGAGTGCAGCACATGGCCAAGCTCAGGAAGCACTTAGCATGACGTATGACACTGCTGTGACCCCCGGGATGAAAACGCGGCAATGCAAAAACCTAACAAATAGCAGAGCTCAGGCTCAAAATGGCTCCCGACTTCCAGGTTAAGTCACAGAAATCGATCAATGGCAGCCCACAAGTGGAACTTCCCGACAACTCTGACATGTGGGAGCTCCACAATGCTGTGTTTACATTGCGGGTGGTACAAGATTTATTATGCATCAATTCTTACAATTTTGCGTACGTACATGTGTACATAATAGTCCCTTTGTATTATGTTTTAAAGTCCACCTTCACAGTCAATCCTGGCACGTGATCTCTCCACAATGTTGTTTTTGTCAATCTATGAAAATTTGTTCCTCTCAGTCTAGCTCTATTTGTTGTCATTTGCTGTGTTCCTCCCTAGCAATCCTTTCTAATTCTTACTGTTTTTAACTCCACTTTCATAATATATTCTGATGTGGTTACTCCACAATGTTGCGTGCGTCCATATTTACAGTATGTTCCTAGGCACCACACGATGTCCTTTATTTCACTCAGATTGCCTTGTTTCTTCCCTTTACAATGCATTTATGCATAATGGACTTTTTACAATTGTGTTTTAATTCAAAATATACTTGAGGTCACTCCACAATGTTTTGTTTTGATTCCAGGAGGCTACACAGCTTTTTTTTCTGCTTAGTGTGCCTCTTTTTTTTTTTGCTTTTTCAGTGCTTCTCTTTGGTATTTTTCCACAATGTTGTGTGCGTCAGTGTTCGTGTTCTGGCGAGTCACGCAACAGGTTTTTCACCGGTCTGCCTTGTGTTTGGCCTTTTTGCTGCATTTCTACGTTATAATATTATTTTCTCTGTACTTTAAAGCCCACTTATGTAGTAGATCCGGACATTTGAGAACTCCACAGTGTTGTTTATGTCCATTTTTATGTTTTGGGGTGCTACGTGAATTATGAAGTCCATTTATACATAATAGAGCTTTTTCATTTTGTTGAAGTTAATTTTTTAGTTGATTCTGACATGATCGCTCCACAATGTTGTGTTCATGTTGTGTTTTGGCATAAAATAGACGTCATCATGGTATAGTGATGGTATTGGTATACCTTTTGATTTCTGCTCGACGTTGTGAAAAGAAACCATTTGTTTTGCATAAGGTCTTTGAAACCAAACTATGGAGAGAAATCACTTGACTTTGGATCAAGGCTCCGCGCAGTCATTAATGTGAACGGGTCCACAGCAGAAATACAACCCCGGAGGGAATTGCGGTTATCTCCGCACGAGCTGTCCAAAACCATATCGTCTGGCCTCAGAGCTCGAAACAGCACGCCATCCATTTTGAATTAAAGTAGCGTTACCTCTGCACGAGTCCCTGGTTTGATTGAGCGAGACCCCCTGCGACCCCAACCACCACCGCCGCTGCCCCACCTCTGCCATATTCCAGTTATTTCCACTGGCAAATATGCACTCCGCATTCCACCCCACGGAATGGCGTGGCACTCACCCCATCCCGGGAAGAGTCACTCGAGCAACAGTGCAATTACAGTCTCCGTGTCCCCAAAACTCACTGGGAAGCGGCGGTTGGAGGAAGAAATGTTACTCGATAGGTACAAATTATACGTTGTATGGTCGACGTTTAGATGCAAGGGCCACTTTCGGTTTTGGTAAAGGAGAAGTTGTCCGTATTTCAGCTGCGGGGATCCGACGCTAATGCGCCTCCTGAAAAGTATTTGCAGTCTTATCGAGCTGGCAGTCGAGAGGCAGGATATGCGCCGCTTTTTTTTCTTTTTCCGCAGTTGGCGGGACTTGAGAGTAGCGTTTTGCGGCGGTGCGGAGCAGTATTCCATATGGCTGTCAGCGTGGATGAATTACTGCGAGCGCTCCCCCGACGCCGATTTGGAAAAGCAGTTTAAGTGCACATTTTTTACACACTGATGTACAAAGTAGTTGCTTGTGCATATGGAGGCGAAGCTGGGAAAACAAGCAGCAAGTCAAAATGCTGTACAGTGAAACGGGCTAAAGTCGAACACTTTTTGAACAATTTATTTGCGCGTTGAAACCTCAATTTGACAGTCTAATTGGGAGAAGAGGTTGTCTGTACTGTTTTTGAGTGACCTGAAAACACCCAAAGTTTTGCTTTTTTTCCCCCCTTGTAGCCTAAAAATTTCCATCAATACAAAATTATTGTAAAGAAATATTTTTAAAAAGCTTGAAACTGTTTGAAAAGGTTTATCCTAGCGTACTTTGTTGGTGCTTGGGGGGAGAGGACGTGGGTGTGCATCTGGTTGTGTTCATTAGCCACAATTTTAGCGCTTTGTTTTTTCACCTTTGTTAGATGTCATACGCTCTTTACAATAAAGCAACTGTGTCCAAAAATAGCACAGATGATGGACACGACGAGTTGAGTAAAAAACAGCCATAAATATAAAAATGTAGATGTGATGTTCTCCTTATGACTTATGAGCTGCGTGCTAATGCCCCTACTAACATGGCCGCCACTTATGTGCATGCTTTGGTTTTGATGGGAAAGTTGCCCCTGCTAACATGGCCGCCACATTGACAACTTTTTCGCCTTCTCTCGTCTGCTGTAAATCGGTTTATCAATGACAAGAGAGGAAGCTCAAGCCGGAAACACGGGACCAGACTCTTGTCAGTTGATTTCGACAATTCAACAAAACGTAAACAATGAATTCTATAGGAATAACGATTCAGCATCTTTCTGGCTAAGCATGTAAGACTCGGAGCTTGATTGGCAATCGCGCACGCCACCCGGCTCACTGCGGCCCCTACTGGAAACCCGCCAGAATCAGCTGACCGTAAGAAACACGCCGTTGCCACTTTGTCGTCATGGAATGAATTAAAATCATCAAGGTATTACTGTAGGTAGTATAAATACACATTGGTGTGTTTCTTGAAGCGAGCTCTGTTTGCTACTTTTAATAATAAAACTAAGCAAAATTGCCCTCTCCCTTGGTAGATAATCTATCTTAAATTAAGTAATATATTAGCTAGTCTATTTTTTTGTCCTCCTTTTTTTCTATGGAGTGTGTGTGTGCGCGTACTATGACAACAGACAAGCCATTGCAGTCTTAAGAGTGGCTATTTGTCTGTCAAACTTAATCTCTGCGCACAGTTCGACTGGAGGTGGCTTTTACTGTCTGTCAAGCAGCAGCGGAAAGGAGGGTGGTAGAAAAAAAAAAGTCTGAAATGTAGTGGATATTTCAAGGGTGGAAAGTGGCGCATACCATAAATAGCTCGACTTTCACAGCTAGGAATCCCATTTTCAGTGGGAGGCATGATATATATATTTTTTTGTCCAGGTTGTTTTTTTTGGGCCCTTCGGCAGGAAATGAGTATTTACGTTGATGTGTAATTTGGGCGAACCGGCCGCATGATGTGTGTCGGCGCGATTGAGATAGTATAATACTTCTATGGCCTTTGGCTTCCATGCTTCCATTGACACCCAGCAGAAGTTTTCGGGTTAACCCTCACGCTGCTTTCTTCCCTACAAGGCCACAAGGTGCCATAAGCGCTTTTGCTGTGTTTATGCAACCAATCACCAGCTGCAGTCATGGATGCAGTCACCCCTTTTCACATATTTTTTATTTATTTATTTATTTATTTATTTTGTGTGTGTGTGTGTGTGCCTTTATTCCCAGAATAAATAGCAAGGATGGTGGAAAAAAATTGGCACGGTAATTTCTAACATTGCTATGAAGGCCTCAATATGACCGAAAACGAGAGATGGGAGTTAGTCACGTACAACATGCAATGCATATTTTGCCTCATTTTTCATAGACGCAATGCAATCATCTCAGTAGGAGATTTACAAGCTTCTCAATTACGGGGGAGTTACAGTACTGAGCGGGGGCGAGCTGGTCTGGGTTTTTGGGGGCTCTAAAATGGTTGTAGGTTATAAATACTTGATGGTGGTCGTATAGCTGTCACACTCTTCCTGAATGCTCCCAGCCCATCTTCACTTCCTCTCACCACCCGTCCGATGTGTTTGCCTGCTTTCCAAGCAGCCGTTGGCTTCCTGCATAAACAGGAAGTTGGTTGGCAAAGAGGATGTCTGGTGGGCTGCAGTTGTCGCAGGGTTTTTCCTTTCTTTTTCTTTCTTTTTTTTCAATTTGGACGACGTGTGCATTCCACTGATAAGCTCCTTTAACTGTCATCTTCAAGTGGAATTAGACTTTTGGCAGTTTGCACACCATAAAGTTACAGCAGCAGCCGCGGTTAAAAATTAAACAGCCGCCTAGACAGGCTGCTATAATGGACTCAAGTAGTATAACGGGGCCTCAAATGTCTGTCTGTGGCCCCTGGAGAGTTGATTTGCTGTTTATGTTATTGTTTTCTGCTATTTTATGGCAAGTTGTTAAATTTAGCTTTGCCCTTCTGTCTCGTACGCGTAGTTCAAATTTAGCGGCCAACTGGCAAAAATTTGCCTGTTTTTTGAATGCCCCTAAAATGGTGGCTTCAAACCAAAATGGTTGCTTTCTTATTTCTCGTTTTATGGCGAGTCATTAAACTTTTGCTGCTATGCTCAAACCAGACACAATGATTCTTCTTATTTTTATTTTTTTTTTTCTGTGTTTTTTTTGTTGTAGTTTTTTTTTTCTTCTTTCTCTTCATGAAAGACATGTACACCAAATTTCAGGTTGTTCAAGGGAAACTGGCTTTAGGGGCTTGGATATCTTTTTTTTTTTTCTCTCTCTCTCTTATGAAAAGTTTTCATTTGATTTTATTTATTTATTTTGTTTAGTATTTGTTTCTGGACAAAGTCTATGGAGAAATTTCATCTTTGAAGGACCTCTGAAAAAAGGACAAAATGACACTAAAATGTCCACTTCAAAACCAAAATGGCTGACTTGCATGACTTCTTGAGACATTTTTTTTTTTTTTGACGATCTCCTCATGGTAGATATTCCTACCAAATTTCATGTTGTTAAGTGAAACAGTCTTCTGAGGCTGGTTATTATTATTATTATTATTATTATTATTATTATTATTATTATTTAAATTCTACCTAGAATTTTTCACCTCTTATCCATCAGTCATGTATACATGGTTGAAATGTGTTAGCCATTGGTCAAGCCATTGTAAAGGGTAAAATGTCTGCTTCAAAGCAAAATAAGACTTCCTGTTGTCTTTTCAGGCAGAGCTTTTCTTGAGATTGTTTCGTGGGTCTCCTCCTGATAGGCATGCCTATCGAATTTCATGTTGTTAAGTGAAAATGGCTTGACACCACAAGCCCTCATTAAGCACGAAGAAAAGAAATGTTGTATTGTTGAAGCAGGTTTATATGTGCAGCTTTATAACTGCAGCTGGACGCAGAAAGCCGTACGGGGGCGGTGGGAGGCTGGCCGGCCGGCCCTCCCGGAGTTTTCTCAAATAGCCCTCAACTTTACATAAATGTCCGCTTATAAATGTAAGTCACCACACAGAATGTTGTTTTAACAGGAGTAGCGTTTCCCAGGTCTCAGAGGTGGCGAGCGGAAAGTAAATAGTCTTTTTTTTTTTTCTTTTTTTTTGGGATGATGATTTGTAAGAATCCTGTGGACATGCACCAACATCAGCTGGCACCTCTCCAGAAAATACTACCAATTTCCAGAAGTTGGTTCATTGCAGTCTTTGGACCAACATGATTTTTACAACCTGCTGTATTAATTTAATCATTGAAAAAAAAAAAAAAAGGATAGAAAAACAGTGAAAGCACAATTTATTTATTTTTTCCATGTTATTGATTTGATTTGACAAACACAACAATATAGTGTCTAGAATAATACAATTTTGAAGAATATAGAGTTATTGTTTCATTTTTATATACTAATTTTGATTAAAAGTTAACATTTTACTTGTTATAGATATTATTATATTATATTAGATAAATCTTTATTGTTCCTGGGGGCAATTTGGTGTGCAGCAGTGACTCACAATCAAACACCAGAGAAAAAATAAAAAACAACAACAATCTCTGATTGGCCTTCTTCAGAATTCTATTTGTGTTGGCCTCAAATGTCAGCTTGTTGTCCAAAATAGTTCCTAAATATTTATATTGGCTGACTGTTTCCACTAGTGAACCTTTTATAACACTTGGTGGCATGGTAGGTGGATTCCTACGGAAATCAAACCGCATGTCTTTAGTCTTGGCAACATTAAGTTGTAAGCACGAATCCTTACACCATTGGATAAAATAGTAATTCCTTTGAATAATTAAAAGAAAAGTTTATACAGTGCAATAATTATTATTATAATTACACATATATACTCAACTCAACTTTATTTATAAAGCGCTTTAAGAACAGGCGTTGCTGTATACAAAGTGCTGTAATTATATTTATACATATATATAATGTATTATATATTTTTAATTTTTATGTTTTTATTATAATAATTATACATATATACAATATATATCTTTTATTTTTAACGTTTTTGTTTTTTGTATTCATACAAATATAAAACATTTAAATATGTACATATTTTGTATTACGTACATATAGTAATGTAAACTCAATTATATTAATAGCGCTGCACATATTCTATATTTTTTAGTAACAATAAAAGATCGAGTAAAATATACAGAATTCTTAATAATAAATGACTATTTTTTATTATTCATATTTGATATTATTAAGTAAGGACTGTCTCAGAAAATTAGAATATTGTGATAAAGTCCATTATTTTCTGTAATGCAATTAAATAAGCTAAAATGTCATACATTCTGGATTCATTACAAATCAACTGAAATATTGCAAGCCTTTTGTTGTTTTGATATTGCGGATTATGGCTTTTTTTATTTTTAAACTTAGTCTGAGGAAATATTCTAATATTTTGAGATAGGATATTTGAGTTTTGTTTAAGCTGTAAGCCATAATCAGCAATATTTAAATAATAAAAGGCTTGCAATATTTCAGTTGACTTGTAATGAATCCAGAATGTATGGCATTTTTGCTTATTTAATTGCATTACAGAAAATAATGGACTTTATCACAATATTCACATTTTCTGAGACAGTCCTGTATTCACATCATTTTTAGCAAATATTTCCAAATATTTCTATTCTGCATTTCAAACGACATCATACAGGCATTTAATCACATTTATTAATTTAAAAAGAACTGAATAATAGTCACAATTTTAATAGACTAAAATAGTACTTTATAATAATAATCATAAAATTGAGCACTTGCTAAACGTGCTCACAAACAGACCTTTGGCCTATGACGTAGTGGCTTTGAGTTGTGCGTGCTCTCGCACAGGATGTGTACACGCAGCTCCTGCTCTCAATGCCATTTCCTGCCTGCCATGTGAAAGGTGAGTCAGGATGGGGCGGGGGGGTGGGGGGGGCAAGTGGCGGTGGGATGTGCCTCCTTCCCTTCCTCCTGTCTGAAGAAGAAGAAGGAGGAGGAGGAGCACATCCGCGTTTGCCAGGTGTTCCTTTTGTGGTCCCCACCTTGCACTCAGGCATGGCGGATCCAGTACAGATAGGAATGTGTAGTGCTTTAGCGAGTGTGCGCATGTGTGTGTGGCAGAGGTGGTGAGGAGGAGGGAAAAAAAAGTGCCATTCTTTCACAGTCAGCTTTCAGGCCAGGGGATGATCTGTATTTTTGTGCCATATGTTGTATTGTCACGGACCGACTCCAATTATTAGGTAGGTAGGTAGGTCGAGCTATCTTGCATGATAGTTAGCTACCTCGAGAGAGAGAAAGCGATACTGTAACCGTAACCCTGGAATTGAAGTCTTAGTTTGAAACATGTACTCTTGCTTGAATCCCTCATTTGAAACCTTGAGCCTGGCTCAAAACCCCAAGTTTGTCCAATCGTTATTAACTCTTTCACTACCAGCCATTTTAGAAAATTTTAGGGATGCACGATAATGCAATTTTCAACCGATAACGCTAAACCAATAATTTAGAGGTGCCGTTGTCGATAACCGATAAGTAAGCCGATAATTTTGCAAAATTAATTTGAATACAAATATGCTTTCAAGTGCTACTATAAGTCTAACAAATACATTGAAACATTGTACAAATTTTGCACAGTGTTTCATTGTATATAAAGCACCATGAAGCTGAATTTTATTGATATGAGCCACAAACACAACAGATGGACCAACGTGGCATGTCTATAATTATTGCTGGATTTTTTTATTATCTGGTTTATCTGTATGAAATCAAATTTCCGATAATTATCGGCAGATTTCTCTATTATCTGGTTTATCTGTTTGACGTCAAAATGGTCGATAAGTGCCGATAATTAGCGGCCACCGATATTATCGTGCAACACTAGAAAATTTCAAAATTTTCAATACCCACGCGATATTACGTTCAATAATTATATATAAGCCGAATCTACCGAATGACAGAATAGAATAGAATACTTCTTGCCCCGTCCCGTTCTTTCATAATTGACAGTAGAAAAATGTAGGTTTGCCAAAATACAGCCGTTTCCCCCATGGACTCTGAAACTGTGTTTATGTCGTATAAAATTGGACAATGATGTAATCTACCGGTGGTTAGGCATCAGTAAAGTTGTTTCCAAGTTTGACATTTACAGTGGAGCATAATTCTTCCCATCTATCCCCACTCTGCAAAATTATAATTAACAAGTATACTTGTCACCAGGACTGAATGATTTAAAGCCCAAATTTGAAACCCAAACCCTTTTTTGTAACCTTATCCCCGATTTGATTCGACAGTATAATAAAAAAAAAAAAAAAATCAACCCGTTCCTTGAATCCATAACCCTGTTTTGACGCCTTACTTCGAATCCCTAACCCTGTCCTGGGAATTGTGAACAATTGTGATTCTCAGCCTTCCAAAGCGAAGAAGGCCTGCCTGGATGCCAGTTGAGTATGTGCTCGTGTGTATTTACCCAGCGCAGGTTCACCACTTTCAAGGCCGCTGTTACGCTCCACAGACAAAAGCGCTTTTCCACAGAACATCAACAAGCTCCTTATCAAAGTTGTAATCACAACTGCCTTAAAAACACACATACACGCCGTGCGATAGCTTCACATTCATGGCACCCCCACACATCGTGTTTTACACGTATTACTGTAAATGCCATTAGCAAAACCGTTTTGTTTTGGGGGGGTTTTTCCTCCTCCTCCACACACAAACTTCCTAAGTGGCCTACACAGGACGCAAATCCCGATAAGAGAGGACAATTAGCGCAGGGACCCTCATCGCAGAGCGTTTCGCACCCCCCCAAAAGATTTGTATCTCTGAAGAGAACAGACTCTCAGCTCCAATTGCAAGCAGATGGCAGATGTTGTTTTGTTTTTTTGAAATGAATGCTAATTGGTGGCCATATTAGGCATTCTATTGTATGGCGCTTAAGCTTAGTTAAAAAGACAGAAATGTGATATCGGCTTATGCTCAACTGATTTACTTTTGCAGAAAACATTAACGCATGGAGTAAGGGGGGAAAAAAACTTCACTCTCACCCTCAAATGCCTTCACCCAATCACCCAACTTTTGGAACTTTTCCAATAAACGTCATATTTTTCTGATTGAGTCAATGAAATGCTTATTGGTCAATCTCCCACATTTTTTTTTTTTATAATGAAATACCACATTCACTGCCAGCCCAGTGAAAATTTCTCTTTGGCATCTATATTCGTCAATGGCAGTGAATGAGTTTTAAATTCAGGCAGACAATGTACCAGCATGCACTTAGCAATGTGATTCAGTTAGCAAACTGACCTTGTATAGTTGACCTAATTTTCAATTTCAGAAAATATTTCTCTACCAGTGGTGAAGCTTGACAACATCCAAATATGATGGAAATTATGAAAATGTGTAGGTATTCACTATGCAACTATCCACTGTTCTAACCTCCCTTGACAAAAAGCTTGAGCGGGTTTCTTAAACGGCCAGCTACCCCATAATGACAGCGTTCAGGTTCAATCGCAAAATGAAAATAGATTATATAAAATGACTTGTTCAAATCAAGTTCCAATCCTTTTTTTAATGCCATTTATCAAAAATATTGGTGGGGGTTAGGAAAATTGCAACTGGCAGTGTGAAAAGGGGGGTGAAAGGGTCTACCTATACTGCCTAATTTTAGTCAGAGCCCTCACTGCTGATTGGCCACAAAGTGGTTGGAAAACTGTGTCTAATCATTATATATTATTTTTCAAGTTCAATCTTGGCAGAAGTCTACACTATCCAGAAGTCCATTTTGGTTGTTTTTGTTTTACGCCTTCACACGCGTTTCAAAATAGCAACGTTAAACCGGCGCGGCGAAGGCGAGGCTTGTTGTTGGAAGAAGCGGAAGACTTTCAGTTTTGCGGTTTGTTGATGGGGAGAGATGAAGCAGTTGACAGCATGTGAATAGACCTGTTTATCTATCTTTAGAAAAGCAGGCTTGTTGTGTCCGTGCCAAAAGGGAATCACCGAGATCCGGAGTTGTTACACAACCTGGGGCGTGGCGCTCTGGCGCGGAGAAGGCGCGCTACAAGTCCACCAGGTTGCCTCGCAATTGTACGCTCTGAACAGTGATAAAGAAGTGACAGAAAATGTTCTACATGAAGATTACGTATTTTTTCATGCATTTGCATGATTGAGCTGTAACAAAGAATCTCAATCAGATTTGTCATTTGTCCATGTTTTCCTTGTTTGCTTTTCTACAGTAAACCTCCACCACGTTGCAGTTAGCTATTCACAAATTCATTTGTTTGCATTTTGAATGGAACGCCAGAAGGAACCGTACACAATCAATTTTATTGACGCAAAAATTGTGATTAAAAAAAAAAAAAAAAGGACAAATCTTTACATTCCATTTAGCGCATTCAAACCCAAAAACCTTGTCCTTCACTCCCAAAAACGTGTGAATACGTTTTTTTTGTTGTTGTTTTTTTTTTAATTGTTTTTTTTATGCAAAAGCGTACAGAAGGCTTTGTAACAGCTTCTTACACTAAGAGGTGGCTTAAAGCAAAACAGTTATTACAAAAAACGGGCATCAGCCGGGGCCTTGTTGCAACAAGCTCTTTTGGACTGTTTTCACCAGGAACGGGAATATCGATGAAACTTAGCTCTATATTTTTTTCCCCTGATGAAAGAAGAGACTCTAATCTTTCTTTTGGTCGGTTCCATGTTTTTATAGCAATAGAGCACAATAATTTGTGGGCCTTGCAAAATCAGTCAAAATCCAGTATACGAGCCGGGAGCGAAACGGGTTTGCTTCAGAGAAAATGGCTGCGAGGGAATGAGTTAATGACGTTTGTTTTTTGAAAGTGCAATATTCCAGAGGGTTTTTTTTTTTCTAATCAAAAACACATGAATATCATTTCAAACTCATGTTAATAACCTTACTACTGCCGCCGATGACGAAAAACTGCGAGGTCCGCTGTCCACAGCCGTTCCGTTTTGATGCCATTTTTACCGAACGGCAGCTTGGTGAAAAAGCTGTGAAAATGTTGACTACTAAAGTTGCTTGAATATCATAAAAGTCCACCTTTCAGCAACTTTTATCTCGCTGAATTTTACCATTCATTGCTTGAATAAATGTATACATTGATGCTATCTGTTTTAGTGCTGCAATTTGCTATGAGAAAGTCCTAACACCAAAGTGGACTTGGCGTTGAAAGCCTGGCAGTGCAAAGTCCTATAAAAACATTGTGCTAAGCGCGCTAGCCGCAAGATGATGATTCTTATTAAGCAGCTTGTTCTTCAACCGCCGTGACGGGAGCGTGCAGGCGGTCACGTCTGGCAGTCTCCGTCCGGCTAGCGCGATTCAATTACGGGGGGGCGGTTGGGGGGGTTTTTGCCATATTTTTACTGTAAGACAAATACAGAAATAGACTGCTGCTGCTGCTCGCAGCGGGCAGTGTTGGGTTTCACTGCGCCCAAGCCAAGGTCAGACTGAAAAAAAATAAATAAGAGGAGGATATACAGTATGACTTGTGAAGATAGGGTTGCTCATGCCAGTATTCCATTGATTACTTTCTCTGTGTATTATATTTTATGGCGTTATTGTGTTACATAATGTCTTTATTACGTTTGGATGGGTCAGCTTTGTTTGACTGTGACTGAACACACCCTGCCCAGCATGGCACAACAGCAAAGTGCACTTGCAAAGTTTGTATTGTTGTGGGGTTTTTTGTTTTTGTTTTTGTTTTGTTTTTTGGTGCTTGCAACTGCATTACTCTGTAGTAGACTTTATACCAATCTGATTGACTGGAACGGCCGATATTTAGCATATTATGCAACTCAGTGATCGCCTGTAATGTCTTAGCTTGCCCTATAAAGGACATCATTGGTCAGCTTCACGAAATAAGATATTACATGTTATTTTTAAATGTTAATCAGAATTTTATTGAGCGTTTTTTGGCTTTTGGGCTGGGGTGGGCGGTAGGTTCTCATGCATTTCACGTGACGTCAATTAATTAATTTCATTATTTGTGGGCCGGGCCAGTCCCTGTCACCTGCAAATGGTCATAAATATAAAAGTTTTTAAAACAGATGTATTCCATTCCACTCCATTTTTTGATTAAATGGGTGATCCTTTGTTTTTGAAAAAATTCGATTACTGATCGGCCCGAAAAATCTTGATTGTGTGAAGCCAACTGTCGTTTATAAAAGATCACAAGATGGTGATACTTTCTAATTCTACTCGTCAAGTACCTTTCAGAGCCTGTACTTTTTTTTTTTTTTCTTGAGTAATTATTTGAGTACATTTACTTTTACCAAAGTTGTTTCTTACACAACTAATTGTACTTTTACTCAAGTAGAAATTGTCATTATGTTTCCCATCTCTGGTCACCGGGCTGTCGCTCCATATTAATTCATTTGCTCCCAAATACATATAAATACGTTCTATTTTAAATGTTTTAAGTGTCCAAAGACATATTTATACCTTTTTTATGTTTTTCATGCTAGAGCATGCAGAAGCACCCTCTCAACTGCAAATAACGGTTGAAGAAATGGTAGTTATTACACAACCAGCCAGTAGGTGGCGGCAGAGTGAAGATCAACCAGGACCATGTTGGAAAAAAGCTCAATTACTCACATTATAAATAAATTGGAGAATAATGATGAAACTTAGCTATATTCTAATGCTAATTGCTGCAAAACGGAAACAGATGGAAATATACTTTTTTTCCCAGATGAAAGAAGAGATTTTAATCTTTCTTTTAGTAGGTTTCATGTTTTTATAGCAATAAAAAAAAAAAATCATTTGTGGTGTATGTTATGAGCACCGCCATGGAGAGCTGCCGTCCAAAGCATTGATTATAGAGCACCGGTGAACCCCCCCCCCAGTACACACCTCCAGTTAAAGTGCCCACCCCTTCCGGCCACATAACTCGAGGCATTCGGAACTCAGGAGGACACCAATTTTGACCAGATTCCACTTTCTCAAATTGCAGGAAAACACACTTAACGGATGGGCCCTCCCGACATGAGAGGAGCCATTGTTGCCCCCGCATGCCCACCCGCCTCTTCCCCTCACCTTCCTGTAGCCCGTCTCCCCGGCGTGTCACATAACGAGCTAAGAGCACACCTCCCCCCCCCCCGCACACGGGTCTTCAACAGGCGAGCCTTTGACAAGCTCGGTCGTGTAACGAGGTGGGGGGGTCGACTCTTCGGGCATCTGAAGGGGCCATTCTCCAAGGTCAGGATCTACCAGGGGGGGAAAGTGTGTAAATGATACCTGATGGCCTGTAAAAAGATCATTTGATGGACGGACATGCTCGTTAGCGCTGCGACTGACAACTGTTCGTTTAGGCCAACGTCTCACTGACACTTTGACATCTCACTTCAGGCCCTTACATGCTGCCTGGGCAGGACGGCGGTATAGTGGTTAGCATGTCCGCTTCACAGTTCTGAGGTTCAGCGTTCGAATCTCAGTTCCGGTTTTCCTACGTTCTATCTGTCTTTGTTTGCCAATTATGTCGTTAATTAAACACGTCGTGAAAAATATTGGAAAGAAACATTTTTTAATTTGTCTTAAGTGAATAATATTTCATATTTGGTGGCATAACACTTATTTGCAATAACTGTGTCAACCCTGTGACCCATTGAGTGTTGCATTCTTCATTTGAAAATTGAAATGCTTTTCCAGGCCTTTACTGCAGCCTCTTTCAGTTCTTTTTTGTTTCTGCGGGTTTCTCCCTTCAGTTTCCCCTTCAGGAGGCAAAATAGGTGCGATTGGGTTCATGTCTGGAGATAGATTTGGTCAGTCTAAGGCCAGCTTCCACTTTTTTCCCCTTCATGAAGGGCTTGGTTGCGTTGGCAGTGTGTTGTGGGTCATTGTTTTGTTGTATGATAAAGTTTCGATTAGTTTGGATGCATTTTTTTCTGTAAATTAACAGACAAAATGTTTTTTGTTGTCTTCAGAAATCATTCTGGTGGTCCTGTGAGTTCCATCATCTTCCAAATCATGAAAAACACTCTTGGCTGTCAACTGTCAATCAAATATCACTTCTACGACCCTAAAAATCGATGCTACATTGTCTAGCATCGTCCTTGTTGTCAAGGACGATGCTGGTGGTGGCTCGGTGCTGGCTCGGTGGTGTCAAAATCCGGTCCTGCATGTTTTAGTGGTTTCCCACGTTCAACACAGCTGATTCACATTTAAGCTCATCAGCAAGCTCTGCAGGAGCCAGATAATGATCCTGATCATTGAGTCAGGTGTGTTGGAGTAGAGAAACCTCAAACATGTAGGACTCAGGCCCTCGAGGACTGGACTCTGACACCTGTGGTCTACACGTTAGAGCTGTGTAAATATATCCGCTTAAAATCTCTGGTGACCGATATGGACTGTAACCTGGCGCCTTTCCACAGCGTGACGAGAGGCGCTAATAACATCACAGAGCTGTTCTCGAAATTGTGGCATCCTCGAAAGATGCGTTTTCAGGGTGTAGGCATAGCTAGCTAACCGCATGCTATAGCTACTTGACAAAAGTATGCTTGTTTGCTACATGTATCAACTTTTCCAACCTCTCTAGTGACACGTTTAAAAAAAAAAAAAAAAAAAAGTGGCTAGCAATTTAATTCCACTCAGAAACCGACAACATGAATCATTTTCAATGGCACTCATTCAACTCACAAATACTACAGTTTCATACATGCTCGGCTTTATTACTTTATTCCGTTAACCTCCTTGTGTGTTTACGTCAGCCTGTCGTTGAGGTCAAAAACTAGTACCGGTTCTTTCAATCCCTCCATCATCGCTACGAGACATTCCTCAAGCCAGCGGCCAGGAAGTGCGGCATGTAATTTGCACTGTCTGAAAGAATTATTCAGCTCGGCAAATATGATGAGGACGTTGAGAAAAAGAGGTCGGTGTATAAATCAGCAAACGGTTAGTCCAGGAGCAGATGTGTGATTGGTGTCCACGAGGCCACGCCCTCAGGCCCAAAGCTCCAGCTGAACATTTTTCTCTGTTACAACACATCCCGCTCGCCGCTTCCTTCCTGCCTCACCCGTTGACTTTTAATACCTGCCTGTCATGTTCTCTTTCAGTACCTCCCCGCTTCCTCCTCCTCATCCTCCTCCTCCTTTTTCTTCGCCAGCCTCTCGTCGTGCATCTAGTAATTACCGCAGCTTTTGAGAAAAGCCTTTCATTCAAGTAATTATCCCCCCCTCCGCGGAACACAATAAAATGGCTTCCCCTCCAGAGGAAAGGGGAAGTTTTGGGGTTGTGGTGCACTCGCCCCCCCCGGTTGGATACTTAATAATACAAGAGGAGGCCGGAGCGTGTGTAGAAATGAAAAGCAGCTTTTGATTTAGGGCTACAAACTTCGAAGGGAATCGAACAAAATCTTGAGGCCATTACAAATATCACGTGCATTTCAATGTAAAATTGGTTGTAAAATGTGTGCATCTGTGCAAAAGGTAGACTGTTGAGTTTTGCTGATGACTTTTAGTGTTTCAGGCTGTGAGCGTGTTAGGATTTGATCATGCAGACTTGCCAAGGTGAAGGCATTTTTTTTTTTTTTTGCATCAATCCACTACGTAGCAATGACAGTGTATAACAGGCTGCAAATATCAAGATTGATTTGGATCCCAAATGTGTGAAAATATGAAATGGTAAAATCAGATTAAGTTTCACTGTTAATTGAAAATATTTTGATAGATTATTAACTCATTTTACCCCCAGTCATTTTCACTGAAGCAAAAAAGTATATTTCTATCTGATTCCGTTTTGCATTAATTAGCATTAGAATATAACTAAGTTTGATCATTATTCAGAATTACAATTGTGGGGAAAACAGCTTGTTGCAACATGGCCCTGGTTGTCTTACACTCAGCTGCCACTAGCTGGCCGTTTTTGTATTAACTACCATTGCGTCAACTGTTCTCTTCATTTCAGAGACTGCATCAGAGCCTTGTATATGCTCTAGCATAAAAACAAAAACGTATAAATACGTCTTTGGGACACTGGTAATATTTAAAATAGAACATATTTATACGTTTTTGGGAGCAAATGAGTTCATTTTGGTCGCTCTCCACTTTGACACCTTTTGATTTAGGTAGCCAATAATTTGTTGAACCCAGAAGAGTAACGTGAAAAATCCATGATAATATCAATATCTGTGGAAATAACCTCAAAACATGAAAACTGCAGTTTCCTTCTTCCTGTTGGTACCTTTCACACGGAACAGCAAAACTGCATTAATTGGACAGGCAGTGTTAAAGGGGCTTTAGCTTGCACTTTAGCGCAGCCCCACCTGTTGCCCTTTGGTAGGAAGGAACAGCTGGTCTCCATGGCAACCATTTGTGCCACCATCCCATGGAACTGTAAGAGGAAGTGTCCTATCCATGTCAGCATCGGGGCCAAGCCAGCCTTGTGTTAACAGATGATCCGATTCCCATTCAGACGGCTCGAGTGTCGTCCTCGCTGGTCGACGCTGCGGAAAGGCCGCCCCTTGTCTGAAAGCCTCCCGAGTCCTCCGCTCGTCTCCCGTTTCCTGTCTTCATTACGAGCTCCTTTGTGCTGTGTTCTTTTTGCTTCTTGCTCGACCCTCTTGACTCCTCCGATCACCGTGACTTTCAATAGAAAACACATATAGTTCTTAATTCCTGACAGTGCGTGATAGGCTGTTTCCATCTGATTCATTGGGACTCTAAAAGTCCAAAAATCTGCTTGGGCTTGTCTGAGACATGAATAGGAGTGCTTTGACGTCTTTTTGTGATGCAGCAATCGTCATGACAGTGCATGATAGCCTAGCTTGCCTCCAAAAAGGGAAAAAGCACACTTCAATCGTTTCCAGCTGGATTTCTTACCTTACCATAAAGGGAATGACATATTTTCCCATGTATAAAAGTTTTGTTGATGGATGAATTCATGATAGTGTATGATAGATAGGCTGCGATTTTGACCTACAAATGTGGGAATAAATCCAATTGGGAGCACATTAGAACTCCCCATGGACTCATATTGTCACAACAGTGTATGATAGGCTGCTTGGGGATGATTTTGACCAAAAATGTTTTTTATTTTTTCTTCTTCGGAATTGAATAGGGCTTGGCTACAATCTGAATAGCAGGGCTTTGACCTGGATCATAATGACAGTGCATGATAACCTCCTTGTCATTTCATTTGATCAAAACTTGCAAATAAGCTACTTGGGAATTTGTTCGGGCTTGGCTAAATGAATAATATGGGTGACTTGAGCCTGTTTTTGGTGCTGGAATAATCATGACAGTGCATGTTATGTTGCTGGGCATTCATTTTGACTCAAATTTGCAAAAAAAAAAAAAAATGCTTCAAAGTTAGCAGGGATGCCTTAGACATGAATGGGAGTGCTTTTACTTGGCTCGTGGTGCTAGAATTCTCATGATATAGTGCGTGATATGCTGCTTATAATGGATTATGTCTGAAAATGTGCTTCCATTTTGCCTGGGAATTTGGCAGAATTTGGAAGTAAACATTGAATAGTTTTTTGTTTTTTTTGTTTTTTTTTACTGTTCATGATGCTGGAATTGTCACAAAAAGTGCATGATAGACCGCTACCTTAAAAACATTATTTTTGTGTGTGTGTGTGTGAATGGCGAGCAAGCAAGTTACTGAGTTAGGGAGGCAGCTTGAAGGGAACAACTGAGCTCATTTTGATGAAAACACACGCAACTAAAAAGTGGAATGATGGACACCTACTGGGGGGAAACGGTTCAAGTTTTCTGCTGTGACAAAAACGCTTTTTTATTTATTTTTTTTATTTTTTTTTTTTTTTTTTGCGGCAGCAGATTGGGTTTCCAGAGTGGAGGCATTGAGGCGACACGGAGAGAGGGTGACCTTGTCTATGAGGAAATCTGACACAGGTTTTCACATGCTGGGTGGGGAATTTTTCTTTTTGTGTGTCCTGTCCCTCCTCCAAGCCTAAAGTCCCAAGACTTGCATCTCCGCCTATTTTTTTTTTTCAGTACAAGGCAAAAAATGCAGCACATCTCGCATCTAGCTCGTATAATGTGCCATGTGGTAGTAAGTTGTTCAAAAATCTTGATTTGTCTTTTATCTCTTGTTTTCCTCTCGCTTGAGACACACACACATGCGCACGCACGCACACACACACCAGGCTGGGCTCCAGTCCCAGCTCAGGATGAGGGTAAACAAAAACCAATGTTTAGATTTCACGGAAGTGGAAACGGATCCGGCCGAGTCGGTTGTGTCACTCAGCAGCACTGCTGTTTATGTTGGTGCGTGTCAGTATGTGTCTGTATGCGAGAGAGACAGCAATTAGAGAGATACTTTATGTTTTTTTTATTTTTATGCGAAGCTTTGTCAATTGCATTTAGGACTAACATACAATACATTTTAGAGACTAATGTTGGTTTCCATAGGGACTGTGGTATCGACAGTTGACACATAATTTAAAAAAAAAAAAAAAAAGATCAAATAATTAACTCTTATTCCAACTGCATTAATTACAATAAATTGTAATTAACTAACGAATTATTTTATCCAACTAATGTATTTGTAATGTGTAATTGTTAGCCTAATAGCACAATTGCCCAAGTCATTTTTAACCTCACCAAATCAATACTAAAAAGTATTGATTGTACTGAACGTGCTTGCTGAAAAATGTTTGCTTAAAATATTTTACAAATATTTTTAGTTTATGAATTACAACCAATTAACCAATTTTTATTTAAAATAGTTTTCTAAAATGTTCGCTCCATAAAAATGTTTTTTGAAACAATGATTGTTTTTTCTTTTATCCTTTGCAAAATAATAATAATAAAAATAAAAATAATAATAATAATAATAATAATAATAATAATAATAATAATATGCCAATATTTAGTTTAAAAGCTTGTTTTTTCAATGAATAAATACATATTAAATAAGCATTTCAGGGAGAACAACTGCCAAATGAACTATTAAAGCAGTCTTGATACTGAGTGTCAGCAAAATGTTAGCATAACTTTAGGCTTAGCATAACTTTAGCATTTGGTTAGATGAAACATGCTTGGGCTAACAATAGCCTAGCATTATTTCACACACAATTCCATTTGCTTACCTTGGAGCCGACCAAGGTGTGCCTTTCCGTTTAGCCGCTGTGATTGGCCAGCCTATACCCTTTCCCCGCTACACTGTGATTGGCCAGCCCGCGTCGAGGGGTTTGCCGCTTAGCTCGAGCTCAATTAATGAAGAATGTGTGTTTTGTGCGCTGTTGGCCAGACAGCCTTGCGTTGATTCCACGCCAGTCCAGTCAGGAATGTTCAGGGTGCCCACAGGAACCGGCAGACGTTCACACTGAAGGCCAGTTCCCTTGAAAAAGCCAGCAGAGAACTGCGGACAGCTCTCAGGAAACAGCTCTTTGTAAAACAAACATACATGTGTTTTATGGCAGACACTTTACTGCTGCATTTTTTATTTTTTTTTAAATGATGATGGCCTCCAAAGAGTCCACTTTTCAACATGGCCTCGCTCTCATTTCCTCTGCTTTTCTTCACCCTCCTGTAATAATAATCTTGCGTTTTGTTTTGTTTTTTCCCCCAGCAGTTTTTATTGCTTTAGTTGTTTTGACACATCCGGGGGTTGAATTGCGGGGAAACAAGTGGAGAGTGGGTGTCCCTCATTAGCCCCCAATCGCCCTTTTGTCAGGGCCCCTTTGTAAAATAGTGTCCATATGAGTGTGACCCCTCTGTCACGCACACATACCATAAAAGCTAAAAGAGCTCAGATGTGTACACGTCTTTAAAAATATATATAAATTTAAAAAAAATGTCCATTCACTATAATAAAAATATATAACTTATTTTAGTGGACTCTTGTTATATATTGGAAAAATAGTGGAAACTCTAAAGACCTTAAATAATATTGAAATCACAATTACTCATTGATTTAAAAGCTAAAATGTTTGACTACTAAAATCCAACGGAAATACAACTTGAAAGAGCAACCAGCAAATAAATAAAGAAGTAAAATAATAATACATTAAAATAATAGCAATACAAAAAAGAATAAATTTAAAAAATAGCTAATAGCTCTTCCTTCTGTGCGTCCCTTGGCCTCTAAGGGGCAGTGTTGTGCTGTGCATGCATGGAGTACACACGTTAATATAAGAAAAGTAGAAGAAGAAAGCCACGACAGAGCTTTATTTATATATAACTCCTTTTTCACATATTTGCCAAAATATATACATTTGAGTAGTGTCAACTGTCTGTTTTTGGTAATACAGCCTTTCTGTGTGAATATTTGTGAATATCACTCCCGGTACACAATGCTAATTTTCTGTTAGCTCTCCGTGGAATATTACATTAATTGCTAGCGTTAGCATTGGGGATGTTTATAAAACTAAGTATGTCTTGGATTGTATTGCATACATGTAGAATGTGTGTATGTATTTTTAGTGTTTATATTATTCATAGGGTTTATTTTTACAACTGGGGTGTGATGATGACACAGCATAAAACGCGCTCAGGAAGCATAACATCACATACACATCACACGCTTGCTACGCAAAAGCGACACGGCGCATTTAAAGGTGCTTTCACAACATCGCAAGTCATCGTTCCATTCTTCTGTTATAATGTTTTTACGATTGTGACTCAAATCATGTTCTGCTAAATTTGGTATGGTCCTTGAAGGACCTCTAAAAAGCCATTTGAGGTGTGAACGGAACATGGGTGCATGTCGGTACAAGTCGTCCATTTTGTAGAATGTGATCAAATGGTGGTGAGCCTCAGGGAGAGATCAACACACGCGTCATTAGCATCATTAGCTCGTCCCGTCAAAGTCATTTCAATCAACACTTCGTTTCTTGCACTTAATTTGTGCCGGTTTACGTGTGCGAGTATGAAATATAATGAGCAATACGTTCACATAACTAAGTCATTAATGTGTGATCGCAATCTCAATCATAAATATCCAACAATTTTGCTAAAAAGGGTATTTTTTTTCACCATGTAGGTGTAGATACTTTTTTTAGTCGAACCACTTGGACCTCTTCTAGACCTCTAGTTATGTTATTTGGATATCAGTTACTTTTTTTAAGCAAGTGTATTTAAAAAAAAACATACTAATTCATCTGTGAGACTATTTACACACTTCTGTGGGTACTGCTGTTTTGGTTCGCAACAGGGTTTAAAAAGGCATTGGACTAAGGTATTTTTAGTATTTATATTTTTGCTTTTATTTTGTTTTACTTTGTTTTACTCTGCTGTCTACAGCCAGGTTGGCGTCATGAATGAAATTTGGTTCTCAATGGAATTACCTGGATAAATAAATATTAAATGAATGGAACAAATAAAATATGGTTTGGTTATAGCATCTTTTATGGGGATGGCCACTAGTTGAGAAAATTAGGTACTTCAAGGGTTCCAGATGTTAAGTATACAGTACTGGTCGGTTCCCATAGCGGAAATTTGGGGTGGCCCTTCATTCAGCCGGTGTGACTCATCGAGGCCTCCGAGGATTGCGGGCGGACAGGTTAGGAAACCGCATACGGCGAATGCCTTCAGCCGAGGAAGTCCACTCGTGTCTCCGCGGGCAAGCCCGCAGCTGTAAACAATGTACAGTGATTCTGAAAGCAGCGCTTCTCAAACTGGGCTCCACCAAATATTTTGCCATAAATTATGTTCTATCAAGTGTGTACATGGGAGTGGTGCGCAAATAAAGCAAATTAATTACTCCTTACATTAGCTTTGGGTTAATTACAAGCTCTGATGTGATGGTAAATGGCACTTGATTTATATAGCGCTTTTCCACCTTACAAGGCCCTCAAAGCGCTTTACATTTTAACTACCCAGTCACCTACTGATGACGCTGCATCAGGAGCAATTGGGGGTTCAGTATCTTGCTCAAGGATGCTTCATAGTGGTCACAATGGCATGGGATCGTACCCACAACCTCTGGGTTGGGAGACCCCCAAATGTTGGTGATGGTGGCACATCACAAATTGAACATACATCCCTGTATTTTTTTCAGAACAGCAATGTTACTTTGTGCTCAAAAGTAGACACATTTTTAATTGCTATTTCCAGGTATACATGGTGGTTGTGTCATGCCTGTCATGTTCCGAAGTTTTTAGAAGGAAACTTGTACATATGAATTGCATACCGAGGCCTACGTAGGTCTAAGAATATCAGTTGTGCCATTGAGGAAGAAGACACAGCGTGGTGTGTGTCTGTACACTCGTAGCTGAGGGAGGGGTAGAATTCCCTCGGCAGCAACACTTGTGAACTGAAGATTCTCGGCATTCCGTGTTGTGCAAGGAGGTCTTGAGGGTCTTCCTAGACAGGAAGTCGTCTGTCATGAGGGATTATTTGGAATGTCTGGAATGACCGCTGTTGTTATTTTCCTTTTTTTAGCGCAGAAGCCAGTGCAAGCAGGGCATTTCAGTGTCCAGGCATCTCACGATTAGTCAACCAATCAGTTCAACCTTGTGAATGCGTGTATTGTTGAAACTGTGTTGGTTTTCACAGTCAGAACCTGGCGTTGTTGAAATAGTCTTACGGTGGTGTCCCGTTTGAGTTCCTGCGGTTATATTACCACAAAAGGTGTAAAATTGCCCATCATTGGGGAAAAGCCAATAAAACGGCATCTTTTAGAGGCTGTAAGAACGGGAGGGTTTGATCTCCAATTTCAGTCTGCCATTCCAATCAGGTTTGCACATCCTCTGGCAGCCTCTCTGTGCTTCTCCCGTCATATAGAAGCACATTTCCTCGCTGGAGGCATTTCTAATTACTTGTGGCTGACGTGTAGTGACGGCATTCATGTCAGAAGTGCAACAAGGTGGATGGAATCCTTACCTAGACCTGTAACGGGACAGCAGAGGATTGACGTCTGTCCACGATGTCTACCAGGGACCACGCCACTTGTCTGGGTTGTCAAGTGGTCTGTCTGGGGCACTGAGACTTTGGGTTATGAAACAAACCAGCTCGCCAAGTATTTGTCTTTTAAGGTACCCCCCGTCGCCACTCCTTTCAGATCCTTGAGAGCAGGAAATGTCGGATGGGTGGTTAGGAGGGAGGGTGGCAAGGGGAGGAGGTTGGAAAGCCCTTCCCTCCCTCTAGGGCAGTCAGATGAGTTTAACAGTCTGGAAGCTGAGGTTCTGTGTCACGGAATCCTCGGAGCCCGGACGTCAGGAAGTTTCTACCGTAGCTTCTCTGGGATGGTTTGTTGACCAGACGAGGTCCTGCTGAGCCCACTGATTTGAACATATTATTCTAAGATGGATTGCAACTTGAACAAGTCCCCAGCTTGAAATATCTTGGAGTTTGGCTCACTCCCTACTCCCTAATCACCATGCGGTATCTTAAATTATGATTTTAATTTGTTCCGTGACCAAACTTGTAACGTTGAAAAGAATTGAAATGCCTTTAATCCAGTCCAGATCCCCAAAACCCCACAATGTTTTTATTCTTTGTTTTTGATGTAGAGAAATGTAATTAAGCCAACCGTCACACACATTGATGATATTTTTGCACCACAATTCATTAACTTGTCTCATGAGCAAAGTCCTGTCAATGAATTGTGCATTTGTTCCTTGTTTGGGAGCATCTGCCAGCACGAGGTTAGCGGGTTTGCACTGACAATTGTGCCAGGGAGCGCAACTCAGGAAGTGCCCCCGGCTGGTCACCATCCCGAAATGCCCCCGACCTCACCTCCCGCAAACAAAAGCACCGGCAATGCTCACTAATGTGCGGGAAGAGCTGTGACAAATTGGGCTTAGTGGGGTTGTTGTTGCCCTCCACATAGAGGTTGTGTTTGTTTGTTAGCGAGCAGGATCGTTCAAAAAATGGTCAGCCTGTTACTGTGCGAATTTTGTTTCAGATGAGCAGTTAGCACGTCTTTCCTCACAGTTGACTTTGTCTACACTTGACGGAGGGACATTCTAGTTAATTTGAAATTATGTATTCACGTTGAACCAGTGTGACTCCAAAATTGCATAACCATTTACACAAAATTTACCCACTAAAGAAAACAGACTTGGGTTTTTCTTTGTTTATTTAGCCGTTTTCAAGCATTGATTGATGGACTTTACTGGCACCTAATGGCTGGATCAGAAATTTCATCCGTTAGATTTGCAGATTTTAGTCCTTTTTATAAACAGAACCAGAAATTATTCTTTTTCATTTTGGCGTTGACGAACTTCCACTTAATAATGGCAGATCGCTCCCCTACCGAGCTACCAAGTTATGGAAAGCCAATGTGGGGGCCCTATTATATAAATTAGCTTAATTATGATATCGCAGTTGAAGCCACTGAGATGGAAGCGAGGACAACATTGCAACAAACCCGGATTTATATTTGCCCTTGGCTTTGAAATTTAGCTCATGTTTTAGAATTGTCGTAGTCAGGTTCTCCAACTTCTCCAGCTCTTGATCAACAACTAATGTATGTTCTTTCCACAATTATACATTCTATTTTCTGTACCGTTGTCGATGGTCTCTAACAACCACAGCCGGCAGTGGAAGAATCCCAAGACCTGAAAAACAAGAAGATTTCCTTTGGTGATCGGTTGTTCCTTTTGTCAGTGCCGGGCCACACTGCGGTTCCCTGAGGCGAACTGCTTATGTTCCAGCCTCTCGTGTTCCGCGTGCTAACACAGGAAAAACAGCAGATAAAAGGCTGGAAAAGTGTCCATCACGCCCTGTGAAATGGAAATTGCTTATCCAGAGGGGGAATGAGGAAACCGTAGACAAAAGGCTGGCGCTTGCGTCCTGCATGCTTTGCACGCAGGGGGAATTTCGAGGAGCACAACCAAGCTTGATGTTTTAGTTCAGACTGGTCTTTTCAAACTTTTTTGGACTTGGAGTCAAACTTGAAAGGTGACATATTATGGAAAATTTACTTTTTAGTTGCTCGTACAGACAGTTGGATCTCTGGAGTGCCTGCCCACCTGTCAAGTATGAAATTAAACAGCAGTCCATTTCTAAAAATGTGTCTCTGAGCAGCTCATTCTGGATTTGCTCCCTGCTGTGATATAGCAGTCAGTGTAATTTACTGTACATAATGGCTTCTCTGCTCATGACTTTATCAGCTACGCTGAGGGAAGTTTTTCAAACACTTTCAAGCAATGGTCCAATCGCCATGGTAACCAAAGCTGGACTTGCTATGGATGGATGGATGGATGGATGGATGGATCGATGGATGGATGGATCGATGGATCGATGGATCGATGGATCTTTGCCTACTGACCGCTTTCTTAGATTTTAAAAACTTACTTTGCGTCCTTCTTTTTTACTTAGGAACTTAATTGGAACTAACTTATTTACGAAGGTATTTGCTTATAAACTTATTTACTATGTAAGTAACGTGAACTAGCATAATTATCAATTTGCACAAACTTGTCAACTTACTTTCAAACTTCCGACCATACTTGGCAATGAACTTCTTTACGAACTTGTTTATTTAAAGACTAATGCGTTTATGAATTAGCTTGCTTACGAACTTATTTATTTAGCCGCAAACTTACAAATGAACTTACTTACGAACTTAGGAATGTACTTACTGGCAAACTTATTTAAAAATTTTCTTTGAAACTGGCAAATGAACTTACAAACCTACTGACAGATTCCTAACTTACGAACATTCTTTTTTTTTTACAAACTTACAATGCGCTTATGAACATACTTAAGAATTTGCTTTAAAACTTAACTAAGTTTTACTAATTAACTTACTTTGTACTTACTTTTTGGATAATTGGGAACTAGGTTGCTTTATTAGCCAAAATGTTAACATGTCATAGATGAGCTGAAGTTGTTCCCATAAAAACACTGTGTGTTACGATGAAGCGTGCCAGTGAGAGGACAAAAAAAATTCCTGGTCTGGCCTGGCTGATCACTCCTGACACGACCTCCCGCATGTCTCGCGTCTCCCGTCTTGTGGAGTGCAGCACCGCGGTGAGCCGGCCCGTCTGGGCCTCGGCAAGAGGCTCCATCCTACAAGAACAACAATGAAACTGTCATCACCAATTGATGCTTATTTTCCTGCGGATTCCGCATCGATTTCAAGATGTTTGACAAAAACAATTCACCATGTCCATTTCCCAATCTGGACAGCTTGTGGATCAGAAGGCGGCGTAGTTGTCACAGTGCAAAAACTAAAATATAACCAATATTTAAATATGCTTGTTCTTTGTCTTCCGGGATACTTCTTAACAGGCTGTTTTTGTTCGAGCATTTCACTTGCTTTAAGTATTTTTTCCTTAAAAATATGAAAGTATTATAACTTGTCGGGATTTTTACTATATTCCTTTTTTTAAAATGAATTTTTGTCGCATTATTTTTCAGGCCAGGCTTTTCTGTGCACGGTTGAGTGGCGCTCTCGGAGACGGGCGCACTTGTCTGTCCGTCTGCTTGTCTGCGTTGGAGAGGCGCCTGCCACTTAACGACGTCTGACAAGGGAGACAGCCGCGGCTTTCGGCTACTTAGGAACTGTTTTGGGGTCACACAGAAATGATCTATAGGAAGTGGAGCATCAGTCAGGTAACGCCAACTTGGCGGCCGCTTAAGTGGACTAACTAGTTCACTTTAGCTGAGGAGTGTAGTTAATTCTGAAGTCTGGATATAGTGGCACCTACTCACATAGATGCGGGCTGAACTTTCAAAGCTCTACATTGTGGAGGGCTTACAGTGGACCAACCAATGGTTTATTGTTCATTCCAGAGCAGAATATACTATACATTTCCTTATGTACTATCAACATTGTCTCTTGATTAACAAATGCCCCCTCAGAGACGCATCACTATTGCCCTCTGGGGAAAATTATAATATTTAGTAACTAATTATTGCCATACTTAAATGCTATTAGGACAATATATAACTGCAGATCCCATTTGAATGCCATTGCTAACCAAAACAGTAGCACCTATTGAAGCACATGAAATGCTTATTAGAATTTAGTTTCAAGGCAAGTCATCGAGGATAGCTCTGTAAATGGCCAAAATGACTATAAAATGAAATTGAATCTTTGTCTTGTGCAGAGGTTCATGTTTTGTGCGTCGCTCATCCATGTAGTATACAAATTTGTATCTCAGCCAAATTCATCTTGAAAGCCAAAATGACTCTAAAATGTCCTTTCCAAACAAAATGTGCCTGTTTCTTTTCAGGCATGTCTTGGTGAGACTTGATTTTTGATCTATTCATAGTAGACGTGTACCAAATGCCATGTTGCTTCATGAAACTGGCTCTAGGGGCTGAATTTTCAAAGCATTCGTAGACATTTTTGAGTCAGCCCTCAAAGAGTAGCGCTTTATTCCCCATGTCCTCTTTCCATCCCGCAGGCCCTGATGCGTCCAGGTCGCCTCGACCGAATCGTCTACGTTCCTCTCCCAGATGCTCCAACCCGACGGGAAATTTTTCGCCTCCAATTTGTGAACATGCCTGTGGCTCAAAATGTGTCTCTGGATGACCTGGTGACTTGCACGGACAAGTACTCTGGAGCCGAGGTGAGTTTGTGTCTACTGTTTGTCTACTTCGGTTTCCACTGAAATAAGCAGTGACAGCATGGAAAGATTAGATATCTCTGGACTAGTGCTATCTCTCAGGTTTAGTGCCTTCTCTCTGGACTTCAATTGGGACTAGAGCCATATCTCCCGGGCTAGACCTTCTGTCAAAACTAAAACTTTTTGGAGCTGTAACCTTCTCTCAGTAACTACAACCTTCTTTTAGCAGTCGCTCGTGTCTAGTATCTAATATTGTACCTTATCTTGGGACTAGTACCTTCTTTTGGAACTGTAACCTTCTTTTAGGACAACTGTCGGCAATACAACCTTCTCACTGGTCTTGGACCTTCTCGCGAATCTATTCTTCAGACGAGAACATCATTCCCAGGCCTCAAACCATCTCTTAAGACAAGTCCCTTGTCTCAACACGACTAGACTAGAACCTTCACTTGGGACATGTAACTTCACTTGGGACTGTCACCTTCTCTCAGGAATATTACTTTGTCTCATAACTAACACCTTTACTTGGAATGACACCTTTCTGTTGGGACTAGTACCTTCATTCAGGACAACCTGTCAGGACAAAAATCATCTCTGGACTCTCAGGGCTTAGACCCTTTCTTTGGACGAGTAGAACCTTCTCTTATTTGATTATATTTAATTTTGGTGCCTAATTGTTATATTATACATTAGTGTGCTTGGGCAGGATGTCATTTCGTGACGTTCGTTCTGTTGAGTTGCATATGTTTACGAGGCAGATCTGACACAGACAAATTGCAACCTCACTGACTTATCATAGCAACAGCCTCAAGGCGGTGTCTAAGGTTCCCAGTAATCATCTGTAGTGTGCTATCCAGTGAAGTGTCATTGTGCCTTTCCAGAATGTCGCGAGTCACCCTCGTGATCTTGGTGGCTGACTGTGACTGATCGTCGCACAAATGTTTCATTGTGTGACAGACTGGTCTCCTCGCATTCCACGTGATTCTCCTTCACTGAATTGCATCACTAATCCGACAGGCTATCGATGTGACGCTTCATTGTTGGCTATGCTCCCAGCAGAGATGTTCTGATAAAAAGTCAAGGCTGAACAAAGCTAGAGCCAGAAGTTCATTGATGGCCAAGGTTGGGGAATCCAGGTTCAGAAAGTAAAAACCCTGAAGCAGTTTGGCATTAGCCACAGGTGTGTCTACTCAACAGGTGGAGATGAACTCGTTCACCTTTGGCTAAAGCCAAACAGTAGCAGGGTTTCTACTTTCTGGGCCTGGATTCTCCAAACCCTGTTGGCAGCACTTTGGCTACCAGAGCCTGCATTCACCTGGGTTAATTTTGAAAACATTTCCCTTCAACCTCCTCCTGTGGACGCCTGAAGTAAGTCAAGCTAAACAGAGGTTATCAGCGGGGTCCTTCTCATATCCTGCATGAAGAAGGCCAAAGCGGCCGTACACCTGCAGGAGGTATGCGGCAAAAAAACAATTCCCTCCCTGCCCCCCTCCTGTTATCGAGTGTTGTGTTTGACATAGGGGTTTGTGCCCTGCTGCCTCATCTGTGGAATGGGTGCGTTGCCGTCACTTGCAGCTTCTCCAATGAAGCCCCACGGACGTTCAAAGACAAGCCACGGCTGATGAGAGTCTCACCTGTCTGTATTGTTTTTGACATAGCAGCTGCTGGAGGTCACATGATATTGGATCTCAAGAAGGGAAGCTTGGATGGACTAAAAAAAAATGTTTCAAACGAAAATAGCTGACTTACTGTTGTGTTTCCGGCATGGGTCCTTGAGACGTTTTCCGTCGATCTTGTTATAAAAGACGTGTCCACCACTAGATAAACTGGTGTTGGTGGCTTATCTTTTTTTTTTTTTTTGCAAATGCATGAGGGAGGAAGTTATTCTCAGCACAGTGCTTGGAGGCTTGTTAAAACTCACCTGTCTTCCTCCCTCCTTGCAACAACTGGTTTCCCAGCACTAATCTTTCCCACTCAACACCCCCAAAAAATGGCCACAGGCTCCTCTTCCTCCAAACAGAGGTGACATTTGATAGTGTAATCGTCGCCTTGTCAGCAACAACCCCCAAAGGAAAGGTGTGATGGCGTTTAGCTCCAGTTGTTTTGTATTTATGGTCGGGGAAAACACCGACAGGATTCATTTCACACAGTCGGATCGGATCAAAGTCAACAGATACAACCCAGTAAAGGTCCATCGATGCTAACATGCTTAAGAAAAAATACAGTATACAATAAAACAAGAAGAGCAAGGCTATCCTACTGTTTTGTTTTTGCATTTTTTAAGTAATTTTTCTTCAGCTTTACTGGGTTCATTTGAGCCGCATAACAGGAGGTAAAAAAAAGACAATAACACCTTTTATAATGACACACACAATACAATGCAGCCACCCACACGGGGAGACAAACAGTTTCCTCTTCACACCTGTTATTCGGTTACTCCCCTTTTTGTGATTTACAACCTTGTATTTGTCACTGCAAAGATTCTTATCAGCTTAAAAAAAGAGAAGGCATCTATAAATGTCCCCGATGCTCTTTGATAAACAGTAGCTGTGTATGCATTTAATTGTACCGTTGGGCAACGACTACAATGAAAGATAAACTGCTTAAAAAAAAAAAAAAAATGCACGGGTGCAAAGAGGACATTTACACAACTAGCTAGTAAAAAAACTGGGGTTTGCCTTTCCAACAATCCCCAATAGATTTGGTTTTGTGCCGTAATCAACTTCCAATCAATCAATGAATGGAACAAACATTGCAGAAACAGGTTAACAAAACTAGCATCGTGATGGTTGTACAAGTAGTTGGAAACCTTTCAACCACTTATTGTAAATTTGGACCAAAAAACAGTTGCACCACATGCAGACAGACGATGCATATATTCTTTATCCTCATTTTGAGACAAATGACGATGCTCATTTGAAATAGCTTCACTATAGTCCCCGCATGGCGCAATCCCCTTCCCCGAAGAAAGATGCGTTCGACGCCTCGACAAAGAGCGTGAGGAAAGAAGCCGTTAACACCTCCGCTCCTAAATGAGCCTTTTGCTTCTTGTTTTTGTTTTGTTTCGATGTTATGTGTCGACTTGAACTTTTCTCAACCACTCGCTAAAAGTGGGGTTTTACCACTCAAATGGCTCTGGCCTTGTTTTGTCTTAATGATATTAAGAAAAATGTCTTACATAAGAACCTAACGAGAAAAAGTTCAAATGTTGAATGTTTATAGAAAGATCATACCGCTTTTATATTTAAAAAAAACAACAACTTTAAAATGAATGTCAATATATTATTTTTTGTTTGAAAATAAATTAAAAGTTAGAAAAAACATTATATGATTAAATAGTTTGTTTTAGTTTAATTAATTTCAATAGCTGTCATACTATTATTGGTAAAATTTGCTTTTGAAAAGATTTTTATTCTCTCAAAATATCTTCTCTAAATCCAAAAAAGTTTTTAAAAAGTTAAATGTTGTAAGCTAGCACTCTATTTTTTTCTTTTCATTTGTTATTTTAATATGTTAAATCTATGTTTAAAAAGTGGAATAATATAAGAAATCACATGAATTTTTATATTAAAAAAATGTTTAAAAAGTTGTAGATAATAAGGAATATTTTAATAAACAAAATACAATGTAGATTGTAAGATATTACACTATTTTTATTAGGCTACTTAAACAGCAGACTTTACATAAGGAGCATTGTGTCCATTCGTTTCAAATAGGAAAATTGAGTAATTTGCGTTATGAGTTTGGTCACAGAACAAATTAAGCTCTTATGTCAAGCTACTACGATGGCACATTATTCATTTTTATCCTAAACCTCGCCAAAAAAACAAAAAAAACGTCACTGTAACTTTAAGTTTTGTGTGAATTGGTTAAGTATTTTTTTTTTTCTGCTTGCCAACCATGATTAAAAGTCCACTTGTTGCCTTGGCGGAGGTCATCGACATATCATTTGTACTGGATGTCGTGTTCAGTCATCTCACGGAGACCAACATTCCCTGTGTGTGTCGACGTGCACTTTGCTTCTTGTGAAAGGGGCGGGGGGGCACATTTCACTGGTGCACATCACACAGGTGGACTTTTACACACCTTGACGTTAGCACACACACACGCACTTGAGTGTGGGTGTGTTTGGTAAATATGCCTTCCCTGAATTCCCAGCTCGGCGGAGAATGCCGAGCTTTCATTCGTCTGATTAAGGGGCGAGGACAAATATGCCCTTAAAGGCGAGGCCCGTCTATGCCCCTGTTCACACACACACACACACACACTTAACTTTGTGTAACCCCAACACAGGTGCTACCCCACACGGGTCTTTCCAAAACATACGACCAAATCACGTCGCCAGTTTGAACTTTTTATTGTGTAGCCTTGGAAAAGTTGACGTGAAATATTCTGCTCATCTATCTTCTTCATTGTTCCTCCACCATTTCGCTTTATCATTCGAATATCAAAATCAGGAAAATGTAAATGTTACTACTCTTAATTCAAAAAGTCACATGTCATTTGTACATGTCAGGATCTGGTTCTTGAAATTAGTATTTGGACTAGAAACTTCAATTGGGATGAGACCTTTAATTTGGGACAAGAGCCTACATTGGTGATTAGACCCTTTTATTGGGCTAGTAACTTATCTCTTCTGTACTACAGCCTGTGCTTGGGACTAGAACCTCCCTTCTGGACTACAATCCTCTGTCAAGACTAGAAAAATGTTGTCTTGGGACTAGTAGAACCTCTCTGACTGAGAAACTTTCTTTGGCTAGCCTCATCTTTTGGGAATAAAGCCTTTTTTCAGGTAGTACCTTTTTTCAGGACTAGTACCTTCTGTCAGGACTCAAACCTTCTCGGTCTAGGAAGTTTTTTGTCTGGTTGGAACTAGAACATTCCCTCTGGACTACAATCCTCTGTCAAGACTAGAAAACGTTTTCTCGGGACTAGTACCTTTTCTCAGGTCTAGAACCTCTCAGACTGAGGAACTTTCTTTGGCTAGCCTTATCTTTTGGGGAAAAAAAACGTTTTTCAGGACAAGTACCTTCAGTCAGGACTCAAACCTTCTGGGTCTAGGAAGTTTTTTGTCTGGTTGGGACTGAACCTTCCCTTGGGACTAAAACCTCTGACTAGCACCTTCTTTCTGGACAGAACCTTTCTTTGGGACTAGAACATTGATTTGGGATTACACCCTATATTGCTGACCATTGCCCTCCCTCAGACTTTGTATCTTCTCTTGGGACTAATACCTACCATTGGGACTTCAACCCTCCCTTGGGACAACAGTTTTCTCTCAGGACAAAAACCTTACCGTGGACTGAAACCTTATGTTGGCACCAGAACGTCTCTTTCGGGGCTAGGGCCCTTTCTGGGAACAACAGTCTTTTCTCAAGACTAGAATCTCCGCTTTGTATGACACTCTTATATCTGGACTAGACCATTCCCTCTGGACTAGAACCTTTATTTGCGGCTAGACTAGGGATGCACGAGAATGTTATCTTCAACCGATAGGATAAACTAGTAATTTAGAAAGCGCCAATGTTGATAACCGATAAACCAATAATTGTTTGCAAAGTTAACTTGAATACAAATATACGTTTGAGACCTACTATAAGGCCAACAAATACATTGAAACATCGTGTGAAGTACCATGAAGCCGAATTGTATTGATATCTCTGCTTCAAAGACAACCAGTAACTCATTTTGAGTTTGCCAAAACAAAACAGTCATGTCGCCATAATGCATCATCTGTCAACACAAGGTTGCACACATTATGACGTCACCAATATGCAACACCTACCATAGGAGAGGGGAGGGGTTGAGGCATTGGGCACAACTTGAGCCACAAACACAACAGATGGACCAACGTGGCATGTTGATTATTATCAGCGGGTTCCTTTAATATCTGGTTTATCTGGGTGACGTCATTATCGGCCATCGATATTATTGAGCATCCCTACGCTAGCCCATATTTGAACCCGTGTTAAATGGGAGCCAGTACACACCTGCCACTATGTAATGGGATACTTTACTTATTTCGCCATTTTTGGCAGTCAAACATTGATATTTTGCCTATAATAAATTTGATAGTTTCATTATTTTTCATGTACAATTTGTACCTTTAAAAACACATTTTGCAACTTGCTGTCACTGAAAATGACATCACAAGGGCCCAGGTAACCAATCACAGCTCACCTGTTTTCTAGGTTTAGTCATGTGACATTCACAAGCTGAGCTGTGATTGGTTACCTGAGCCCTTGTGATGTCATTTTCAGTCGACAGCAAGTTGCAAAATGTGTTTTTAAAGGTTCTAATTGTACCTGAAAAATAATGAAAGTATCAAATTAATTACAGACAAAATATTAACTTTTTATTGCTATAAATAAGTGAAGTATTCCTTTAAAGTATGTGATGAACAATAACTAAAGTTCAAATGATTTAGTTCTTCAATGTGATTGATTGATTGATTGATTGATTGATTGATTGATTGATTGATTGATTGATTGATTCTCAGTTGAGTTATACAGGTCAGAGGTCACATTGTTTACTAATTAATAAATATAATTTAAAGTTTTTCAATGTTGATAAATATCTCTCTCTCCCTCTTTCTCTCTCTCTCTCTCTCTCTCTCTCTCTTTCCACGGCACTTTTTTTTTTTTTCGTGCGCGCGTTAGGTCCGTGATTGTGTTGGAGCAGCAGGCCGTGCAGATGCTTCCTCTTTGTTTTTTTATGGAAGATCAAACCTTTTTATTTTTGGCCAGCCGTGTGTTCCATCCATCAAGCCATCCATTTTTTTTGCTATTATTTAATAACAGAAGGGTGCCATTTCTGTGCTAAGTGTCTCATGTGCGAATCTCTACGGGTTGCTGATGGACACTCGAAGGTTCTGACTCGAGACTTGCACATAAGCGACTTCCTGCCACCTTCCCTCCGTCCTGGCTCCTGTAAATGTGAGCGATTGTGTGCGATGGTGAGGCAAGCAGCGGGGGGGAGGACTGGACGTCGCCGGCTGTAGACACAAGGGCGGATTGATAGTAAACACACACACACACACACACACACACACACACACAGAGTGGATGTGCTGCTCACAGGCACTTCATTAAGGCCGTCTGATATGCTCACTGAGCGCCTTTGTTGCTGGAGGAAGCCAGAAAAGTACACCAGACTGATTTGAGACGTTATGTATGTGCTGCCTAACGCGATTAGCCAGCTCGCCTTTTTTTTTTTTTTTTTTCTTAGCAGCCTCAAGGGAAGGGTTTATTTTGAGCAGGTAGGCCAGCGACAATCTTTGCGGAGCATGGGACGGTAGGGGTGGCACAACAGCTTCATAAAAAATAAATAAATAAATAAAATAAAATCAGTTATTGCTTTATAGTGGGTAGTAGCTTCAGCATATTGAGTTTCTGTTTTATTTAATTTGATTATTTTGTATTTTTTTGTTGTTGTTGTTGAGTGGAGATAAATTACAAATATTTTTTTTGTTAATTTGTTTTAGTAATTTAATTCAACTTCAGGGCAAGTGCAGCAGCTTTAGAAAAATAAAGAAAAAATGAAGAAAAAAAGTGTCTTACCTTACTAGTTTGATTTTAGCTATATGCACAAGAAAATAATTGTTTTCCAAAATACTTAGTACTTTTTTTTTTATTTACAGTTTTATTATATTGTTTTTCCTCAGTAGCAGTTTACTTTCTATAATGTGAGAGAAAAAAAACTAAGACTGATGCTAAAACAAAAAAGTGTGCAATTATTATTTTTTAAATGATTTTGAACTTTATTTTTAGTTAAATTTAATCAGGTTATTTTATTTAGGAGCTATTTATTTTTATAGCAACATCTTAAACAAAAGAGAAGATGTAGCGAGTTTATAAAAAATTATTTTGGTTTTATACTTTCTACAAATTAATCACAAACATTTTGGTTTATTTTTTTTTATTTTTTTTTTTTATTCTTCAAACAAGTTGCAGCGGCTTGCAGGAAAATTAAGAAAATTATTGTTTTAGCATCCTAAGCTAACTAGCTACGTACTCAGGCAAAAATATATTTTTCAGTTTTTTTTCTTGTTTTTTTTTTTTTATTCGATGTTTTTAGTCATTTTATGTGTTGCTCAGACACAATTGGAGCAGTCTTTTTTTTTTTTTTTTTTTTTTTTTTTTTTTAGCTTTATTTCAATTTTGTTAACTTTGGAGGAAAAAAAGTGTCATGGCAAAAGTGATGCACATGTCTGTGTCCTGGCTGCTCAGTACAATACGGCTAAAAGGGAAAAAACAAATAGAAAACCCAAAAAAATTGAGCCTGTTTGACTACGCATTGACAGACATTTCAGCATTGTGACGGGATGCCATTTGAAGGGGGTTATGGCATGGGCGGGTGCCTCGCGGCCATCGCGCTGCCCCGGATGCACAGCGGCGGCCTTTCTGCTCCGCTGCTCAACGGCGCGCAAGCACATTCCCGCGTTTGAGCCGCCACTGCGCACCCTAAATCACCACGCTCGAGCGCGCGCGTCATGTGCACGCTCCGTGAGCGTGGTGTTCGGAAATGCAAAGGCAGCAAAATGGTAACGTGATAGCCAATAATCGGAGGAAGGCGTATCAAGTGAGGTTACGCAAACACACCTGACAATATTACAGCCTGATAACATGCTGGGCCCAAAGTAGGTCTGCACAGGAAAGTCAAGTCAAAAATGTTCTTTACAATATGATCTATGCACACCCACTCCTCTAAACACAGTATTCAGTTTAATATTGTGTTTGTGGAATATGGATTTCATTCGAGTGCTTTGTTTTTCATTTGGTGAAGTTCAAATGGTCTCTCGTGGGCCAAAAAAAAGACGAGTGGCATCCACAAGCAAGACTTTCTTCCCTACTTCCTTCCTTCTTTCATTTATTTCCTTCCTTCCTTCCCATTCAAATGCCTTCTTTCCACAAAGACCTGTTTGTTTTCTGACATCTTTTCCTTCCTGAACACCCTTCTTCCTTCTTTCCTGTCCTGCCTTCTGTTCCTTTTGTCTTTCCCTCATTCCTTCCTTCCTTCCTTCCTTCCTTCCTGGCTTTCTTAAATAAATACATGTACTAAAAATGCTAAAGACGGACGGATGGACAGATGGATGGATGGATGGATGGATGGATGGATGGATGGATGGATTGATGGATGGACGGACGGACGGACGGACGGACGGACGGCCCCAATGATCCATATTGATATCAAATCTGAATACATAAGATTGCCAATGGCTAAAAGTGCTGACTAGTGACGGGCTAGATAAATGAGTCTTGCTTTTTTACCGTTTTTTTTTTTTGTTTTGTTTTTCCATCATTGCAATGCAGATTGATTTTTCATTTCCGTGGCATGAAATATGTCGGCAATCACTTTAAAAGTCTTGATGCAGTGCGGCAGGCTGATGTGCTCCCGTCAGCTTCTGGCTGTGCAAAGGCGCAAAGCAAATGGGGGGCAAAGCTAATCATCAAGTGGCTCTCAGTTCGGAGATCTGCTGACTCAAGACCCAAAACGTTGGCCAGATAGCGAGTCTACGGCAGTGTTTTTTTTTTTTTTTTTTTTGATGACGATGCGAAAAAGAGCCTCATGAACAGTAAGCGCCTCTGTGCCGGTTCCAGTTAAACACTAAATGTCTGTGACGGGGGCCTCGATAGTCACTGAATCTCACGCTTGATGGCTTGTTTATTTGCTGACAATCCAAATATTGGACCGATTTCATCACCGGAGCTGACAGCAATCAACACGATTGTTTTGACATGCAATGTTCAGTATGTCAAAAATTGTTGTGAGCAAGTTTTGGCTAGAATAGTGGGGAGTGAGCGAGTCGTCCAAATAAGTTTCCAAGTGAAAACTTCCTGCCATGGTATGAACAAATAATGTGTGGTACAAAGAGATCAAAGTCC